>NC_071573.1:70859772-71211889 GCF_024509145.1 Vidua macroura
GAGGGGGGCCCGGTGCCCCCCACGAACATCCGAGGGGTCCGCCCGGCCTGTGCCCCCTACGCAGCCGACCCGTCCCGTCCCGTCCCGTCCCGAGCGCTCCCGTCCCGTCCGCTCCCGTCCCGTCCCCGCCGCTTTCAGCCGAGGCTCTTCCCCTGATCACTCCTGGTTTTCCCTTTATCTGCAGCGGGGAGGTGCGGATGAATGGTTTGGTGGGACGCGCTTCAGCGAGGAGGTGCCGGATTACAGCACACACTGTGGGCGATACATTGATTATTCCTAGGCTCTGCTTTCCCTCTTTTCCTGGCAGTCCCTGATTACCCGATACAACACATTACGGCACGGGGGTGTCCATTGTTCCGATAGTCAAAATTGTAATCGTACGGAGTTTCTCATTACAACGGCGGTACACCTTAAAATGATACGTGTTTTTATAAAAACACCCAAACCCACAGTGAAAAGATAAACTGCGTTCCGTGTGGGCATGAGTAGGCTCCCCATAAAAATCTCTGTTTAGCCTGTCAAAGACAAGTTCGGTTTGCGTGCAACAATATTTAATTTACATTCTCTGTTTCCGAAGCTTTAAATCACTGGCACTTTTTACATGAAAAGTTGAGCACAACTTTGTTCGTTTCGTTACTAAAATGAGCCTTGCCTGCCTGCCTGTCAGAGTGATTTCTAGAGACACGGTGCACATTTTCCTCCGTGACTTTAAGAATAAGAAGAAATGGGGATTTTGCACAGTCTCAGCTGTTAGAGCATCGAGCATCAAAAGATGAGATAGCAACCAGACTGAGCCTGTAAAATCCTAGAGCACATCCGCAGTGGTAAGGTCACGGCCGCTGCCGGGCGAAGGTGCTGCCACTCCCCTCGCTGCCTAAAAGAATCAGGCAGATAGATATTGGAAAAAACCCAGCCCTGGTCGTTTGTTTTTCGCAGAGCAGCAGGACCTCGCAGAGAACCTCGAGAAGGCTCTGCTGACAGCAAAAAGTTGCAGGAGTTCAGCTGTAGCAGGGCTCATGCTGTGGGCTTGGTCCATTCTGCGCACCCCAGGAGCACAAGGTCTGGGCTCAAACCCACCAAGCAGCAAGCATGAGAAGAAAGCAAGGTTTACTTTTTTTTTTTTTCTTGCTTGTAGAATTTAAAATACAGTGATTTCTCAAACTTGTGGAAACTAACTTTTGACTACAGATAACCTTCAAAGGATGGTGCCTAGTAGGGAGGTTTCCCTCCTCCTGTGCCTCACCACTACTACCACCAGCAGCAACCTCACCTCTGTGTTTTCCTTACCATATTCTATTACAAACAAATCAGTACAGTTGAGCTCTCATTAAGTACAGGAGATAGTCCCAGAATCTCAGTGTATTCTTTCACACAATAAGACAGACAGCACAAGGGGAAGTTTCTTTTAAACACAGCCTCACATGGCTCTTTGAAACCTTTGGCTAGAAAAAGCCAGCCAACCTCAGACAACTATTCTGCTTTGAGCAGCCACCACCTTGCTGATACATTGTCATTCTAATGAAAAAGGCAAAACTAGCTCTTGTATTAGACATATGGCTAGTTCCTCTGTAGAGAGGATGGAAGAGTTTTAAGGAAAACCTTAAAATTTCTTGCTAAACAGAGTATTGCCTTAAATGGTTCTTGTTCAGTGAAACATCAGAGGACTACTTCTCAACACTTACTATGTGTATTGTAATAAAGCCCTGACACTGTTTCATTAAGCACTGCATAAATTTAACAGGTTTGAGTTGACAATCTGACAAAAAGATTAATCTCAAACTCCCAGCATAAACAGAACTTCCTTTAATATTGGAAGATACTTTGCAGAAAGTATTTGCAAGCCTAGGTGATGTGACTACAGCAGGTTACAGTGAGTAGACCAGAATGAATTTTCTTCAGGATCAAGTCTGTCATTCCGGTTTCCCTGACTAGCATCTGAAGGTTTGGCTGCAAATTGAAGCACTTCCCACCCCTTTTGCTACCAGTTCTGAATGCTGATTCTCACTTCTTGATCACCAAAAGCATTCAGCTGGGGTTTTTTCACAGTATTTTTCTGAATACTTTTGAATGGAGATGTGAACTTATTTCTCCTGACAGTAGGCTCGTTTTCTCAGCTACTTCTGGTAAGCTCTTTAAAAAGAACCTCCAGTCCCCTAGTACCTTGTCAACCACCAGATGAAAGCCACAGTCTTAAAACATACCCTGTTTTTCTCAGTATTTAATGTAGGACTGGGACGGATACAAAAGTTCTACCTCTCTGTGCCCTAATAATAATATCTCCATCTGACAGCAGGTTATTTCTGCAACTGTCATGATTCCTACTCTTCTAGAGCTGTTATTACCTTTATATGTTGCATGTTATTACACTGCATATTCTTGGGAAGTTGTTCTAGTGGCAGCATATGGAGGACCATCAACTGTCAACACAGAAGTTCATGCATTTAGAGTGCTCAGATGTTATCTGACACACATCAGAGGTACCGAAATAAGTTTTGGAAACCATCTAATTATTCCGCTTGTTACTAAGTGTGGGGAAATGACTAACAAAAAGGAACACTTTCAGGTTTTAGTGGTAACTCGTGAATTCATAAGGGGAGGCAGAATATCAGAATCTATGGAAGCCACATATTTGTCAGCCATACAATGGCATTGATCTGAACATCTCCAAAAAGTTAGGAGAAAATAAATCTGCTATTTACATTACAGGCACTCTAACATTGAACACATTTACTGAACTCTGGCAGCACCACATATTTTTTGTATAAAAACCTGAATTTTTGGTAAAGAATCCTGGTTCTGTAGTTCTCAGTATGGATTCTGCAAACATCTTAAACAGGTGAATAAAGGTGACATATTGGATCGATAGAACTGCTCAGATTTATTTTAGGAAACAGAGATACCGGGGCATGTGGTACCTGTGAGCAGTTTGCAGCCAAAGATGAAACCCTGATCGTGTGGGAATCCATGAAGATTTTACTCCTGAGTTTAATGAGACCAAATTCCTTGTGAAATTTCCAAGGTGATTTAAAATCAATCTCTTAGAGTGTGCTCTAACTACAGTGCAGTAGAGAAAGTCTCTTGCTGTCATGATGGTTCAAGGGTTTGAAGCTGGTTGGTTTTTTGGTCACTTTTAAAACTGGGACGAAACTATGGGATTTTGCCTTTGGGTGGTCTCTAAGTTGTGGCAAGAACATGAGCTTTTCCTTCCGTTGCTCAAGCACATGCTCTATACCCAAGGCTCCACATTTTACCAAGCTCCTTATTTTTGTTCTATCACAGATTTTTTTTCCAGCTCTGAATTTGCACTTGGGTTTTTTGCAAGCACAGTAATTTGGACTTCTGAAAAATATGTATCGTTCATAAAATTACATGTATAAATGAGTTGCCTAAAATAAATCACCCCAGATTTAATTTATATTCTATTGTTCATACTCCTATTTACTAATGTTTAAATGTTTTTAAAGGTATCCACATACCAGAGCTGCTTCTTAGGTAACACAAAGGAAACACTTTGCTTCAAGTTCTTCATTTTGGCCTTTATTAATGCAGAAGTCTCTTTAATATTATTAATGAGCTATTTCTTCTCTGTTTTTTCCTGCTGGGGAGGATGAGATAAACAAGCAGGCCTGATTTTTCCAGCTGCTAAATATGTAAAGCAGCACGACGGCTTCAAAGCGAAAGGTTTTAGAAGGCAGCAGCAACAAGCGAACGGCGCTCTGGGGGCACTCTGTAGACATCGTGCCGGTTTTCAGAGGCAAAATCGGGACAAGCGGGATCATCCCCGGAGCCACGGTGCTGCCCGGCGGGAGGCGGGGACGGCGGGCGGTCGAAGGGGCCGCGGCCCCGCCACCCCCGGCCCGAGGAGCGGCATCCCCGCCCGGCGGCTGCGGCGAGAGCTCCCCCTCCTGTCCCGCTCCTTCCCAGCACGGTGGGAAGCGCATCATGGAGCCTCGGACACAGAAATGTGTTTAAGCACCAGTCTGCGTGCGATTATGCACGTATAAACCCACACGCCCACCCACACACACAGGAGGAAAGCTGAAGGTAAAAAGGGATGCTGTTGTCTCTATTTTTTTCCCCAAGTAAAAGCCCCAGACGTCTCAGGCCAAAGTAAAGGTGAGGCTCGTAACTGGGTTCTCTTAATATTGCCGATAATTTATTTACCTTATTATTCCCTGCTTGCCAGGTGTTGTCAGCTCTCCATCAGGTTGCTTGGTAATGCCAGTCACCGTGGAAAACATATGTCTATGCAGTCTTTCACCTGTATCCGAGGGGAAGCCATAATAAACAGCAATTTAAATTCAGGTATTTGGTTTGCTGAAGTGTTTAATTAAACAAAGAAATTCATTATGTGAGTTCACAGAAAAGTTCCATTACGTTGGTTTATTTTTTTTTTTTTTTTTTTTTTTTTTTTTTGACTTGAAGTGGAAATGTTCCTCCAACTTTTTGTTTGGCACGCTAAGATGATAGATTATTTATGCCATCAGAAGCAAATAAATGCAGTGAATAATTAAAATATTGGCTCCCAATATATTTTTTAATAAGTAGACAGTCATTTTCATACAGATGGAAAACATATATATGAGCTTCTCTCTTGCTTCAGTTCCACCCAAACCCCACTTCCACTTCAGTGATGTTTTTTCACCCATACCTTGGAGAAGGGGTACATTCCACTCGTTCCTGAGCTTGGACGAACGCCCACAGCATTACTCGCACACAGTAGTGTCTGTAGATTCCTTTCTGCTGTGGATACTAATCTCAATCCAGAGCTTCCTTAGACGATTAGAGGCTGTTCTGCAAAATGTCAAGAGGTAGCTTTTGCAAAGCAGACTCAGTATGGCAGTTGAAATGGGAGTAGTGGCAGCTTTCCAAATACAAAGATCTGGAAATGTTTGGAGATATTTTAATATTGATGAATTTTTTTTTTTTTTAGGGTATCAGTGTCAAATCTGTATGAATTAATGGCAAGAGAGTGCTTTAACACTGTTAATGCTTTTTGAAGCTTCTGGCAAAAAAGAAGAAACTTTATTTAACTTATTAAATTATTAATAACAATTGCTCTTTTGGCCTGAATCCTCATATAATTTGATAAACAGAAAGAAAAGTTAACTTGTTTCTATGATTCTTTGTTAAATACTTCCAAGTGTCCTGTTAAAATGCCTTTTTGTTTCTTGTTTATTTTCTCATGTTCCTTACAACAAAAGTAAGCAAGAAGAAGTCTTTAGCACAAGAGAACACCCATGCTATTAAAAATCAATCAATATTAAACCTTTTTATAAGGTAGCAATGCATTAAAAAACAAATTAGTAAAAAATATGTCCCGGACACCAGTATTGACTGTGGGGAAAAATCTTTATCATCTGTCTACTGCTATACTCTATCTATCCACTCTGGTTATTCAGTGACCCTTCTGTGATGTTTTCATATTGAATGCAATGCCAAAAATCAAGTAGAAAAAAATAAAGGACCTATGGATGTGCAAAAAACTTAGACACATTACACCAGACTTGAACTTGGCTGTGACAAACTATGGGTTTGCAGCTTCATTACAGCTAAGGTCTGTACCTCAGAATGAAATTAATCTTTTAAAAAGAGATTTTGTGAATTTTTGAAGTTTCATCTGGTCCAAAATTGTGCTCTACTTGCTTTGTCACACAGGTTGGTAAGAGCATATACTAAGCCCTACTTTCTTGAGGGTTTCTTCTTTCATTGGGGTTGACACCTAAAATTCTGATCTCCAAAGGCTGCTTTGGAGAAGGACTGAGGTACTGAGGCATCCTCCTAACTCTCTGTGTGCAGTGCCTCTGTTTTTTACACACATCAAATGCAGGGAACTGTCAAAGTCAGAAGCAAAACCAGTGAGGGGTGGAGGCTTGTGCTCTCTGCAGCAATCCTAAGCTGTAAACCTCCCTCTAAGATGAACTGAGAATGTTTATAGCCAAGGCATATTCATTTCTTCACCTACCATTTCTTGACAATGACTGTTTCCTCCCCTTCCAATTATTTTACTTCTCTGTACCAAAGAAGGCAGGAGAGAGTCTTCCTGGTTTTACTTTAAAAAATAGGTAAGTCTCCCAGATGCTACAAAGGCAGGAGAAGAGGGGGAAAGATTGTGTGGGATTGGGATACAGCAGAAAGTTCTCCTTTCTTTTTAACTTCACTCTTTTCTTTTTTAATAGATTAATTTTGCTAATTCCTGAAAATACTGGTACAATACTCTACATCAAGTTCTTCCTAAAAAGTATCCCTACTCTTTTTGTCTCTCTGTGTAGAATAAAAGACTTTTTTACAGTAATGATAGTGGTTTATACATTTTCTCATAATCCTGTATATCCCCTGTAAGCTTTGTTGTATGATATAGTATGTCAGTTTAAGTAACATCTGTCAAGGGATGGAAAGCAATTGCGGGTTCTTTTCATTCATAAAGTCATTCTGGAGTTTCTTCATCCTTAATTTTCTTGTCATGTTTTCAAAAACATTACATAATTTTGTCCAAATTATCCCCTGCATTGCATATACAAGATACAGTGGGCTATTCATTTCTTTCCAGGACCCAAAGAAACATGTCAAGGGAACTACACTGATATACACTAAATGATTTAGAGTTGGTAAAAGTTGAGCTTTGACATACCATTATTTGACAATTACTCTTCTACTGCAATGCTTGTTTTCCTGCCAGCGTCCCCTAGAATCCTACATGACACGTGATTCAATCTCTTGGTCTTCTCAGTTATATTTACATTAATTTTACACATCCTAATATACAATGGCAATGCCTTCACATTGATGTGGTGAAAAGTCTGTCAAAAATCCAAATGTATCTTCGGCGTGCATAACAGAGATATATTCAGGACTAGAATGGGGCATGTATTTAGCAAATCAAAGAATTTTTGCTGGGATTGGAAGAGACCTCTGGAGATCATACAGTCCAACCTCCCTGTTCACAGGTTGGTGCTGTGTCCAGTCATGTCTTGAGTAAGTATGGAGGCTCCGTAGCATCTCTGGGCTGCCTCTTCCAGTGTTTGACCACATTCATAGTAAAAAAAAAAAAAGCTTTTTCTTATGTTTACATGGAATTTGGTGTACTTTGATTTGTGCCTCTTGTCCTCTCACTGAGAAAAGCCTGGTTCTGTCTTTTCTACTTGCCTCCTTCCATTTGGGTATTTATACACATTGATCATATATGTATAGGCCCCGTATCCCTGGGCTTTCTCCTTGCTAAACAATCCCAAATCTCTCAGCCTCTCAAACATAGATGCTTCAGTCCCTTTATCATCTCCATGGCCTTCCACTGTCCTTGTTCCAGTGTGTCCATGTCTCTCTTATATTGTGGAGCTCAGATGTTGGCCCAGCAGTCCAGATGTGTCTCACCAGAGTTGAGTAGAGAGGAAGGATCACATCCATTAACCTGCCAGCAGTGCTTTTCCTAGTGCACCCCAGCAATCTTTGCTGCAAGGCTGCACTGCTGGCTCATATTCAGATTGTTGAATACCAGGGTCCCCAGGGCTTTCCCTGCAAAGCTGCTTTTTAGCTGCTTCCCCAGCTTTGTTACCACAAATATTGGTCTGATCTGTGTGCAGGATTTCATGTTTCTTTGCTGAAATTCATGAGATTCTTGTCAGCCTTTTCTCCTGCATCTTATTAAATTTGTTTTGATTTATGATCTTTTAGGTAATTAGTAATACTATTAGCTGGAAATATTTTGTTTTCATGAACTGTGTGGCTTTTCCTAATTAAATCATGCATGTAACATTAATGATAATAATCTATGTCTCTTACCATAAGTAGATTTTGCTCAAAGACAGTCCTGAGAATCCTTCTCTACATAGGCAGGATCTTTTGCCTTAAAATATGATCAGCATTTGTATCCTTCTTCAACCAAGATTCTTGAAGTCAAGTGTAGTTATCAATTTCTTTACACAGTGCTACTGGTTAAAGCAGAATTGACATGTTCTCACCATTCATTTTCAGGTCACCAGAAGGTGTAGATGGGAGACAATTACATACAGCTTCCATCCACCTAGACAGCTCAGCAAAGGCGTGCCATGAGACTTCGGCTTTGGGCAGCTTCTGGATGTAGAGGGTCAGGAATGCCATGCTTATTTTCATTGGCATGCACTGAAATCCTGCTCACGCACACGGCAAACCCTGCCATGCTGGTGTTTATTCTGAGTATCACTGGAGGTCCCCAGGTGCACGGTGGTTCCTGCAAGCTCAGGCAGCAGCGGCTTGCAAAGCCAAGGCTCTGTATTATTTCTTCCTTTCGGCCTTCGGGACAATGTGAGAAGTTGCCTGCTGCACGCTGTGTGTCACAGCTGGTGTCTCTTGAGCCCTGCTGAGAGGAGCTGTAGACTGAGGTTCACTGGCTTTGCCCAAACTGACAACACTAAAACCAGGTCCAAAGCCAACACCAAAACCTTGCCACTCATATGATTAGTTGGGGTCTTCTTGTCTGTTGTTAACTAATATTACAACTAACAGTTAATATTACAGCTGCTTCACAGATGAGAAATCATCAGGCGAGAGATAAAGTGACAAAACACATGTATTGGAAGAGACTCATGGCCTCAACTAGAACTCAGCTCTTATGTCTTGTAAGACAGTCCTGTCACCATTAGAACATGTAAGCTACCCTTCTTGGAAAAAAATGAAATGTGAGCCTCCCTTTGAACCAGCTTGACTTTGAGCTCCCTCATGAAACACCAATAACCTTTGAAAGAACACGGGGATGGCACCCTTGGCATATTTTACCTCAGCTGGCTGCAAATAAAGTTATTTGAAATAACTGCCAAAGCTTTAATTTATCAGACTTTTTCACAGATTCCACAAAAGCAAGGAAATTCAAAGTTGAAAGGCTTTCTCCAGGCAGCACATGCCAGGCATTTGTGCGTGAATTGCAGGAGGGGAAACGATATGTTTCCTTTAGAGCTGTTGTTGCCATCATGGAAAGCGAACAAGCATCTGTGCTTTGGAAATCAGTGGATGGAAGGTGTTCCGTGAAAGGCAGCATGTGGGAAAGCAGCTTAAAATGGTGAGAGTGTATGAAAGTAGCAGGAGTTCTGAATGCCACCAGGGAGAAGAAGTGGAACAAGGCTGACACATAGAAAGGTGGCGAGAAAGCAAAGAGAAATGCAAAGAGGAGTACACTGAAGAGAAAAAAACCCACCCACTTTTGGCTAGAGAATAGGTCTGAACAAGTTCCAAGACAGGAACAGAGAAAGAAAAAAAAATTATAGGGTAGATGGAAAGTGTATCTATTAGATGATTGTGCAGCTGAAAATGTAAGTTGAAGTTTTGGTGCTTTACTATGGAAACAGATACAAAGCTGAAAATCAGATGGTCCAGCAGGACTCCTGATATAGCAAATAGGTACATTTATAGTACATGAAACCTGTAGGATGATTCTCCTCTGTAGCATTTGCCACTGATCCTGAAAAAAAAATGGGAAGATTCACATTTAGTAATATTTAAATAAAGAGTACTACTTACCTTAAATCACCAGAAGGGTTGTACTGCCAGTCCTAAGGCTCTTAATTTCACTCCAGGGCTGGTGATTTCCTGTGTCACTACACTGTGAAGCTGAATCTAGAGTAACAATTTAATACTTGAGTGCCCAGAGTCAGGGAGATGCTTTGCATAAAAGTGTTCTTTTGTGTTTGTGGAGTGCCTGCAGCTCCCCTGAAGACCTGGTGGGTGCTAAGCACCTCTGAAAATCAGGTCACTGTCATTCAAGAGCTCAGAAAGCAACTGAGGTGCCAAAGTTTAAGACTAAACTTACAAGTAAGCGACATCATTGCAGAAGACTCTGCCTCTGAAGGACTGCTGTACTTTCAATCATTTGAATTTTGGTATGTGATAGGCATGCATTTGTAAATTAGATGCCTTTAGAGCTTGTGACACCCTCCAGAAATTAGGAAAAAAAAAGAGGGCATTATAGAGGAAAGAAGGTAGATGAGGGGAATTAATAAAACAGAAATGGATGGAGATGTTGTTCAAGATTATTTTAGACTAGTTTGGGCATTCCTCATTGGTTCTGACTGCAAATAGGAAGCTTAAAATAAATTAAATGGAGTTCTTCCACATAACACATTTTAAAAAACTGGGGAACACAGTGTCCACAGGATGTTTGGAGGGAAATAGGTCCAAACAGATTCAAAGAAGAGCTTGGAAATGCCAGACTTGGGAGATCTGAGAAATCACTCCATTTTCATTTATAAAACATGATAGACTCAACAGAGCATCTGGATCAAGAAGTCTTCAAAGTGCAGTCAGGTGGAAGTTGGGTGGACATACCACAGAACTTATTTCTCCATATTTGCGTCATTTCTCACCTATTGCCTTAATAATTTCATTCTGGCTCTATGGGAGAAGGCTGTACTACTTTAAATGTTCCTTTCATCTGACTCAATGCTCTCATATTCTATTTTGCATTAGTAGCTTATGTTTTCCCTTCCATAGGTTACTTAACTGTGCTTGTCCTCCTGCAGCAGTAACTATGATTACTGTGATGTCCAAATATGAACTATTTTAGAGTGTACTGAAGAGGCAGGCAGGCATTTTAATTACAGGGATTAAAAGGAGAACAGATGCAAGTGAGTTGAGTGCTAAGTAAATATAAATGCATCACCCCTTGTACCCTGAGAGTCATCATTCTTTGTCTCCAAACAGATTGACATCAGGATAAATTCAAAGGCAGAGGGAACAGTACTGGAAAATACCTATTTTTAACAGAAGTGTTTACCTAGACTGGGGTAAAACATATAGATCGCACAGTATATTATAGGTGGATAGCTTTTTCATTTCCTCAAAGCCATTTAGTCAGTGCTACTTAAAATGCATTATTTTCTTCAGACACTGAATTACAAGGATGGATTCAAATGGTTTTAACTTGAGTTTTCCAGCTCAAATTGAAAAAACATTTTCTGTATTATCCATGTTCACTTTCACATATTGAGTTTGGTTCCCAGACTGGCATTACTCTCTACCTGGTAGGAAGGCAGCGTGGGCACAGAGGTAGAGATGTCCCTTAGATAACTGTTTCCTCCAGTGCTCTGGGCTTTAAAGTTGATCAGTAAACAACAAGCCAGTGCTGAGTTTCTGGTGCGGAGTGCTCGTGCTGTGCAGCTCTGCTCGGGGAGTGGGCAGTGACTTTCTTGGGAACTCGATCTTTCAGGCATGTTTCAAAGGGAACTCACAAATAGAAAGGTACAGAAACCCACCCAGGCGGAGGTAACAAAGACACTGATTTCTTCTACAAAGTTTACTTCAGAGGAAATGTGCAGCCAGCCTTCACCTCCAGTCTAAGTAATAAAAAGAGAAAGACAGAAAAAGGTGTCCATACCCAGGACTACCAGCAGAAAAAAAAAAACATTTAGAATTGTACCTATGTTTTGATTATGCATGTGAATAGAAAGCAGCAAAATATAAATAATACCTTATAAATTACATATATTTAATCCCCAAAAAGTAAGCATTTTAACTGAGAAATCCATTTCCATTTATTTATTTAAGTCCCCATAAAATGTGCATGTTGTGTATGTTTGCCAGTTTCCTATGATTATAATCGGTAGTTTCTATCACTACCTGATAACTGTTCCATGATTTAGGTAGAGTTTTTTAAACCATTTTTCACCTAACATAAAAAATACCATTTTTTTCTTGCAGGACCCTCCCAAATCACATAATTTTCTCCGATTTTAAGGGATAAGGAGATGGAACTCATTGAAAATAAATCCATAAAATATCTAGAAATCTGTGGGGTGCGGAATTTAACAGAGGGTACATTGGTAAGCCTTTGTTCAACATGGCTGTCACTTCCTCTTTGCTGCACTTCATTCTTGTCCAAAACATGAATTCCTTAGGCAGGGGACCATCTCCTTTGTTCTGGTTCTGAAATGTGTCTGATTGGAGTTTTCTACTGCTACTGATGTTCAATTAAATACAAATAATAAATAGTTAATGGTTTGCTGAGCTGCAGAGGTGGGGCTAATCAGCTGAGACTTCATGGAGTGGTTAATGATGGATTAGGAATGGGGGAACTGATAAAGCTGAATATTTAAAGACTAATATTGTACAGGATGATGGATGCTTTGTCTGCTTTGATTGCGTATGAGCAGAAACTAACAATGCGCTTATCTTCCTCTTCCTTCTATTGTAGATTACTCCGCTCCAAAACGTTGCTGTTCTGAGTATCTGTCCAAATTCCCCTGAGTGGAGCACTGTCCATCAGAGGAGATGGTCTGAGAGACTCTTACAATGGAAATTGGGTGGCGAGGTGAAAAAACCGACTCTATGAAGGGGGCGCGTTATCAAGCTGCACACTTGTCTACTCGTGTTCATACTCAGCTTGCTGAAATGGAGGGATTTCAATTGATTTTGCTTTCTTTTGCAGTGCTGACTGAGGAGCCAGCGAGGAGGCAGCTGCGTTCTGAGGGCATGTGGCACAGAAGGGGTTTGTCCCACTGCCTGTGTGGCGCTGCTGAGACCCAGCGGGATCTTTTGCTTTCCCGTATCCCTGATGAGCTACTGAATCCCTCAGCCTGGTGTGCAGAGTGAAAAGAGTTACATACACCTTCTCTGTCAAAGCATCCCTATGTCTCACAGCTATAGTTGTTTTGAAAAAATCTTTTGCATTTGTTATCATTTATTAACCAGCAACGTATCAAGTTCTGATATTGATATTACAGTAGGTATAATTAGACTTAAAAATTAATTTGACACTTCTAAGTGTCAAATTCTGTCCAAGGGATGTGACTCCTACTGAAACCAACTGATGCTAAATGATGGTGTGTTTTCAGTGTCTAACTACAGGATCAATACGGCCTTCACCCTTGTCAGTAGTTCTGTCAGCTGCTAGGAAGACAGGCAGCCTTGCAGACAAGACATAGACAAGGAGGTCAAGAGAAGTGGATTCTTTTCTCAGTTTGCCTTAGGGCTTTTGCAAAACCTTGGACAAATCACACAACCTCTTCGTTAAACCTCCTGACTTCCAAAATGGAAATGATCATAACTCTCTGCTTTCCCAGGATGCCATGGAATAAATCAGTTCTTGGGAGGAGGGAAAGGTGATATAAGGGCAGAATAGATGTATGTGGTAGTAACAACTACATGGGTGCTTTGGAAGGAACAGACATATTTCTGTTCACTTTTATTTTTGTAAACAGTCTTAGAGTGCACCTGGGATTTAACATATTAAAAAATTAAGCAGCATCTAGAAGATTTGGTCATGTAGACAGGTTACAGTTACTACAATATACAACATTGCTGGTCTCATTCTCCTATAGACATAGTTTATTTTGGATAAGGCTAGGGTAACTATGAAAAATTGAAAGTTCAAATGTTCCCAATCAAACGAGAGTGCTTTGCAATTGTTTTACTTTAAATGGCAGTCAGGAAAATATTTCCATGTTTCATTTGCTAGAAAAGAGATCCAGAGTTGGCATTAGTAGTGGCTTTGATGTATTCTCTGGTACATTGGTCCAGAGCATGCTGATGTAAACAGAAGTGTCTCTTGACCTGTCATCTTTGTTCTTCAACTTTGATATTGGCCTCCTCCAGTGGCTTCTTTCTCCTCCTGGGGAGGCTTTAAAAAGCCAATTGATACAGAAAAAAAAAGGGTTTCAGTTTTCTTCTCTGCTAAAGACTCTAAAGAAATAGACATGCCTATTGTACAGTCACTGAAGGTCTTGAAATAGTGCACATTTTTTTCTCTCCAATCCTGTGGGGAAATGAGCAAAGAAAAAAAAAAGCATGTGGTTTTGTATACAACTTATGATATGGTAAGTACATCATACTTTTGCTTCTGATGATTTTTTTGTGAGAGGAAAACTGAGAAGCTCTGTTTCAGAAACAGGCAGTGCAAACAGCAATGCCTATGGGTAAATTGGTCCATCATGGCCTATTATAGGACCCTGGCTTTTGATGCCTGTAACTGTCAAATATTAGCTAATTTGTAATGATTTTTTCCTGTGATTGGTGTGCCAGCCTGAAGCTGATTTTTAAAATAGTCCTCTCAGTTTGAAAAATGAGGTTAGCAAAAATTACATTCTCCTTGCGTTAAAAAATATCATTGGGTTGCATGACTGAGAAACTCTCCATGCTCTAAACCTGAAATTTGGCAGAAGATTTGCCAAGGATTTGGAGGGTCCCACCCATAAACATGTATGATAAAGAAAAGCCTATGATTAGGGTGCAGGCCATGCAGACAAGAGGGTTATTGACGGTGAAACGAGAAGGCTGTGACAAGATTGAAAGAACAGTAGCCTCTAGGGATGGGGTGTGGGACTGAAGCAAAGTGAGGAGATTGGGAAAAAGAAACTATGAACTTGGACCAGGAGTCAAAAACGAACTACTGAAGTAAGAGTCTTAGGTTGCTAAGAGAAGGGAGGGGGATGAAGGCACTGGGCTGAGAGTAAGAGTCAGAAAGTCCTTATGTATTACAGTATGATCTTCTCAAAGAGTCTCTATGGTCAAGAAATAATAATAAAAAAGCTGGAAAATTACTGACAAAATATTTGCTTGATTCCTCTAGTGACTGCTGCTTTTAAAGAACATCAACCTACTGATGGTGAATCCTGAGGAAGCCCTAGTGATAGTGTGCAGTGTTGTGGATATCAAGGGTCTTGCCCTAGTTCTAAACCACTTGGACTTAGAAGAATTCTACATAAATGGCTGCAGAGCCATTCAGATTTTTAGAATAACATAAAGAACAGCAATTAAAAAAAGTTAAAGTCTCACACATTAGGAGATGGTAGGTTTATTGCCCATAGAACCCTAATTCTCCCCAGTTTATATGTATTATTTTAAGCAGACTTTAATTGTATAATTATGTTAAGCTTTTCACAGAACACTAACCACATTAAGTGCAAGAATGGATATGGCTCAGGAAATGAATCAAGGAACTTGTCACTGGTACAGGATGAGGTGCCTTAGCAGCTCCTCTTAAGTGCATCCCTCCGGCAATTTTCATTAACTTAGGCTTTCTGCACAGAAACATGCCACTGCATTCTGTCATTTCTAAACTGTGTTTATGAGCTGAAACTCCCTATTTAGCAACAGTTTGTTCTGTGACACCAGCTAACTAAACTGCCTCAGTGGCAGCTCCTTCAAAGCAAAGCTTTATTCTCACAGAGACAGGCAGCACAGAAAGTAAAGATTTGACACCAGAAACTTAACTCTTAAGTTACCTTTCCAGTTTTCAAGGGTTTTCTCTATTCTAGTTTTTCCCCTCTCCATTGGGAGAGGCCACTTATGAGATGCCACAGGCAAGTCTAGGTGTTGTTGACTCCACAGTCAAAGCCCTTCCTTAGGATAGTACCTTTCAGAATTTTGGAGTTTTCTCAGGTGTCAGAACAATAAACATCTTGTCATTGTTATTGAAAAACAGGTAAGGGTGTTCCTGTTCAGCAGCTTCTCCCTTGCAACTGCAAGAGTTATGTTGTGCTTTCCTAGACATCTTTCTTTGTGATGGGATTGTTTTCTATTTGCATCTTCTCTTACAGTAGTATCCTTCAATGTAACTCTCTTTAAATAATGGAAACAAAATAAAGTGATCTCTATCTTGTATTTCCAAAGATAAGAAATGTAACACCCTAATTTTCAACAGCAATGTAGTCAACAGAACAGTTTTCTCCTCAAAACTTTGCCTGATTTGTTGCAACAAAGCCTTGAAGATATAGAAGGAATGGATGTCAGTGATTGTAAAGACAGAACACATCATATTCTTCCTTGCGTGTGAGGAAGTCACTTGAACCCAATTTCTGAAGATGGCCAGTGAATTTTTCTGCTCTGTTAAGTCTGTTCTCTGAAATAGAATATCTATTCTCTGAATTCACAAAAGTTTCAGGGGCAGGTACCTGCAAAGAGGCATTGGTGATGGCTGTGCTCAGAAGTAAGGAAACACTACACAATATACAGCAGACCCCACTGTGGAATTGTGGGACCCCGAAGTCTTCCCCTGGGCACTCAGAATTCGTTGTCCCTTTTGATGCTCACTGTCTGGCTGAAAGTACCTCCTCAGCTCACAGCAGAGCACCCTACAACACAGCTACAGTGCAAGAGCATGCGGTAAGTAAGGGCTGTTGATGCCATGCCCCAGACAACTCCGGGAAGAGGCAAGAAAGAATGCCCGTACACTGCAATTATAGGAGTATAGGACCATCAAGGTTGGAAAAGACCGTCTAGATCAGAACATCAGCCGTCAGTCCGAGCATCAGAGCAGCACTGTCGCCCCTAAACCGCATCAGTGCCAGATCCAGGTGCCTCCTGAACACACACACGGTTGGAGTTTCCACCCCCTCCCTGGGCAAACTTATTCCAATGCCTGACCATCCTATCAGCGGAAAAACAAACAAACAAGCAAACAAACAAACAAAAACCCCACAGAAATCATGCGTATGTAGCTAAACACTACAGGCCGAACACTTTAGGTGGGACCCTGACCTCTCTTCCCCGCTGGTCCCTGTAGCAACCCCGGGCGCAGGCGGAGCACATCCCGCTCTGTGGGGCACCCCTGGCCAGCCGGGAGCCCGGACCAGGAGCGGGGAGCGTTCCCCTTCCAGCGGGACTCTCCGCCACGGCTCTGGGAGGGGACAAATACAGAGCGGGGAAGAGAAGCGGCGGCGCTTTAGCCCCGCGATGTCTGAGGGCGGAGGACAGCGGGCACCGCTCGCTGCCTGAGGGCACCGAAGCGCCCGTCCGCACCTCCCGCCTCGCCGCCCTCGCTTTACGGCGCGCCGCGGTTTGCGACGCCCAAGATGGCGGCCCCCAGGGCACAATGAGCCCGCTCCGGCCGCCGCCGCCGGGGGGAACGCGGGGCACGGGCAGGGCCGGCCGGGACACAGCCGGGGCGCTCCTCCGGCGGCGGGATTCGTCCGCGACCGCTCGGCGTGTGGAGCCCCACCGGGGCTCGTAGTAGGAGAGCGGAACGTCCCCGGGGAGGCGGCATGTGGGGTGCCCTGCTGCGGCGCAGGGTCCGCGGCGCCGGCGGGCTGCGGTGCCTGTCCTCGGGCGGCCCGCCCTGGAGCCAGGTGGTGTCGGAGGCCGAGAAGATCGTGGGCTACCCGACGTCCTTCATGAGCCTGCGGTGCCTGCTGAGCGACGAGCTCAGCAACATCGCCATGCAGGTCCGCAAGCTGGTGGGCACCAAGCACCCGCTGCTCGACACCGCCCGGTAAGCGCTGGGGGGGCACGGCGGGGCCGGGGCCGGGGCCGCCGGCAGCCCGCGGGAGCCTCGGCAGAACTCCTGGGAAGTTTTGGGCTTCGTGCCTGGAGTGGGGCGTCCCCAGGGCAAGGCTGCCCCGGGGGCAGGAGGTTTCGCCTCCGCTCCGGGATCCTCGTTTCCCTGCCGTGACAGGTTTTCCCTGCGGTTATCCGCTGTCATTCGCAAGTTGCTTCCTTGTGACGCCACGTGCGGCGCTTCCCCCGTGCGGTGCGGGAAAAAAAAAAAAGAAACAAAAAAAAAAACCTCGCTGGAAATGTGCGGCTGCCTCGCTAACAGTTTTGTATTCTGTTATAATTAAGAACTATATTGCAAGGAAAGCAAGGAAAAAAAGCAGAGAGGCTGCTCAGTTTAAAAACTCGAAATGACCCTGCTTGGAACTGTGTATTTTGCTACCAAGTGTTTTGGAATATCCAGCTGGGAGCTGCGAGTTTTTGTGTATTGTTGAGAGTTTTAGGGTTGCTAAGCTGTTTATCTACTCTTTCATTCTTAAGGCAAACTAATGGAAGTCTTGCATTCCTGCCAATAAGCAGAAATTGGGATTGTTGAGCAGGGTTTTCTTTGACTGTAAAACAAGAACTGATTGGCAGTGCGTTTTTTATACAATAAAACTCCAGACACTTACCAAAATGAAGGAAAAAAAAAAAAAGTGCAATTTTCCGAAGCCTTTTGGTTGTGGATTTGAGTGTTTTGGTTGTGGTTTTTGTTTGGTTTGGGGGGTTTTGGTGTTTTTTGTTTGGTAGATCTCTGTTTGCTATAGTTGCAGCTCTAGCAACATTAATAGAATCCAAGTTTAGTATGCACAGTATTTTTTAACAGGTGTAAGACAAAAATGAGCATTTGTTTGAAGCGGTTGTTCAGCTTTTCTTTTAAGGAACAGAAATTGTAGCTCTTTAGTGGTCCTTGGCAAATCCACAGTGTTGTAATGATATAAAAACAAGATTTATTTTTCAAGCTCTCTGTCTCTAAATCTGGTTGTCTTGAGTGAACAGAAAGGGGGACAAACAGCTTTTTAAAAGAAACATATTTTTCAAGAAGGGGGATTTAGACATTGGCCTTGAGTAGACTTTTCTGCAAGAACCAAATGAAATTGTTAATAAAAATGGAAAATTCTTGACTTTAGAAAATGCTGGTGGAGGGGATTTTGTTGAACTTTTTATAACTGAAGGTTGTGATATTGTGATAAAGAGGAGTGATGAAAAGAAAATGCTCTTCTGTCATTGTAAGGTCAGTTGATGGAATGGAGGGACTAGGAGGAGTGAAGCACAATGTGTTTGGGCTCTTCAGTTTGCACTGCAGTATTTTGGGGCATGGTTGGAAATTTGGAAATGGTGGAGCTGTGATGTAAGGGTTTGTTGGGGTTTTTTTTATTATTTTAAGTGGGCTGCTTCAGGCTTAATTTTGTAAGTCTGTGGCTTGTGGAACACCAGTAGGAATATAGTCATGCCCAAGCTCAGCAGGATTAAATACATTAATTTTTAAAATTCATATATGTTTCAGAGTACACTACTAAACTGATATGTTGTGCTGGAAAGAAAAAGTATTTACTCATATAAAACTGAAACTCTGTGCCCTTACTTTGGATCTTCTTTTGTGGTTTCACTGATATTTCCAAGGGCTTTGTTGCAGATGGATTTCTGATGGCCTTGACCTTTGTGTTGTAAGGAGAGTTAATATCCTGCTGACAAGTTTTAGTACACCCACAGTAATGCTCAAATTGTACCTTGCTCACCTTGTTTTATGGTGTGATATTGCAATAAGGTGAAATTTGACCATATTCTTTCTCAATGATCTTGATAATTTATTTCTGAAATTTAGGTGTTGTATGTTTCAGTGTAAGTGTGAGTAATTTTAGTTTTGAATCAGAGATCTATGTCCTGACTTATCACAGCAATTTAGGAAACAGGTCATGATTTTTCAATACTAGGATTTTTTGAATACTTTTAAATGTGTCTTATTACTTATTCTTAAAAAAGTAACAAAGGTTTCCTGTTGTGTGTTCAGACAAATGTTTTAAAGTGTGGGTATCTAAAATATTTAATTTGATGATTTTTTAAAAAAATACTTAAGTGATTGATATGTTCTGGAACTCTAATCTTTGAGACTCTGAGTGAGTAAATGCTATATATATCTGAGAAGTACTCCAGCATTTAAGGAGGTTTTTGTATTTGTGGAAACTACTGAAAAATACGTGCTGTAAAATTGATTAGTTGCATGTGCTGTTTCTCAAGTTTCTACTCATTTACTTTTGAGGTTGTAAGTCGTGACAATCAAATTTATTGCTTGCTGTCAGGTCTAAACAATTTTCTTTAACTTTCATTAATTGGTGGCATTTTGTTGTCAGTGGTTTTGTGTCTATCCTCCCTTCCTGCATAAAGGCTTTGCCAGTTTTTGAAGTCTTCCTGAGACCATTAAGGCTTTCTTAAAGCAGAGGGTTCTCTATCAATGCTTGTCTGCATGGAATAAGTTCTGAGCTGAGACAGCATAGGACATAATTGCCACCACACAGAAAGTCTTTAGTGTAACCAGAGTGTTGATGAGTGTTTTTAACATTTTGCCAAGCTCTGGCTCACTAGGCTGTTGCAATGCAATCCTGTGCTGAGAACCTTGAAGAAGGCAGCTGAAAGGTATCTGTGCATGTGAGACAGGACATGTGGAGAAGCAGCTGTTGGGCCAGTATACGTTTCCCTGATGATCCCATCCATTTCTTCCTCTTGTTTGGATGCAGCACTGGCAGCTCCTGGGTGTAAGTGCCTGCTGTGAATCAGGACTGCAGCAGGTGTTCTTCTGGGATGATGTGTGACCCTGATGCCTCCCACCAAGCTTGTGCCTGGCCAGCAGCTTTAAATCTGAGAGCTATTGCTGACCCTCCTCTTGGAAGGGCAGAGACAGGTAACTGAGCCCTACAGTGATGGATTTGGGAGTTCTGTAATCCGTACGGTAAAGTTGAGTTTATCTTTATTAATTTTTATTTCTAAGATTTTGGTTTCTTAAAAGTCAGCCACATGAAGTGAACAGCCCCTGTAGTAGCTTTGCCAGACTTGTTAGAAGGAGGGCAAAATGTGAAGAAAAGGTTACCTTTCATTTTAGAAAGGCTAATGTCTAGTGGTTAATGGATCATTGGAAGCTGGGGTATCTGGATTAGATTCACAGCTGTGCTTTTGGCTCTCTGACTAGAGCAAGTCACTTAATTTTTCATACTTGCATTTACTTATCTGTGAAATGAATAATGTAGCATCTGTTTTCTGGAGATGTTGCACTTCATTCATTGCAGCCTGTATCGATCACTGTGATCTTTCAGTGGAAAATGGTGTACAAGCAATATTAACAAAGAATACTTTAAAGAAATGCTTTCACTAAAAATATATTTGCCTCTAATGGATACTTTGGGAACAAAATTGCAATCTGACTACTACTGGATCTTTCTGTTTGTAGTCCTGTGAGTCACTGTATGGTTTTTCAAAGCTTTAAGATTTGCTATAATGAAGTGTCTTCAGCAGCTACTCAAAAGTAGCGTTTCTTGGTTTTTTTCCTCTTCAGGCTTTGCTGGACTAAAGCAAAACTTTTTCAATGCATGATTGTATGACCCCCTTTTCACTTGAGAAGCAAACAAATCTCTTGTCTTTTCTCTTTCCAGTCTCCTTTCTAGGCTAGCATACATCCTTCTTGGTATAGGAAAGAGTCTGTAATTGGCACAGTGATCTATTTTTCTCAAATACATAGTGTGAATAACATTTGCTTGATTACTTAATCTCCTTTGAGAATGGTATAGCTTGCTGCAGATTGTAAACAGTAAATGTTATGACCAATGCATCACTTTTATAATATCACTAAATGAAATGGAACACTTCATACACATAAAATTATTATGGGATACCATTTAGCTCCAGCCATTCTCTCATTAGCCTGCGGGAGGAATGATTATATTTTAGTTCTGTCAGAATTATTTGTTGGTGATAAATGCTTAAGTAGACATGGTTACAGTTTTCCTTGATTATTACAGAAATAAAAAGACTGGCTAAACCAGGTTTTGTTCTGTTGCAGCTTGCTTGGTGTAGATCTCTAGACATTTTAAGGCCCAAGAATGCGATCCAGAGCACTTTTAAGATGACATGCTTTTTGGTTAAGATGTCTGATAACATTGGCTTCTTGATAGTTCTGTTTCTTTATCAGCTTGAGATAGTTTAGTTCAGTAACACATCTTGTAACTCCAGGTGTGGCATGCATCTGCCTTCCTATGCAGGTGACCAATTTCAGCGTAGACATAGGCATCTGTTCCAGCCTGTTGTTAATGGAATTGTTATTGCCAATTCATATTTTGTGTTAACAGATTGGTGACCTTAAAATTGTCCTTCTCTTATAATTGAAGGTGCTGTGAGTGACTATGAGTAGTTTTTTAGCAACTTGTTTCAAATGTTAATTATTTTTTACTTTCTGAGCCAGACAAATGATAACATCTATTTACTTGACAGTGGCTAATGAGGTACCTTTGTCTGAAAACAGCAGGCAGCTGGACACTCAAAGTGATAAGCAGAAGGTCTGGCCAAAGCTGAGCTTCTACTACAATCTTTAAAGTTTTACCGAGTTGCTAAATCTATTACAGGCGTGGGGTCATAAAGTCTTTCTCCTGCAATTGCCAGATTAGAAGTTAAAACACATTGGCTTTCACTAAGTTTTATTCTATTTTCAGCCTGCTATAACACTTCGTAAAATATATTTTTGCAGTAGAAAGATGTGATTTTTATAATTGTGGTCAGAATGCCTGTGAAGTTAGCTGTGATGTGGCAGCAGTGTTGTTTCCTGTGTTCACTGCAGAAATCCCTTTGACTTCCTGGAAGCACTGACCACCGCAGCTGGCATTCTCATCACTTCTACAGAAAGTATTAGTAGTGATGTTAGAAATGCAGAAATAATTTTCCTGCTTGATATGTTTGATACTATTTGCAAAATATACTGGTTATAAGAAGTCTGGCTTTGTCCAGGAAGACTATTTCCCAAACCATTTTGTATAGCTGATGGAAACAGGTTTTTTCAGGACTGCTGCAGTTGATTGAAGCACCAGAGTTAAATTCTTGGTTTAACTCACCCTATCAAGAAATGTTTGTCTTTCAAGGAATGCTGGCCCCTCTTAGGTAAGCTAGGTTTTGTGAGTATCTCCCAGTCAGTTGTGATAGACTTGAAAAACTGTCATCATGTTGCATGACTTTGAAATGTTGATACTCCCTAGGGTTTTCTGTTACTATACTCACCATCAAGTAAACCTTTCTTAGACACCCAAACCAGTTTATTGTGTATTTTCGCTGAACAAACTCACAAAGAGCTATTGTGGTAAACTTGGAAGGTAAAAAGACATGAAAGAAATTACATTGCAGATTCATATATGGACTGAAATTTTCCTTCTGATTACTTCCATATTACTCCTTGTCCCTGTGGCCTTCAGTATGGTTCTCAGTCAGTCACCACTGTCTTGTACAATTAAGAGGAAGAGAGAATCCATTTTTGTAGGTACCACTCTCCCTTTATGCTGTAATCAGGTAGAATGGGAGGAATAGATATGTGCAATTTGTTCTCTCTTCCAAATGTTGTGTTTCATTTCTCATCCTGCATTACTTTCACTAGTGTATGTTTTTTAATAGTTTTTTCCACCAACAATAAATACTACACTCATATACTTAAATGCTCATATCCATCAGATATTGCTGCTCTTTTGAAGAGCTGTCAGTAGATGAGAGTTGCATCAATATTTGTACACTTGGGTTTCAGGTTCACAGTTCATGTTTAAGGGATCTTAACTTTTTTTTTTTCTTTTAAACATTACACTTCGTTGGGTTTGACAGTGATAATCTCAGTCTAGAAGGTAAAACATATTAGCCAGTTGTGTGTGTGTGTTTGTCTGTCTATCTATCTATCTATCTATCTATCTATCTATCCACACAAACTCGTTGTATTAGTAAATCCTACCTCAAGAAGTCAAGCTAGCCATTGTCAGGATCATGGGATTTCAGCTGTAGTGGAGCTGAGGTCTTGTCATTCATTCATTCATAGTATTTGTATGGAAAAAAAATACGTAAAGGATGTTTAATTGTGTGTTACAACACTTAGCTTTGCTGAATATTTTGCCACCATAAGCAAAGTAGGATTGAATAGGAAATCTGCAGTATGAAGGTGCAAAAGCAAGGCTGCTAATTAAATTCTCTTGCGCTTGAATAATTGGGGTTTTTTTTTGCAGTGATTCTCATTTAAATATCTATGTTGAATCCAGGTTTCTGTGCTTATGAAGAACATATTATTTCAGCATGTAGGGTGGTCTTTGTAAACAAAATGTACTCAAAGTAGGTGGTGATTCCATTTGGGATTTGCTGATGGAATTATTTACAGTGAAAACTAATATGCTTTTGTGATATTGATAATTTCTGGTATTTTGCATAGGGAGTCTGAAGGTTTCAGTAGAACTTCCAGTACAACTCGGTCTGCTTAAATGAGAGACTGTGGGAGTTCTTAAGCTTGTGTTCTCAGGCATGTGACAGAGAAACTGAATGTATAATGCCCAGATCCAAGTGCCAATCAGCCTCGAAAGGATGTAGTATGGCACACCTAGAGAACACTTTGCTTCACTTTGGGCACACAGTAGCCTAAAATGAAGGTAGTTCTTAAAGTTCACATCTGTTCTTTCCTGCTTTCAAATACAATTGATTTATAATGCATGTGAATATTGAATACAAAGTTTAATGTACTAGTGAATGGCTGTTAGGTCAATGTTTGCTCAGCTCAGGAAAAGAGTACTGAATATGTGGAAATAGTTTCAAAATAATTCCTCTGTAACACTGAAGAGAGTTGCCAAATATGCCTTTCTATAAAATGAAAATGAGAACCAATGTCAAAGAGTAATCAAAATTAATATTTGGGTTACTGGAAGTGATTTTCACTCAGTGAATCTTCTATTTGGCAATGTTAAGTTAACCTCTTTACCTTACAGGAGTAACGGGAAAAGTACTTAACCCAGGGCTTTTTCTCTCTCTCAGGTCTGTGTTTTGTAGCTTACAAATAGTGTTCTTCCCTGCTGTGCTGCCTCTTTTGTTGATGCAGCCTCCTGGTTGATTTCTCTCCTTGCTTTGGAGGTCCTGGCAGCGGCAGGAGGTATCATTAACCATGAGCATTTTCAGAGCTCCTCCAGAAAACATGGGTAACACTGTATCCTCTATAGCACTTTGTAAATCTGTTGAGGAAAATACAAGTGCAGGGAGGACTAACGTGAGCTTGGGAGTTAGATGTTTCCATACTTAAACCATTGCTTTGTCCTAGGGTTGTGGACCACTGTCTTAAATTATTAATATCTTTCCTTTACCCCACATCTGAGTGTCTTAGTTTCCCTCAGGGTAGGCAGACTGTCTGCAGTGCTTGCCCTAAAGGAACTCCTGCTAGAGACAAACCTAACAGACTATAAAGGAACACTGTGAATTTAAAAATCGGATCTATTACAAAAAATAAGTTTGAAATCTGTAGCAGCTGCTTTACTGTCCTTGAATTGTCCCTGCCAATTGTCAGACATTGACAATCACTTTAGCTTGATTTTTTTTTTCTCTGTTGCTGAATGAAAGAATTACATTTAAGGAAAGAAAAACTGATCATATAGGAAAACTGTTGAGACTCATTATATATATGAGCTTTTATCAAACACATGCTGTGAATTACCTGGATTTTACTTATAATGATAGATAAGGCTTAGAAATTTGCCTCAATACTTAATTTAACTGAGAAACTCTAGGACTTTTTCAGCTGCTGGTGGTTCTTCAGGTGAGCCATAGTTAGCTTTTCTTCAATCCTCAGCTATTCCTAAAGAAACATCAGGAGCTCCAGCTTTTGCATTCATCTTTCTCATTTCTTTTCCACATAAATTACAAATGATGGTTGTTCTCATTTCCTTTCTCATTCCCCCAATTCCTTTCTTCAAAATAGCACTAGTGTGTTGTATTCCATGGTAGCTCTTCCATTTTGGGGAAAAGCAAAGTCCTGAAGGTAAACCTCTGTTTCTTAATAAAATTAACATTTATACTTTGTTACATCTAGTTTGTTTTGTTTCCCTCCTTTTTCCCAGCTAGAGAAGGAAGTCATACACCATGGCAGCACTGATTTAGGTTTATTTTTCTAGCTAAAAATATGAACAGACAAACCCTTTAGCCTTCATCTCCAATTTGCTTCAAAAAGTACTGCCTTTAGAAGTAGATTTCTTCAAGATCAAGTGTAAATTATTTTTGATTATTTGTTGGTTAAATGATCCTATAAGTGTGAACTGATTGACTTGATAGCTGCCACTAAACATGTACAATTAATTAATTTTATTGAATCTGTACTCTTTAAAGAAAAATATCATTCTCCCTAACAGCTCCCATTATTTCTTTTCTAGATCTTCACACTCCTGGTGCAAAGTTAATTGTATGACAGCTATCTTTTTCATTAACTGCCTGTTCAGCACTCTCCATAAAATAATCATAATCAAAGGTTTGATACATCTGTATGTTGCCATTGCTCCTGGAAATAGATTACCTATTGCACCTAAAAAAACCAAAAAACAACAACAAAACAAAAACAAAAAGCCACCAAAAAAAAAAAAAAAAAAAAACCACAAAAAACCCCCAAAAAACCAGTATAGAAAGAAAGAGTCTGTGTTTCAGTCATAAAGTAGGACTGGGTTTGTAGCAGGCTGTGCTTCTCTAGACCCATCCTGCAGATGCACGGTCCAGATAAAGGCAATTTGAGGGTAAATGGTCCGTGCCAACACTCTTTGTGGCTGGTTGTCATATGAATGATTAGCCAGTAGTAGAAGCACCATAATTAGCTGATTTGGTAAACTGCTTTTAATCTGACTTAACAGAAAGTTCAACTTGTTAGGAATGAAATGAAAATTGTTAGGCCAAATACACAAGCAAAGGCGCAAGTCGAAAAATTGCCTCTTTTGCACATTTAAAAAATGACTGTGCTGGCATACGTTTGTTAGTGGATGGGGTTTTCCTCCTAAAGATCCATTGTTTTCCTGTTAAAATAGTGTTGAACTTTGAGATTGAATATGACAGAGCCACTGCGTTTTTCTATTATGGAAATTCATATATTTTCATAGGCTAGAAACTAAAGGTTCCTTTGATATACCAGTGCATCTTATGCTCATGCTTGTTATAAAAGGGTAAAGTTTTTACCCCAGTGACCTTCCAGTCTCTGATTCCCAAATGCTTTCATTAAATGCTATTTAATGCGGTTTGTGAGGATGAAGGTATACTGGGTATGTATTTTTAAAGGATTTGGGTGATTTTAATAGGCTACATTATGAAGTTCCTATTTGGTTTTCTTTTAGAAGTTGGCTTCTGAATGTGATCTGTCTGGTATGACTATATTTCAGGAATTAAAAATTAATCTGCAGGAAAAACAAGTCTTCCCCAAACCTCATGTTTGCCTCATGGAAGTGATGCTGAAGCATTAATGGGCCAATTCATGTTCTTCATCTGTTCATCATGTTCATCTGTTCTTCATCCTCAGTTGTTAAAACCAGAAATACCAGAGAGGATTTGTATTCCATGTTTTATTGTCCACTGGAAGAATGTCACTTTCTGATTATTTGTAAGTTTAGGTAGTATGGGAGTCATTGAGAGGCTTTGCAAGAAATCAGATGTCTTCTCTCAATAGGAGTAATAATGTGAAAATACCATTTTCAGAAATAAGGCTCAGAAAACTTGAGAAAGCTGGAACTATGGAGACCTTTAGAGTAATTGTGGGGAGAAGTCCTCCTTCCAATCCTCCTTCCTTTATTCAAGGAATGGAAGGCATTAAAGGAGTTTCTACTATTAGAATTTATAGTATATTTTATGTGTCTTTTGTCCATGATACAACTTCATAAAACTGAAACAAGTAATCTTGCCAGTTGGAAAGAAGGAAATGAATCCATGTAATGACTATAATGTGTTGTAGCAACCAAGTTTAAAATAGTCAGATTCCAAAATAATGTTATAAGAATTACATCAGAGGAAAAAAAAAGTACTGTGTTATGTTATAGCAACAGAAACACGGCCTTATTTGTTTGTTTGTGAATCACTTGGGATCACATTTCTGCCTGTGGATTTTTGTGGGGGAGCAGGGATGGAGTTTATGTCCTAACACACAGTTTTTGTTTGAGGGGATGTGTGAGGTTATACTTTCTTTTTTTTGTCATCCTCATTCCTGTGACAGTTTGAGAGGGCTGAAGTTAATTTTTCCTGGTTTGAATTTATTTTCAAATGAAGCACCGACTGAAAATTCACCTTCTTCATTGCTTTTCTACTTCTAAGACTTTAAGAGTTCCCTTGAATCTCTCCGAGTCTTTTACCAGGGCTTGTCAGGGAATGATAAAATTTTAGTAGCTGAAAATCATGAATGAAACTTCAAGAGATTGGTTTGTTGTTTTTTTTTTTTTTTTTTCTAATTAATGCAAACATAGCATTGTTGGTGGATGCCATCCTGCAGCACAATGTTCTGAACCTTCCCAGAGCAGCAGTGAGATTCACAGTGGGAGCATGCATCCCTCTATCCTCCACTTCCTTGCCATGTGCATGGTGATCCAGGCCTGGAGGAGCTGCTCCTTGGGGCTGAGCCAGGCTTATTCTCCTGAGGAAGCAGCTCACAATCACAGTGTATGTCCATAACTGTGAATGCAGGTGGTCAGCAGCAGAGCTCCGTGTCGCATTCAGAGTGTGGACGCAGAAATGGGATGAGCTGTTGTGCTCTGCCTGCACAAATGTTCTGCAGTTAGCTCCTTTGAATATGTTTTCATTTGAGGGTTTTGATTTCTAGTTTTCACAGGTCTCATCCTCAATCCCCAATGTTCTTTCATATATACCATCTTCCTAATAGTTAATTTAGAAAAAACTTCTTCAGGTAGCTGTTAAGATGTAAACATGCATTGCAGCTAGGAGTTGAGGTGTCTTCATGACAATAATTGTTCCCTTCTCTTTCCTTCTTCTGTTATAATTGCTAGGTGATTTACTTCCTAGAAATATCAAGTTCGGATTAATATATTGTCTTTGGGTGGTAGCAGAACTTCAGATTACCATGGTGTGCATGTAGATATTAAATATTGAAAGCTGTTTTCATGTTCTCCCATGATGGAGCTCTGAGTAAACAAGTCTTACTGAGCAGTTTGGGAATCATGTACACACTGGTTTGCCTTAGGAAATCTGCCATTTAAGCCTTTGTCCTGATTTTCGATGGCTATAGTAAAAGGAGTGGTAGACAAGGAACCGTAACAGTGAGTTTTACTGAGAGGAAGAACCATTGTCCTGACATTGTGAAGAAAATCTGTTTAAGCTCATGAATAACTGAAATGCTTACCAACTACTGTCACTAATCCTCGTGAAACAATTTTCAATCTTCTTTTTTTTTCCAAAGGCATTCAAAAGCAAAAGTCTCTGATGTTGTATAGTGTCTTTGCTTTCAAGATTTGTTCCCCATGTGTTCAATCTGGAGACAAACAAATATAAGCCCTTCTTATAAATGTAAGCATTAGAAAAAACAAGAAAATACATTGAAAAAGTTTAAAGACAAATTAGTACTTTAAATCTACATAGAATTAATGTTGCAGTGCTATGGAGTGTAATGTAAGTGTGAAACCTGTGAAGGTGTTGCTGATATCTGGGAGAGTGTAGCTGTATGTTTAAAAAACCCCAACCAACCAAAAAACCTCCACTTCAGGGGGTGGTGTTGTGAAAGTTTAATGTGTTTTATAATTTCAAATGTGTATTGTTAAAGACAGGAGATACTCAGACCTTATACATGTTTAGTCTTAGCTTTATTATGAGTAATTTGGAGATGTTTTTTACACTTCCATATCAGGAATAGAAACCCCTTTCCTCATTTGTGTGCTAAAGAAACATTTCAGAGTCAGTCTAGCTCTAGACAGTGTTAAAGAAAGAGTGAGCTAGATCTCTTTTAGCTTTAAATTTCCCTTTTATGATTTTTATGAATTCACAGAATGTTGAATATTTATTTTTGCTATTGAGACTCAAAAGGCAGAAGCCTGCAGGCTTGTTATGGTGTGGGTAGCCTATTGTGTTTCCATACCTGATGTAATTTTATTTTAAAATTGAATTTTGCATTAGATTACCTCAAAAACGTCATCATTTGTTGATGTGTAGAATTTTAAATTCTTCCCCTGTGAATGATGAATTATTCTTTCACAAGAGATCTAAATTATTTTAATTAATTACTTTAGGCTTTAAATCTTTAAATTTTAAATTAAGTTCCAGGTGAGTTAAGCTGTTCCCTGAGGAGCTTTTACTATGTTAGCAGTAGAGAGGGATAATATTTGCTGCATAATTCTCTAATAGGCTGTTGTATCCTGCTCCATTGAACAAGTCTGCTATTTTGCTTTTGATTTCTAGTTTGTGTCCAGCATTTCAGGGATCAGCTTGGACAGTTAGAAGATATCACCAGAAACATATTTTCCTGTCTGCTGTGGAAGAGAAAGATTAGGACCCATCGAAATACATTGGTTTCTGAAGTTATTGAGGACCACAGAAATTTAATGTAAAACCAAATGAGGCACTGATAACTGGATGTATGAAATTTTGTAGAAAATGTGCAAAATACAGAGCCAGGTTTATTTGTGTTAATTTCATATCCTGATCGCAGTATGAATTCCCTTTGCTTAAACTGTTTCTCATGTATGCCTATAACTAGATACAATTACAAGAAGGTAACCTAATCTTTGGCTTGTGGGCTGCTGGGATTGAACCAAGTATGATTACTTGTTGAAGATGTGATACATTTAGATCATATTTGGCATGTGTTTTAGCTGAGCCCGGGACTGATTTATGAAGAAGAGAGAGTAACAAACCTAAATTGTGTTTTCCCATGTGTGACTATTGTAGCCAACATGCAATTTATTTAGTTGTGTCTTAAGTTACAATAAAAGATACATTCAAAAAATAAAGTAGGGTAAAGAGTTCAGCCATTAAGCTTTTTTTTTTCCCTTTCCCTTTTCTTTTTTTTTTTTTTTTTTTTAAGTTAGCTTTCATCATTGTGCCTTTAATTGTGTTAATTACTTGAAAGAATTTTTGGAAGGCTAGTTGAAGAACAAGAGGGAGGAGAAATTGCCTCTAGCAAAGACTTTTTTGTGAGAACATTCTTACAGTATCTTATGTGAGCGATATCGCTAAAAGAGTCTCTTTTAAAATCCCCATTGTCATACTTTTTTTTAATATGCAAGTATTTTTAGTTTTCTAATAATCTTCCAGAATACCAGATTTCAATGCCTGCAGACAATGGGAGAGAGCAAAATTATCCCATAATTAAATTTTTATAAGATATTTTAATTTTTTGTATCTTTTGAAAGTGGGATGCTAAGTTAGATTAGTTCAGTTGTTGAACTTGTTGTGCTCTCCCAGTGGTTCAAGTGCTGACTGCTCACATGAAAGGCCCAGGCTGGGTTCTTCATTCTGTCTGTGTGGCTGTTGGCAAGTCTTTTTCTTGGGTAAATTGTGGCAACTTGATGTACACAGCACTACGGAGGGGTACGGACGCAGAACACGGCAGGAGCGGAATGCCTCAGATACCTTGAGATCAGACACGTGTTCATGTTCTGCTTCCCAGTCCATGTGTTGTAAAAATGCCCCTGGGGAGCCAAAAAAAGTCAGTGTCCTAGCCTGGAGCCTCTGCTTACCAGGGTGCAAGAGCTGAAACATTAACTGAAGAGCTCATGAAAAACTTAAATGTGGGTAATTGCATGTGATTGGAACTTAACCGCGATGTTGTACAACTGATAAACTTCAGTTTTGTTGTGATGTTTTAGTGATTTTTTTTTTTTTTTACATTTGTACTATCTGCTATTGTGAATTCCTCTGTTCAAACACTACCAGAAGTTAACTCAGAAAATGCTTAATTTTTTTCACTACAAATGATATAAGATTGTATTGGCTGTTACAAACTCAGTATTACTAGGTCATTAATAGAAGCACAGTTTGGGATGTAAAATACTGGAAACATTATTTATGGAGATATTCAAAGTCAATGCTAAGTAAATGGGAACTTTTTATTGTCATCCTATGAAAAAGAAAAAAAAGTATTTGTTTATTTTGTATGTAAAGAAAATTGCATCCAACCTGATTTATTTGGGGTTTTTTTGCTTCATGCACAAGTGGTCCTAACACATTTTCAGACTGAGGCAGAAGGTAATCTCCAGGTAACAATATTCTATGCTATTTTAAGGAAGCATGCCCACTGATGGTTTTTAAAGCACAAAATAATGATGACATACCATGCAGAGGTCTTGCTTGCCTGAGGCAAATAGTCTGAATGCACTAGATGCAGACTTCTGTTTGCTGATGAAAGTGTTGAAAAGGTGCTTGGTTTTATTTTTGTTTGGGGTTTTTGTGTTGGCTTTTTTTTAAGTGACAGTTATCTATTTTGCTATTAATTTTATTACTTTCAATAAACAGCTGAAATATATTATACAGAGTAAGAAAAAAAGCATAAGGTCCCCTGGGAAAGAAGTTTGATGCTCAGTTTTGGCAAAAGTTGATTGAGTTGATTGCTTGATAATGGCAAAAAGAACACCAGGCAGCTTGGATGAAATGTGCCAAGCCGGGGGCAAAGTAGATTTTCAAGCACAGGAAAAGGCTCCTGACAGGTTTTCTAGCGAGTGGGGAATTGGAGTGTTACCACAAAATTATTAGAGAAACAGTTAATGAGGGAGGAAGGAGTCAAGGAGGCTAAGGAACCCACGGGTTTCAGAAGGAAAAGGAAGAGGTGTATGTTACAGAAGTCGGATTGAAGAGGAGTCAGGGTGGAGTGTGTGCACACTGAGGGCTCATCTCAGTGAGATTGTTAAAGACGCATGAAACAATTCCAGTTTGCATCCAGAGCGTTCCGGTGCTTCCAAGAGGTTTTTGGCTGTGTTGTGCTTTTGAAAGCTAAGAACCATACATGTTCTTTTCATAACTTTAAATTGAAAATAACAGAAAGATGTAGGTCAGTGGACAAGCAGCTCCCCTTATGGACAGCGGTTCGTGAACTTCATTTGTCTTCAGTGCATGTCTGAATTGTGCATGCACAGTCTGACAGCCTTTCTTCAGCATCAGCATGTACCTGTCAAGTAAAGCTGGAAATACTTAGTGTTTTTCATACTAATCTTCAGAGAACATATGATACATAAAGGAATGCCATGTAACTTTTTAAATGCAAAAGGAATATGAGTAATATGCTAGAAGAATTATAGGGAGGAAGAACCTTTTAATTAAAAATACAGAAGTCCTGGGTGGTGACTGAACGTGCAAGCATTAGCATGCTGCATATAGACTTTTATGCAGGAATTGGAAGTGCTTTCCTAATTGGTTGGGACTTAAAAATATTTAATGCATTAGCTTTCTATTTTGTAGTGAGTTGATTTCAATTTTAGACTCATGATTTGCTGAGGGATTTAATACTTCATCTGAAATCTTTTACTGGCTCTTGTAACAATTCTTTCACTTAAAACTTTTGCAAAGCTTTTCCTTTGGCAAGAGAAGGTCTTGGTTATAGTGGGCTCTGATGAGTTTTTTTCCTTTTTCTTTTTGCCTTAGTTACTACATTCTTGCTTATCAATCTTCTGGTTCAAAGGAACTCTGGAAGAGGAGAAGTGGGAGAGAGCAAGAAAAACACAAAGAAATGGGATTTTTGTGAACAACAAATGAAAGCTGTACTGAAATGGAGGATTATTATGGAAAATGTTGTTTGTGTCAAGCCATTGTGTCTATCACAGTCAATGACCCATATAGACATTGGAGTTCAGAAATAAACCTTTTTTTTTTTTTCTTTTCTTTTCTCATTTAGGTATCAATTCCATTTGTTCTGTATAGGATTAATACATAAAATAAGTTTATTATTGCTGTATTATTGTTGTTTGAGTTTTAATTACCTCTTTTGGGAAAAAAATTTAAGGCAGAAAAAAATTATCTTTGCATCTACAAGAACATGATTAATACTTTTATGAGCTTGTTTTTTAATGATTCAGGAAAAACTTGTAGATAAATAGTTTTATTAACTGAAAATCTTTCTGGATATACTGCATAGAAAGCATGCAAGAGATCTTTTTGTTTTGGTTGGCTCTTAAGTGATGCAGTAGGATAGTTTTAACAAGAGGCTTAAGGCTCATTGTGTTGAATACAAGAAGTAGAATTGGCCAGAGAGGTCTTGGATTGTGGTTTCACAAGCAGCTGAGTTGGTCTGCTGGCCATTGCTGCTGGAAGGGAGAGGTGATGCTCTTTTCTTCCTGCTCTTGCCTGTCCCTCCTGTGCTTTGGCGATCTATGATGTTAGTCTGACCTTTCCATGAACTACTGTAACTCCCTAATCCAGGAGAAGAAAAAAACAGGTGTTTTCTTCATTTTGGGTGTGTTTTCTGTTTGATCTAACTCACTGATGGAGGTGTTTATTGTGCACTCTCAGTGCATATTTAAGTTCCTTAGCGAGGCTGCCTTGTTCTGGAGAAGTGACTGCTTTCCTTTGTGCTGGCAGTTTGTAAGGACACTCTTGTCTCTGCATCTGAAGTAGCAGCTGAGCTTCTAAACTCTGGAGCACCACCTGAGGTTCTTCCAACTCTCTGCTGGTTTCTCTTTTAGCTGAAATGAAAAAAAGCTTATACAGTTCTCTGTTTCTCCCCTTGATTCCAAAATACGGGTGAATGGCCTTGCATATTGTAGTTGTCCTTCTTTGCTGTTACTACACATTGGTTTCGTTTATGATGTAGTTCTGCAATCAGCCATCAGCCAGTGAAGAGAACTTCTAAATAATGAGCTCAGGTTTCTGTCTAGATGTTCTCTGTTCACCCCCTCACTCGATGATTGAGACAGTAGGGGAGCTCAAGTGTTGGCATTTGGCAGGAGCAATCCTTCTCTATTTCACGATCATTTCATGCTAATGTGGAGATCAGTGTAGGAAAGGATGTGTCTGTCTTCCACAGGCTGTCTATCTAGCATTGTGAGGTGAATAGGTGTCAAGTATGCCTTGAATATTTTAGCAACTGGTTTTATCTTGGCCATAAAAAGAGAAGATTACAGATCTATTTTCTTTTTAAGGATAGCTGAGGTCACAATCAGTCACCTCTATATGTTTTCTGAAATTAATTTGCCTTAGGAACTGAATGCATTTCATTGCTTTTTTTAAAATACCTTGTCTGAAGAATCTCAGATAAACTGAGATGAGAATGGCTGCCCTCCCAGATAGAGTAAGTGGGATGCTTAAAATCTTCCAGCTGTTTGTCAGATACTTAACTTTCTGCTCTGAAACTGCTGTACCATCTGTCTAGCTAAAAAAGGTGCACTGAGCAAGAAGAAAAGTATCTTTCCAATTCAGATGAGTCTGCTGCATCCTGTGAGATAATCAAGCCACAGATGATTATGGAAACAGTGAATTTTAAATTTTATAGGAATAGCTTCATAGAAAGCATGAAGGATGAAACTTGAAAGAATTCCTCTTCTGGGTATCTCAAAGGAACAACAGTGCACCATCATAAGTTTAAAGTCACATTTCTCTCTGCTATGTGAGTTTATTTGTTATTCAGTCTTATGTGTCAATAATAGGCTTTGTTTCCTCTGTTAAATATGCCATTTTACTTAAATTACTGGTGTTATCCATCCATTATTTTATTTTATGCTATCTATTACAGATGCCTAATATTTGGTGAATAAAGGGGTTTTTTTTCAGAAATTTTTAAAGAGATCTTAAAGGTGCAGCAGGAGGACAGGGTAATTTTTATCGATGTGAATTAATCAAGATGCTTAAAAGATGAGCTTTATGGTACAATTCAATGAACGTGAAATGAATACAGAGTAAAAGACCTCCGACAAGAAAAATATGAAAGAAAATTCTTAGTCCCTAGTGCCATCTGCAGGATTACTACTGGAACAGGCAGGGAGAGCAGAGGAATAGAAATTTGAGTGGCAATTTGCAGTGTTTTGTAAGAAAAGAAGGAAGTGTCGCCTTCAACAAAACCTGAAGAAATACAATTTCTTTGTCATGCTGAGTTACATAACAATGTATGTGTCAATTCGTTTTCAGCTTGTGAGCATTAGGTTTGGTGGGAATACACTGTGTCATGAGGTTTCTCCACACATTTTGTTTTCTGCTTCTGCAGCAGCAGGTGGCTTAACCAGTCTTTCTTTCTTTGCACTGATGAGAAAAACATCAATCATTTAAAAACACACATCCATTAGGAACCATTTTTGGGATGACTGGCTCTTTGGCCTTGCTTCCTTTTTGAAAGCTGTCTTTTCAGAGAGGAGTGGTGGACCCTAAATATTTTCCTAATATTTCTTCCATCAACATTTGTGTAAAGGTGCATAACAGAAATAAAAATGTAAATCTGCAGCTCCCCTGCTAGGTCTCTGGTATTGGGGAATTCTTTTCTCTACAGACCAGTAGGCAAGCTGACTGTAGATGTGTGTGTTGGCAGTAGGCAAATGATGTATACATGAAAGGATAGGATATAAATGACAACCAAGAAGAATCAAAGTTGAGGTTTTGGGAAAGAGGGAGTGTAAACTGAAGCCAAATGTGGGTAAGATGGAGGTGATAATGGTGATGGTATCTGGAAAATTGTTAAGCCCTACAAAGTTGCCGTGTGTTTGGCATGTGACTTTGTCTGGAGCGTCCCCATCTGCTCTACAAGAGCTTAGCATTCACAAAGAGTGTTTTCTCTTGCCTCTTGCTGACAGAAAACTCTCCCTTGTCAGAGGCTGACCCGACCTCAATTACTTATCTATTCATCACTTTTCTCCTGACTATTGTAATGTGATACTCCTGGGCACAAAGCCTGCAGTTCCCCTGGAGCACCAGCTGGTTTACGGTCTTGCTGTGTGTCATGCTGGCAGCACTGGCTGCCACAAGTTGAATCCGATCTTTCTTTCTTTGCTGACTTTCTGCAACACACCAAGCTAAGGTGTATGTTCTTCATCTTCAGAGTGCTTGCCGTTTGGGGTTCAGCATGTGTAAAAGGCTGCAGGAAGCTGCAGAGGGACAGCTGTGGCTGTTTGCCGTGCTTTCTTGCATATTGGAGCCCTTTAGAGTGAAAGTCGTACATAGCAGAACGTTCCCCAGGACTGGTCTCACCAGAGAGGTAGGTCCTTTTGGGCCTAAGGACTTCTTAAGCTTTCGTTGGCACTTTTCTGGTAGATATCTGTTGTACACAGAAAATGAATCGTGGATTTTTGGAGTATCATGGACTTGGGAACAAAAGCCTGTGTGTTTACATGTCAGTCAGGAGTTAGTTTTTACTATGTCAATGTCTGTATCAAAGCTTGTTGCTGTGGACAGCCTTTCTAATGAGCATAGGGAATGAATGCTTCAGAAAGCACCATCTGTGGCATCCTGTCCTATGTAAGTTCAATGGTTGCCTTTTTGAGGAGCTCTGCAGGAGGGAGATGAATGATGAGTGCTGACAGTGTTTCAGGTGTGCAGGCATCACTACTGAATCTTAAGTTCCGTAGTCACTTTATTTGTATGAGTGGGTCATTTTGGATCAGTGTAGGGAAGTGGATGTGGGAGGGAAATACCAGAAGTCCATTGAGGACTTTGCTGTTACAGAGGTTGAGATCAGACATAAATCAGGCATACAGGGTTGGTCTTGTGAGAACTTAAATTGAGGGATTCTCTTAATCTTTCTCTTAAAAAAAGAAAGCAGATTTTTTTCCCAGATACATGCACCACCACAGAAGAGACACCAAGACTTGCATAATCGAAGCTGGGTTAGTAAAGTGGTTTCAGCACTGAAAGAGTATCTTTACTCATGAGGCTGTTCTGATGATGAAAGTCAGACAGAAGCACTGTAGCAGGACCAGAAAGGAGGAAAGGCCTTACTTTGTAAGGACTTTCTTCCTAAGTAAGCTTTTGCTTGTTTAGAGGAAAGAAGAAAGCTCTTGTAGAGCTACATGTGCATATTAGTGAAAAATTATGCTTCTCTGGCCTGATTAACCTTAGTATTATGTTTCAGAATTCAAAGAATTTTGCAGTTCTACATCAATTCTTTTGCTTGGACCAGACTAAAAATGAAGTCCTGAAGTGAATTACTGCTCCTACAAGCCACCAGAGGAAAGTAAACGAATAGAAATCCTAGCTGTATTGTATGTGCAGTCTTTGTACATAATGTGTATTGAAGTAGTAGACTTCTGGCTTTGAGTTCTCCAAGGAATGCTATGTGTTTGTATTTTGCCCATTTTTTGATATAGAATAAAACATGATAAAATGTGGAAATGAACTTCTAATGCAGATCGAGCATTATCACAAAGCAAAGATGTGTAGGAATGGTGCTGATGCTAAATGGATGAATTACAGGGATGTTGCCATTGGGCACTTTGTCATTCTTCACATTCGAGAAGCAGAAATCTGCTTATATGAGAGTAGGTGTGATGAGATGGTTCTCCACGGAAGCACAACTCCATTTCTTGTGTTTGTATATTTTAATCTGCAAGATAATGCTGACTGTCATTGTCACTTGTCCTGTTTGTTTTGATTCCATCTTTGTTTAGACTATTACTGGTGTTTAGAGAGCATGCAGGGATAGAGAGCAATCTCAAACAGCAGGTTGTAGTATGTGACATCTGTTCGGCTTCATTATAGAAAGAAAAGTCCTTTTGAATATTTTAAAAGTCCAAAAGAAATCAGTATTTATTTGTTGTTGCTTATTAGATCTAAGTAGAAATCATAAATGGTTTGAGATCAGTAGAGCAGTTTGGCCATAGCAGAAGATGTTGCACTGTTTAAGGATATATGTACTGTTCTTTACTGTTCTGTAGCTTTATGTATGCATGTAAGCTCACTCTCAATTTATTTCCAAGAGCTTGCAGAGAAGAGAATAATTCCATTAGGCAAGTTCTTGTAATGAAAACAGATGTACTTTTGGCCCAAGTTCTCCTCTAATTTGAATGATTTTTTGGAAGAATTTGCCTATGCATGTGCCTGTGTGCATACTGAAAAGCGAGGTTAGTATGAACATAAAAGCAGATGCCAAAGTTGATCCTTGATTAGAAGAGTTTTCCTCTCAATTTTAAGTGACGTAATTAGTCCTTCACAGTGACAAGGTGGGGAAGGTTTTCAGTGCAGCCTGCAAGAGTGCAGCAGTGAGTTAGTGTTCACAATGGGAATGGTGTAGTCAAATCCTCACACGTTGTGCTGAATGTCTGTCACATCATGTCAGTTATTAAGAGATGAACCTACTGGGCAAACTTCAAGAATTTCAGAGGGTTGCTCTAGACATTAATAGGACCAATAATTAGTTTTGTAAGTGAGCTATACATGTACAGTCATTACTTGTTCTGTGCTGTGCTTGGATTGTAATGAATGAAGTGACATCTTAAAAAATCCATGCAATAGGGTCCTTTTGTAGCAACTTAAATAGTCAACATTTTGATACTTTTCTTCCAAAGCAAGAGCATAGAGGGAGATAAAAGATTTTTCTCTTCAACTCTGGTAAGATAATTTGACAAAAAAAGAATTATTCTTCCTTTCATAGCTGTGAAAGAGACTACCTGGACTGAGTTCAGCGTTTTGGTTTCATCTCCTAGCTTCTTTGTGTCTTTACTCCACTCTTTGTCTTTTGTTGTAAAAGAAAGAACTAAGTGAAGTGACTTTTTTATTATCTTTTTCTATATTTTTTAAATCGTTGTTTTAACTCTATTCATGTCTGTGGGAATCCTGCTAGTGGTGAACATCCTAAAATTGAATTTGTTTTTCTAGTGTAGGGCCACTCTCCTGACACACAGCTTTCACTCAGCCAAAGAGAGAAGCACCAGCTGATAAAAGTGGAAGACTGCTCTGTGGTCCTGGAGCCAGAGAGACAGGGGGCTTTCCCTGTGTGGATTCCTAGTTGAAATGTAAATTGAGCCACTCTAATTTCCTCTTACTTTGTCTAGAATCCTCCAAGAGACCCTGTATGCAGAATTGTGGCCTGATGATGTGGTGTTTTGATACATTTTTGTAAAAAGAGATATTACTTTTGGAGACAAAGAACCAACTCCCTTAAGACACTTTTTACTCTTCTTTTTTTTTCTCTCCCATTCTTTCTTCTTTTTTTTTTTTTTCTCTAGCACCTTCTGCTGTTCAACAGTTGCATATTGTTCAAAAGGTTTCTGCAACAGCTTTCCAAAATGAAAAAATGAAGACCTCTGACCAGGAGCAGAGGAGATTTTTCCTGGTTGTGGACTACTGAGCTCACCTTGGGACCTCCAAAGACATGTGTGAATTCATATAGAATAAAATACTTATAGAATGGACATTTGAATCTGGTAGAGTTGAAGGATGCTTTAATGGAAAAAAGTCTATTTTCTTTAAGTAAGTGGAACTTTCCAAGCTGTCATGAAATTAATTTCAGTTTTCATTTGGGTGCAGGTTGTAGGAGTATCTCAATTGAAATTATAATCTACACTTACAAAAACAGTGTCATTTTTCTAGCAATTCAACAACAAAGTAGATTTAAATCCTACATGAGAAGAGGTGGGCAGATGTTAAACAGTCTTCAAGTGGCACTTACAGTGGAAATTCTGTTAATTCCTTCCATGGTTTTAGCATGTATTTAGCTGTACAGTAATGGGATTTTTTGTTTGTTTGTTTCTTTTTTTTTTTAGGACCGTGCTAAATTTTCAGCTGCTTGCCATTGTATTGCCAGTGGCAGTGTACTGTAACCATATTTTGTCTCAACACATGGGATTGAGTCTTAAAACCAGAATTGTTTGATTGTTTGTAAAGGGTGTGCAGTGAGGTTACTGCTTATAAGATGAGCTGTGAACACTGAATAATGTGCATTCATCTAGCCTAAAGCAAATGCAAAATAATGCAATGTAGCTTGACCTTTTCTCATTGCAGGTTAACCTGAGTCTAATTAGCTTAGGTTTGCCTCAGGCTAAAAGTGGACGGGAATCACAGCTTGGCTGAGTAATAACTTTTTAACTCTTTGTAACTTGCTTTTGTCTTTACATCCTGCGCTGTTACGGGGAAGCAAGGAACTGGAGGTAGAACAAAGGAGGACAAACCAAAAATGCTTGTTGCAGCAGTAGTAGTCACCTGCTAGAAATTTAAACTGAAGCTCAGAACTAAACATCTGCTCGGTGTTGTGCAGCGGCTTCACTAACTTACAGTCCAGTTTTAGGAACAATCCCCAAAATAAAAAGGGATCAGTAACTTAGTATCAACAGCACGAGGGCTTTTTTTTCTTTTTTCCCCTTTTGACATTGTGAGAAAATGAAGCTGAATTGTAAATGTGCAGGGTCAAAACTTATACTAGTGTCTAAAGCGAAGTTTTAAGTTTTAATTTGTTTGCCTTTGTGGTATTGGGTGAGCTACATCTTAAATATCACATCTATTTCTTTAAACTTGTGTAATTTTTATTAGCCATTATGAAAGTGATTTCAAGTCAGAAGTCTGTTTCCTTTACTGACTCCAAATAAGGTCACTGAATTGGGGATTTGGTACTCTGGGCTTAAAGTTTATAACAAAGAAATATCCAGTTTTGAGGCACTTGTTTTTTCTGTGCTCTGTAAGATCACAGATTTGTTAATTTGCTCTGAAAGTACTCTAGATAGGCTTAAGAAATAAACTATTAGTTTGTATACTGAAGTAGTTGTTGTGGCAATGCACTTTTGGAACTTTCCCTTTCAAAATGTGAGTAGCAGCTTTTTTCTTTTTTTCTGTTTTGCATGGTATGTGCTTTCCTTACTGTGTGTTCTGCAGTGAAAGGTCATTGCAGCTTGAGATACCAGTTGGAAAATTTGTGGCTTATACTGTCAAGTCACATCCAGAAGTTCATGCAAATTTTTGAAGTTCATTTTTTCACCAGTGTAGCTGAAAAGCAGGATTTTCACTACCTTGTTTCAATTAATGTGTAACATAATGAAACTAAGAATTATACAGCTACATGCTAAATTTGCAAAATGACATGTAGCTAGCATGAAATCTGGCTTCACAAGTTATTAAAAAATTCCTTGTGTGAAGCTTTAAACCCCACACTTGCAAATAACTTAGTTTAGCTAGTGGTGGTATGTGCCAGGTAGTCTCAGTATGTTTATGCCTTTGAGTGTGGTTCAAAATCTCCAACACTTCAGTCTAGTTTTTGTAGCTAGAAATAAATACACCAAGTAAACTGCTTTCAAATGGGAATGGATTTATGCCATAGCTTTTCATGCAGCCATGACAAAGTGAAAAGTGAGGTAAGAAAGTCTTCACTGGTAACTGGACTTCAAAACTATGTTAGCAAGTTAGCCATGAATTATTTGAAACTTCTTTGCATCTCTGGACATATAAGATATTTCATAATGTGATATGGATGATTTAATTATACACTTACTATGTGTGCAGCATCCCTGGGGAATTATTGAAAAGATTCAGAAAAACATTCTAGCTTTACTGTGAGGTAACAGTAGTTTTTGTTGGTTTTTTTTTTTTTTTTCCTTGTTAAGATTATGGCCAGCATCCCATCCATGTTCTCCTGTTCCTTGACTTTGCTTTGAAAACATAGTTTTGGTCTGGAAAATCACCAATTCTACTCGGAAGAAACACATTTCTGTAAAAATGTAGGTGAAGTCTGAACTACAGAACACTTGTAGTTTTGTTGAATTTTTTTACCTTTTAACTCAAAAAAAAAAACATACCAGCCTTCTGTTTTCATCTGAAACAGCTTTACTTGAAAGTATTTTCGACGCCTCTTGAGACTCACGTAGGGTGTGTAGCTGAAAAAAAAAAACAGTGTAAGACCATTCACAGAATAACAGAATCAACTAGGTTGGAAAATACCTTTGAGATTGAGCCCAACCTATTACTGAGCACCTTCATGTAAACTACACCATGTCATTGAATGCCACATCCAATCTTTTCAACACTGCCAGGGACAGTAACTCCATCACCTCCTTGGGCAGCCCATTCCAATGCCAAATCACTCTTTCTGTGAAGAACTTCTTCCTGATGTTCAACCTAAATCTCCCCTGACACAGCTTAAGGCTGTCTCATCTTGTTTTGTCTCTTGTAGCCTGGGAGAAGAGACCAGCCCCAGCTGGCTACACCCTCCTTTCAGGTGGTTGTAGAGAGGTCACCCCTGAAACCTCCTTTTCTCCAGGTTCAACAACCCCAAGCTCCCTCAGCCACTTCTCACAGGACTTGTGCTCCAGATCTTTCCACCAGCCTTGTTGCCCTTCTTTGGACACGCTCCAGCACCTCAACGTCCTTCCCAAACTGTAGGAGCCAGAGCTGGACACAGCACTCAAGGTGCGACCTCACCAGTGCCCAGTACAGGGGAAGAATGACCTCCCTGCTCCTGCTGGCCACACCATTCCTGATACAGGCCAGGATGCCATTGGCCTTCTTGGCCACCAGGGCACACAGCTGGCTCATGTTCAGTCTGCACCCCAAGGTCTCTTTCTGCCTGGACACTGTCCAGCCACTCTGTCCCCAGCCTGCAATGCTGCAGGGGGTTGTTGTGGCCAAAGTGCAAAACCTGGTGCTTGGCCCTGTTAAACCTCATGTTGTTGGAGTCAGCCCATCTATCCAGCCTGTCCAGGTCCCTCTGCAGAGCCCTCCTATCCAGTAAACTGGACAATCACACCCAGCTTGGTGTCATCTGCAACTTTACTGATGGTGCCCTTGATCCCTTCATCCAGATCATCAGTAGAGATATTAAACAAGAGAGGGCCCAACACAGATCCCTGGGGGACACCACTGGTGACTGGCCACCAACTGGAGGCAGCACCATTCACCACCACTCTCTGGACCCAGCCATTCTGCCGATTCTTTACCCAGCAAAGAGTGCTCCTGTCCAAGCCATGGGCTACCAGCTTTTCCAGGAATATGCTGTCGGAGACATATGTCAAAGGCCTTGCTGCAGTCCAGGTAAACAACATCCACAGCCTTCCTCTCATCCAGAGGGTCACCTGGTCATAAAAGGAGATCAGGTTGGTCAGGCAGGACCTGCCCCTCCTAAATCCATGGTGGCTAGTCCTGATCCCACAGCTGTCCTGCAGGTCCTGTCTGTTCAATCACACTCAAGATATGTTCCATAATCTTGCTGGGCACCAAGGTCAGGCTGACAGAACTGTAGTTTTCCCAGATCCTCCTTCTGGTCCTTGTGGATGGACATCACACTGGGCAGGTTCCAGTCATCTGGGACCTCCCCAGTGAGCCAGGACTGGTGGTAAATGATGGAGAGCGGCTTGGCAAACTCTTCTGCCAGCTCCCTCATTGCCCTAGGATGGATCCCATCCGGTCCCACAGACTTGTGAACATCCAAGTGGTGCAGCAGATCACTAACTGCTTCCTCCTGGATTACAGAGGGGCTATTCTTCTCTCCATCCCCATCTACCAGCTCAGGAGGCCAGTTGTCCGGGATGACCTGGCTCATTGTTGAAAACTGATGCAAATAAGGTGTTACATACCTCAGCCTTTTCCTCATCCTTGGTAACTGCACTGCCCTCTGTATCCAATAAAGAATGGAAGTTTTCCTTGACCCTCCTTTTGCTAGAAATGTATCTATAAGAACATTTTTATTACCCTTTACAGAAGTGGCCAGTTTAAGTTCTAATTGAGCTTTTGCCTCTCTGTTGTATTCATCAATACTTCCAATAACAAATTTTTATCCAAATTCTGCTCATTGTTTTTTACATCAGGAAAAATGTCTGTTGTACTTAGCAGCTGACATAGCAGTGTACAGTACATTTAGTAATACACAGTATTTTTCCTTTGGCCTAGGAGACAGAAGGATCAGCCTATCCAGTGCTTAAATGAAAATCTAACCTATTCAAAACCCCCACTCCCCACATAAAACTAACACACGAGACTGTGGGCATGCTTTGCTGGCAGTAGAAGTTGGATGGGTTTTTTGATAGGAACCTCCATAGCAGTGGTGCTTTATCTACACACAGCAGTTGATTGGCATAACTATATGCAAGCAGCTATTTTGGAGTAGGGTGTAGATTCTCTTACTGAATAAAAGTGGTTTTATTCTATACATATTCTTGTCCTTTCTGAACAGACCAAGTATTTTAAATTGCTCTCTTAAGTCCTATAGCTGCAGACATGAGTAGTTTAAAGACCTGTAGCTGTGGTCCTCAAAGCAGCATCTTGTGAACATCTTGCCTTTGTGGTTCTTTATAGTCCTGGGAAAGGAAAAGTCAAAACTGATGCTGCCACTGCTATACTGACATGGAGAGCAAGTTACTGTGATAACACTTCGCAGGCCAGCTTGTTGAACATTTTTCCTGGGTCAGCAAATGTTTTGTATCATTGCTCTTTAGCTCTTGGTGATAAACTTCATATTTCAATTTACCCCATTTTCTTGTAAGAGAAAACAGTTGTCATTTTTTCAGTTGGTGCCTGATAATACTCAGGATGTGATATGTAGTTCCCTATGCCTGACTGAATTAATCCTTCCTGTATATCTTCCAATATAAGAAGCCCTGATGAATAGAGAATTCTGTAAATAGGGTTCAGGAGGAAAGCAAGGAAAGCCAGTGGAATGTGAGCTGTGCCTATGTGTAATGGACATTTTGGTCCCTTTGAAAAAAAATCTCTTTGCCTGATTCCTTAGTGTGGGTGGTGACATCCCATGTCATCAGTAGGGCTTAGGAACACACTTACTTACTGCCCACCACTAACATTTTAATTGCTTTGCACAGAAATGGGATTGCTGATCACTGACCTGCAGTGGCTTGTAACATTAGCCAACAACCTTGGATATTCATAACCTTTGGTTATAAAGAGCACTTTCCTAGAGGCAGGAAAGAGATTTAGGTTGTGTTGGGAAAGATCTAATTTGAGTTGCTCTGTGCTTTACTACATGTTATTTACAAGAACAGTGTCCTGTTGATGTGTAGTTAAATAAGTCTTTCCTCTCCCTTTCTCTCTGTCTTTACCATTCAGGAAAATTCTGTGTGAATTTTTTTTTGTTAAAAAATAAGAGTAAATAGTAAGATACATGACTGGGCCTTCAACCTTTAGGAGTTGCTGATGTTGTGCTTGTAGTCTTGTGCATATTCTTGGAATAGTCATGCTACCCTCTTAGATGAAAGAATAGAATGCAACAAATCTTTTTGGTATTCTTTTTAGCTGCAGACTAAGAACAGGATTGTAGCAGATCCCCTAGAACAGGACAGTGTACCAGAAGCACCAAGCCCTTGCTGTTTGAGGAAAGAGCTCATTTTCTTTCATTAATGGTACTTTATCCTCCAGCTATATCTGTCCTGCAAAGAAGTACAACCATACAGGCTTCATCACTCTGTTAGAGTTAGAGGAGCAGCTGCTATCTCTGCAAAATTGGAAGGAAATACAAGGTTAGCAAGGGAGTATTTGTTCCTGTCTCTGCTCATCTCATAAGTTACAGTGAAAACTTCCCTGAAAAGAGAGAATTCTAAGGGACTGTCACAAGCACTTCAGCCTAAAACTGAAAAGCTAGTATCACTATAAACCATTTTTCTTTTGAAATTGGTAAAAGATCACTGACTCAAAGGGAGAATTAAAGTCCCAAGATCAGTTATTTTTGCATTTGAACACTGTATATTTACTACAGTGGATTTAATAGCAGAATATAGGGCAAGAGTAAAATTCTAAGTATTTATGTTCATGACTACTATTATATTTGAATATAACAAGTATAGTCTATGTAGATATAAAAATACTACATAATTTCTATACGATGAAAAAGGGAAATTATGTAAAAAGAAGGAGTTTGTGCTGTTTTATAAATTGTTCAGTTGAAGTAATTTAAGTCATCAGAGTCTGACATTTTGATGACTCTGGATATACCTGGAATTACATATTATGTATGTTACTTGTCATTTATACCAGCTCATTTGAATTTTCTGCTTGATGTGCTCCTCTGCTTCAAAGTGAACTCAAAGTGTTACAAATTCCAAAGTCTTTGTTTTTATGGTTTTTAGATGTGTGTGGTAAATTTCATGCAGCATTATTGACTAACAAAAAAGAATTGAGATGTTCCATATTTAGACGTTATCATATAAATGCTGTCATAAGCTTCTTGCATTATTTTAAAGAAAGAATACTTAAAAATGTTGTGGTTCTGGTGCTGCTGCAAGTATTATAGACCTGATAAGATTGGAACACCAGTTCTACAAAATCATTGTGACTCATGGTATTTGCAAATATAGGTTAAAGATGGTGGGATATTTCGCTTATCTTAATATGAAGTCTTGGAAAGAGAGCTTGTCCTAATGCATGAATGTGCACTGTAACTCTGGTCAAGGGCAGTATATTATAGTCAATTTCATGTTAAAATTAGCAGAGGTAACACACCAGGAATTAGCATGTCCTCTTTGTTGCCTGGAAGAAGCATTTACATTAAATCAGGACATTGTCATTCGAGTCTCTAGATGGCATTAGAAATTTCCTCTTAACACAGGCCCCCCATTTCTGTCTAATATGAAGGACAAATATACTGCTTTTATTCTTTTATCAAAACATAGGCTCTCTGGAGTCAGTTCTAAGAAGGTCAATAAGGGGAGCTAATTAAACTTTACTTGTTGAGAGTTTGCACCAGGATTGACATTTTCTATACACAGTCTATTAACATTTGCAAATTCTTATTTTTAGATGGCTGACTTACCTATAGCTGTCAGATGCACCGTTGACAGTCGAATTTTCATTTGCAGTCATTAAGTCTAGAGCAAGAATCTGATTACTTAAAGACTACACACTTTAATTTGATCCTAAGTTCTGCTCTGTGAATATAACTGGTAACCACTGTTGTCCTTAAATTTAGTTAGCATTTAGTGTTCTAGATTGTACTATAATGTTAAAGTGCCCTCAGAAGTTACTTTGTTTTCAAAGCAATGGGTGATTCTATTTGTATTTGTGGTGGTCAAGAATGTGAAATATTTTTCTTTAAGGACATCATTCTCTGTATATTTGCTCTGTGTAAGTTAGTGTAACCATATAGTTTTCTCTGTGATATAACAGGCTGTCAGTAAATTGAAGTTTGTTCTCTGCCCAAGATGAGCAAAACTGTGGCTCTCTCCAAAGATGTTATTGTTGGGAGTTGTCCTGCTCATTGAATAGTGTCACCATGGGGCTGTCATTCTGTTCTGTACCACTACTCAGCAGATGTGTATTTCTGTAGTGAGGATGTTGGTCTTGCAAAAGTGTGCAAACCACACCATGGGCCTGAAAGACCATTTGATTTTTATCTGCTTCATTGTCTTGCTCCAGTCCTGAAAGAGTAGGAGACCTGACTAGTAACTGATTTTGATTTTTTTTTATTTTAACTATTATGTGATGAAAAAGGAAGTAAGCTGGGGAGCTTGTCGAAACTTAGGAGGCACTGCCTGGCCTCTGATCTGCTGACATAACAAAGCTCTTGTAAGTTTGCTTTGGGAGTGGAGACCATATGGAGTGAATGTGTGTGCAAAGAACCAGGTTTGTTCTTTGTAAATTTTGGGAAAGGTAAGGAGGATGGTAATCGTGAAATCTGGAATAAAGTTTGCAGTGGTGTTATCAGCCTCTCATTAAGGTTGTACTAAGGTACTTTTAGAGTGTTGGGGTTGAACTGAAAGCTTGCCTTGCCAGTTATAATGAAAAGTCAGGCTAAACCTCAATATATAGTGAATAGCTTTTTTTTAATCTCTGGCTTTTACAGGTATATCTAAAGAATTATCTGGGTCATAGAAAACAATTATCTGTGTGTGTTCTTGGGTGTTTTTTACAGGTAAGAGACTGAATAATGTTTGTAGCAAGAGGCTCTTGATCCACACTTGTCTTTCCACATAAGCACCTCTCCAGAGGCTCAGGTGTTAAGGAAGAATGTAGAGGGGTAGAAGTGCATATACAGACATTTTTGTGAATTATATTTTGTGTTGGGTTAGACTGTTCATTGTGTCTGGAGATTTTTTTTTACAGTTTCTTCTTTCTTCAATAAAGTAAAAGTGATTTCAGTTTCCTCACAGCAGGCTTGCATGTCTCTGCAGAACTTTGTCATGAAAGGAAGGACATTTATAATTCTTACTTTTTTTCTAGAGGAATGAGTAGCCAAAATACAATAAAGCATAGAAACAGATACCGGGCTTTAGTGGAGAATTTAATATCTTCGTTTTCTGCCTATTCTTTGTTTCTGATCACTCATACTTCACCACAAAATACAAATCACATTTCATTTTAGAAACCTCAGGATCCGCTGTGGCTGGCCTCATCGGCAGGAAGATGTCTGAGCACAGACCTAGAGGCACTGAAAGGTTCTAGCATTCTAGCTGGCTACCTCCTAGTCTGGTGAGGAGAGAAAATGAAATCACTGAGATTTTTTTTGGACTGGCATCTAACAATGCTAAAAAGCAATGTTTGCCAACTAGCAAAAGCAAAGTTGATAGGCAAAGAAAATTGTTGAGAGCACTGTATGTTATAATAGTGGTGGTACTGGGTTAGGGTTTTTTCTTAAAAGCTCTGTATAATTCCAGTGGCATACTTCTTGGATATCTGTACATTTTTCATTTACATTTTGACATTTAAATTTACGATCCTGTAATTTTGCAGCTCATCTTACATACGCTTTTTTCAATGGCAAATTGAAATCACAGATGAAGTGTGCTTGAGTACAGAAAAAATGTTTAGTGGGATGGGGGAAAAAATGTTGTAGCACACAAACATATTCCTTGGCTGCAAGCTTGTATGTGCAAATTAGGCTCACTTATGAGAACGACCTTTTTCATTTTTTCTTGTGCTAACATATCCCAAGGAAAGTGCATATGGTTCCTCAAAGTATTAAAATGTATCCTGCTGTTGGCATGGGAGGGAACACAGTTACCATACTCAAGAACTTGCCAGCAAACTGGAGTAAAGCTATAACCGGACTATTGGATTTGTGGTGAAAGCTTAGCAACTTTGCTAGAAGTTCTTTGGCTATGGTCCAAAATTAAGTTCTGTCCTTCACATGTAAGGTAACATAGAAGGAAAAAAGTTCTTTACCACTTTTGTCATGCTCTCTCTCTTTATTTTTTAAAATTATATTATTTTTAAAAGTCAAGTGTATGAGAAGTATTTTCTGCTGAAGTATTTGCCCTGATGTTTGTGTTCTAAAAGAAACTTAGTAATTAGACATCTACACATTAGAGCTAATAGACAACACTGTTGCAAGAAGTGTAGTGCTAAGAAAACTTTATTTGAGTGCATGATATTGTTTTGACCAAGGATAGCCAAACAGAAGAATAGAACAGGCTGGCACCCATCATAAATTTAAAATTTTGAGCATGTAATCAATGTTTTTTTCCCAGACTGAAATTATGTATAGAGGTTTTCATTGATCATATCAAGCGTAAACTCAATCAAATAATTTTATGTGTAAGCAGCACAAAATGGCTGTTGATGAAATCTTACAAAAGGATGTAGAAATTGAAGCAGGAGTTTCAAGGCTGTCTGGTTGTGCTGAGATGGTAGTTCTCTCAAATTCATTCATACTTAGGGGAACATTTGTAGTTGCATGTCATAAGCAGAATGTCGTTAGCATCATTGTGGTGATTGATCAAGTCACGGCACATCAGGCAATGTGTATATTGGATTTTGTCTTCTTTTCCATGGTCTCATGTGAACTAAGTGAGGTCAGGCCTAGTTGGTGTTTAGCTAAAGGAACAGCTGGAGAACTGGAGGAGGAAAAACTGATTTTAACAGGTAACTTGTTAACTTGTTTCTGCAAGTCAGCACTCTATTAATATTGACAAAGTATCATTTGGGAAAAACTGTTTCATAGTGCCTGATAAATTTGGGGTGGAAGTTTAAAAAAGATACTGAAATCTGACATTTGTGTAATTTTTTCCTCAGATGAGATGTAGCACTGCCAGATATGTGCCATAGTTGTTACAAGTTTTCTGGAACACTTCTGGTTTTTCAGAGGGTGATGGTGATTTATCTGAACCCTCCTTTTATTTATTTTTATTTTAAGGTTCTGCTTTAATTTTTTGAGAGTATTGCAAGAGGTGGTCATGAAAGAGTATTTGTATTTCATTCCAGAGGCAGCTTATGTAACTGGAAAACCCAAAGATAAAATAATGGAACACTGGAAATCACTGTCTCTTTTTTTCATAATTGCATTTGCTCTTTTAGTTTTTCTTGAAATGTCAGTACACCCAGGAGAATAAAAAGGCAGGGAATTGTCATAGTTTCAAGTGAGTTATAGCTTTACATGGGTGCCTTTTGTCATTGACAATAATAACAGTTTACATTTGATATAACTAAAGAATATGTAAAATACATACAGAATTACTTTCAGAAGATTTGTTTTCTTTTGTTGGTAGGGTGTTTTAGGTTTGGATAATATTATATTGCATGACTGAAAGCAGCATTTTGTTGATTTTCATTCCAGAAAAATTAGAAATCTTTTAAGGTTTACGATTCTAAGAGTTAAAATTAAGTATAAAGAAGCTTTATAGCTTCTTTAAAGAAGAAATATATACTCTTCAAAATAAGATGGATTTCCTGTAGCAATTTGAGTTAAATTTTTCATGTAAAAAATTCTATCATCTTTTAAGATTTGTTTAAGCTACTGCTGAAAATGCAGGTCCTATTCTGAGTTACTGTCTGCTGAAGCTATTACTATTGTGAATGACATGGCATGATGTGTGCCAGGTTAGAGTAAAATACCTGGATAATCTATGTAATAATAAAAAACCCACATGTAAACTAATTTTTTTTTCCATTTTGTTATCTTCGTGCACGTCTCAAGTTTCTCTCTCCCCACTCCCATTGTACTTTGTCTCAGCAAATATGTAATATCAGTGCTGTATTCCTTTGTCAGAACCTGCCAGTTCGTTTTTATTTGTATCTCTTGGAGGCAGGATCAGATATGTGACTTAAATTTCCTTCCTTGTGACTCTTAATTCTGGAACAGTTTTGCTTCTGGCAGTTTCACCTTGGGCTCTCTAGTTTTCCCTAGGTGGTGGACCTTGGAAAATCTGTATTTTCAGATTACCTAAAGAAGATTCTTCTATTTTCACCTCTCCTATTGCAATGGTTACTTGGAGGTTTTTCCAAGGCTGCCTGATATGTATAGTGAATAACAGTTTTCCTTGTACTGTAGGTAGCTGAAGTGGTAGATGTGCTTTTTTGAAGCAAATTGACAAAGGATGGCATGGCATCCATTTTTCATTTTACTTTTCACTCTTGCTTCTACTCTAAGAATGACATTTTAGTAAGGTATTCTCTTTTTGCAGTTCTAGAGTGGCTCTTTTTACACCTCTGTTAGCAGAGCTGCCTTCTACTTGTTTGCCATGCTGTCAAAATCGTTGGGAGTTGTGGGGAGAAATTAGGTTCCTGCTTCACATTCCAGCACTGCTTCCTTTTGCCAGTTTTTTTCTCGTGTACTCCAGATATTCCTACAGACTTTAAGTTTCTTAACTTGCCTTCCAGACTGTGGCACTGGGCAGTCTAGGAAAACTGGGGTGGTCAGTACCACCAGCACCTTTCCCAAATAACTTTGTAACTTCAGTAAAGCAGCTCCTACCCTTTATTTGTGTTGGTGTTCTGTCTTAGAATCTTTTTGTGTTATGCCCAATGCAAATAAAGCAGTTGGTGTGAGAGCTGAGTTGTCTTGTGTTACTGGTGAAATCTGCGGTCCTTTTGAGTGATAAAAACATGGTTTTGCCTTTCACTCCCCACCCCATTCTGAATTTAATGCTGTTCCATATATTTGCTAAACTGAAGTTCATGTCCTTTCCACAATGCTTGCTCTGCACTGCCATGCTTTTTGAAAAGGACTGTGTTAAATTGTAACCTGATTTATTTGTAATACTAGTTAAGTGTTTTACCCTACCAGTTGAAGTGTACTTTCAACTGTCTTTGTAGCTTTCCAGCTTCTTTCTTGCCCTTCTTGAACGTAGGAGTGATGCTTTCGTCCAGTCCTTGGGAACCTCCCCTGATTACCATGACTTTTTAAAGATCATGGCAATAATTTTAGGTAGTTTCTTCAGCACTTGTGGGTGCTTGACTGTTGATGTTGTTGTCATCTGACTTGTTAAAAGTTCCCTAACGTTACCCTCATTCACCTGCTATTGACCAAGTTTATATATCAAAGATCAAACTAGATTTATGTTTTATGAAGCTAAATCATGTGGAGCATGGAAATGGTGAGTTTTGTTGTAGCCAGCAGGTGAACAACAATATCCTAAAATAACAAAGATGTATTGGGATTGCTGGAATGTTGACCATGGCAGTGGCCAGTGGATTGATCCTTGAAGACATAGTCAACAATAGGGACTTCTTGTCATCTGAATGTGTGCTTCTGAACAGACTGTGCAACCAAACCACCCTAGGAGTTTTATGCTAAGTAGCTTTAGGTATCTATAGTTTAAGCACTGTTGGAAGCTCTTGGAATTTTGGTGGGATGGACCCCATTGTTAGATTGTATTGATGAATGGTTTGCCTGGTACCAAACAGAAAAACATACAACTACCAACACAAAAACTTGTGTGTGATTATCTATCTGTAGAACTTGTTGCTTAATGCAGCCTCATTTGATGTGCAGGAAGACTTCTCATCCATACCCTAGCACATTTCTGGCTTCTCGGTGCATACTGAATGCTTGTTATCCTCTTGATCTTTGCCAAATATAGTTACATCTTTAGTAGTTCACACATTTCCAAAATGTATTATTGGTTGTTTTATGAAGTTGAGTGGGTTTTGAGAACTTTGGGTTGTGTGGTGATTTTTTTGAATCTCGCTTATTAGTGATAGCTGGTGTGATATTGGGAGCAGATTGGATAGGAGTGGACCTGGAAATTTGTGCTTGCTATAAAGATAAGTTTTTACATAGTGCATTTGTCCTTGAGATGCTGCTGTTCAGTGAAAAAAACCCCACCAAACGACAAAGTTCCCACAAAGTGGTTAACAAAAATAAGTAATAGAGAATTTATGTGCCAGCCCTCATGGAAAGGGCATGAATTTCAGTGGAAGTTGGATTAGAAATACTGATATTTTTATCCTATTTTGATAATAAAATAATTTCTAATCTGGTTAGAATACAGGGGATATTTGATCTGAAATATGTGATTTGGGCTCCTGACATGCAGTCAAAAAACCTGATGCAAGTTCTACTTATACCTTTCCCTCGTTTTTGGCACAAAAAGTATTAAACAACTAAACCACTGGAGGAATCAGCTGAATTCAGTAGCAAAAATCTATATTAGCTTGCACTGCCAGCAGTTGGTACTTCAGACTTTTCCAGAGAGGTACCAAATTGAATGCTGTACCAAATCAAATTCTCTTGATACTACCAACCATCTGTGGAAAAGAAACCACTTGTGTATTGTGTGTCATGGCTATAACTGAAAGATTTAAATGCAAAGAGATTTTCTTTCTTTTACAAATCACCTGCAAGAATAACCTCTACTTATTATGACATAATGAAGATGAGTTTACAGTTCACTATATCTTATCTGAATAATTCCAAATGCAATACAATTCTGAAGTACACTTTAGTACCAGTGGATGTAAACAGTCAGATTTCTATTTCTTGTTTCAATTCATTATTGTAATCCCTGTCAGATTCATATTTGTGGTAGTAATGTACCCTACGTGGCGAGTGCTGAGAAAACATTTATAAAAAGCTTTGCCAAAGAAATCTGCCTATATAGACTACAGTGACTTTACTGTTGAGAGTCTTCATGTGTTTATGGAAAAAACCCATAGTAGTCAAACAAGTCTGATTTGTAGATTTTGTTGCTCAAATACCCAAGTTACTTAATAACTCTAATACAAGAGATAGAGTAGGACAGCAGTTCTATTGATATGTTGGCAAAGAAGCAAACATGACTGGTCTTTACCATCTGTTTATAATGCTATATAAAGAAGACCTTACTGGTTGCCATGGAAACCAGCATTTCCAAAACCACAAGTGTTTGCTTAAAATCTCAGGCCTTCTGAAGTCTTGCATTTTCTAAGGAAAAAAAGAATTGAAAATATCTAAAGTTTTCCAGTTATTTATATTTCCTAACAATTGTTTTGCTGTAAAATACTTCCAGTATTTTTACTTTGTATCTTCTTTCAAGATTTGAGAAATTTAAAGCATGCTGCTGGTAACTTCATGAGCTTATTTGATGCTTAGCAATCATCCACAAAAAGGTGACAGATACTTGTTGGGTTTAGGTTGATCTTTGTAAAAGGAGGAGTTTTAGTTCAGATGAACAAGCCCAATTGTGATATTGACACAGTGGAGTGACAAATATGGAATTTGGGTGGAGGTCACATTGAAAATACTCCTTAAACTAAGTAAAAACCCAGATTCATCTCAAGTATCAGAGTTGGTCACTTGGGTCTCACTGAAAAAAAATTACTCTCTAGAATCAGAAACCTAGAGAAAAACAGCAAATGCAGATAACACTGTTAAGAGTTCAGACTAAGCGTGTCTGTGGTCTCCACTCTTCGCTTGAAATTGTTTTTTTTTTTAAAGTTTGCTTGGATTACTTGAACTATTGAAAAACCCTTAGGAATAGTATTTAGAAGTATATACATTTGTCATAGAGTCTGGGAGTGGTTGTTTTTTTTTTTTTTGGCATTTGAGTCTGTATGTTCATATTGCTGCCTTGCCCCTTGTGCTAATCATCCGCTATGTTTTAAGGTGGTTTTTCTCCCCACTTTTCCCCCCCCGCTTTGTAAGCAGAGGGTTACAAAAGTCTTCTGCTATATATAACCACTCTAACTCTGCCTAACTCTACTAGGTAGTGACAGTGTAGAGGTGCTGCATTTCGAGTAAAGCTGTTGGTTGGGTTTCAACCACCTAATTTCTATTTCTACCTGGAAGAAAGCTTTTTGTTTATGACATTCTTGGCATGTATTTGGCTTGAGCTACTTGAAGGGAGAGCAATCTATTGAAGCACAAAATTTGGAACCTCTTTCTCACTCCTAGTAAAGAGCCTTCAGTGTTTTTAGGGAAGAAATATTTGTAATTAATTCATCTGAATGCTGAAAATCAGTTAAGTTGTTATCTAGAAATCTTAGTCAGTATGGAAGGTTAAAAGAACTTTTTTATATCATTCCGTCATGGCAGTACATAGCCTAACATTTTTGCCTTTTTATATTTCATCCATTTGTAAAACAAGCTGTGAGCATTTTCAGTCTGAGATAATGGCCCAGACTTGACCTATTTCATTGTTACATTTTCCTAGTAAAGTTTATTTAGTGCAAAATACATTTTTATGACAGGCTCTACAATTGCTGAATATTGCTGAAGTGACACTGAACCTCCAGAGGTGTCTGAATTCATTAGCCTTCTGAAGCCAATCATCTTTCTGTCATTCACTGAACTCTTCCAAAATATTTTTATTCCTTTCACTTAGCAGATTATTCCTGCATCTGAGAGAGCCTGTTCCCAGAAAAGTAGTCTTGTGCTTGAGTCCACCTGTTGATACTGGTTGGCAGTGGGGTGTTAGACCTCCCACAAAGTTTAAATAGAGCAAATATTGATGGAGAAATCAGACACACAAAATTCAGGCTTCTGTCTAAGTATTTGTGGTTAGAAAAATAAGGGTGCCAGTCCTGCAAGCTACTCCTGGTCAAAGTAATTGCACTCAGATACTAACTGCATTTTTTGATGTTAGCTGGCCTGCTATCCACATCACATTTCAAATCAAGTCCCTGACCAGGAAAAACAGCGGAGACTGGCAGTTGGTTTAAAAATACATTTTGGTGGTTTGTTTCCTGTGTGGTGCCTATATTGTCATTCTTCAAGTGGTCCTTTTTGCCCTGCCTCTACCACTCTCAGAATCTCAAGGGTGGAGGATAGAATTACTTAAAATAATAACAGTAGTAAGTAATTTTTTTTACTGAATAATCAATGTCTTTGAGACAAATGTCTGATTATAGCTGCATTTTATTTTTGCAGTGCAGATTTGCAGTGTCCATAGTAGGTATTTTTCAGCCCTTAGATGACCATGCAACTCAAAACATCCTTTTTCACACTTAAGTGACAAACTGTTCCTGTGCATTTGGTTCTCTTCTTCTCACCAAGCAAATATTTTTCCTCTTTGTCTTCATCTGGTCATAAGTTTTGCAGAAAAATGGGAGTTAAGTGTGGGCTTTTTTGTTTTTGTTGGGTTTTTTTGTTTGTTGGTTTTTGGGCTTTTTTTGTTTGGTGTGGTTTTTTTAGTTGGGCTTGTTTGTTTGTTTATTGGTTTTGTTTTTAAAAGTAACTCATCCCATTGATCCTGAGGAATATCCTACCCTAAAGGAAATAAGTATATCAAAACCCCTGTAAATAATATGCATGTATGTAGCTGATCTTCATGGGGGAATGATTCGAAGAACCTCTGCCTTTTTGGGAAATCAAATATACCTAGCAGCACTCAATGGTAGACTAATACAAGTGTCTAAATAGGGTTCTGCAGACTCCAGGGAAAACTTTGTGGTTTTTTATTTCAAGAATTCGAAGCCTGTATTGATTTCTAGGAGCTACAAGTGCTCAGTTACAATTAACTCCAAGTTACCATGGCCAAGTATCTGAATTTTTTTTTTTTTTTTTTTTTTTTTTTGTGCCTGATCAAAAGCCTGTAGTTTCTTAAACTTAAGAATAAGATTTGGGCTTTGTGGGATCTTGCCTATTTGAATCTCCACAATTTTATTTAACCTTCTGCCTTTTATAGTTTCCTGGAAGGCTCCATCTTTTATGATCATCATTGTGTTTTAGAAGCTGTTGGAATTTTTTTCTTGAAAGTAGTGCAATATTTGGGATAGTTACTCAAGCCTGAAGAACTGAGTGCATATAGCAGCTCCAGAAAGAAATCAGTCTCTCTTCCAATCTTAAAGGGTGCTTTGGCTTTTCCTTGAGATTCTTGAAAAAGCTATGTGCAAGACTTTATCTTGTGATAAATTACTTCTGTGAATGATGCAATTAACACCAAATTCTGTGTGCCTCCTACCTGGAACTGCACTTTTCCATGCTCCTGGTCCTGTGAAGATCACATTTAATAAACAATAGTGTGATGAAACTTTGGATGGAATTTTCTCTATTATTTAAGAAATATTTCTCCTTGTAAGCAATACCCCATGAAAATTGAGCAGTTGGAGTCATTTCAGTTGTAAAGGACCCTAGGAGTTTTCCTGTAGGAGCTTTCTGTTCTAGAATCTACGCTGTCGCAATCTTCTTCCAAGATAAAGCAACAAAGACCACCTTTGTTATGTTTCTGTTCAGTTTGTGAAAAATATATATAATATTTTAAAGACACGCTCTTATGTGGATTTCTGGGACTCTTGAACGCCTGAATTTTGTACAAGCTGTATTTTAAATGATCTTTAGTCACTCTCTCCAGCAGAGTAGGTGTCTGAGGCTTCTTAAATGGAAGAAAAGGTACACAAATTTATACAGTTCTTTGCATCCCAAAAAATGCTGCAGCTGTTATGAAACTGAGCATTTTGAGGCCTGTTTTTTTACTGAAGACTTTGGTTGCAATTCATTCCCAAGTATTCCTAAGTCTAAGAGTAGCCAAGTGAAAGCATAGATACAATATTTTCTGTATTAGTTTTTCAGTGACTCTGTAGATGTGTAGCTGTAGTGCCTGTAGATGTGTAGCTGTTTGCCCATCAATTTCAGGCAAGTACTTCCTCACAGGACCACAACCATTCTTGTTTTCACATGACTAAGTTATTGTTTTGGCTTACCTTTAACTCTCCAAGCATCACACCACATAACCTTTGAAGTTAGTAAAAGGTTTCCTTGTGTCATAAGTGAAAGCCACACTTCTAAATTACCTTTTAATTTTTTTTGCCTTTGGATGAAAAGCTAGTGCAGAGACAGCTTCACACCTGAGTTTTGTTTGGTGGTCTGTGAAATCTTGTCTTTCTTTGTGACTAGCTTCACAAAGCTAATGGGGTGAGACCCCTTATTTCTCAGACGCAGGTGGAGCAGGGGAGCTGTTAAAGGCTCCCTTGTAACCTGGTCTAAGAGCATATTCCTGCAAAGTGGGACAGGAACGTCAATTCCTCCAAGCCTGGCATGACTCACTGCACAAATCTGCCCTTACCTTAAAGGTAAACCCTTTAATTACCAAGCACTTACAAAATGGTGATGAGCCCCATCCCATTTTTCACAAGACTGTTTTTCAGGTAAGGAAATTCTCCATACCTCAATATTCATTTTCCCTATGCAAAGAAATGTTTATTTGTCCAAACCCAAGAATAAGTTTCCAAAACACACATTCTCATCTGCAGCCTCTAGTGGGCTTTTGAGTTGAGATGGCAGAGCATCCCCCCTTCTGTAATTTCCTGTTAGCTGTGTATTTAATTTTAATCCCATTTTTTAATTCTGTTCTCTCCATGTCAAGTGAGTTTGTCTCCTCTCCCCTTCTGAATCATGCTCAAAGCAAATGTCATGACAAGGCTGATTCTCTTCTACAGATCTGGCTGTGGAAGTTGGAATGGGCCAGGGTTTTTGATGTGCTCTGGAGAGATATGCAGAAGTATGTTTAATAAATACTTGAAACTTGAGTAGCAGGTGAAAACAAGTTGCTATAGATTGCTGTTAGCATATACCAAATGTATAACTTTGAATGTTCTCAGTATTTAAATACATGCATGGTTGAGTGTGATCATATGGTCAGATGGTGAATTCTACGATTCAGATATGCACATCAATAATACAGTGGTTTAACATTCATTTGAAAAAGGAGTATGTCAGAGAGTTTTCTCTTATTTACTTCTGACAAGTCATTAATATAGCAAATTGGATAAAAGCCCTGAGGCTGGTATTTCTTGCATTTCTAATAAGGAAGCCAAGAATCTTGCCAAGTAGCTCCATGCCTTACCTCTAGTGATAGCTATAGAATTGTCTATTATAATTAATTGTGACAAAATGGGTTGTGTTATTTTTAAAAGGTACCTGCACCTGTAGCTATAAGTGCATCCTGATAACCCTTCTATATTGAGCAAAATGGAAGGTACTTTCCTGAGAGGTTACAGACTGAAAACTGTTTTTATTGTCACATCTGGGATTGTCAGTTTGAATTGAGGGGTTTCTTTTTCAGAATAGTTTGTAATTCAGCCTAAAACTAGCCTGGGCCTTCAATGAGACTATCCTGTGCTTATAAATCATCTTCATCAGTATAATTGATTTTGGTTGTGTTATAGACTTTCCCAGCTGCTTTTTATTAGAGCTGTGTGGACAGATCATTTTTTCCCCCCTCCTTTTGTTTGACAGCTGAACTGGGAAGGTAGGGGAATGGAATTCCTCTCTGTTTTCCTTCCCCTTGTTAACTACAAGGGGCTTGTGTATGGCCTGAAACAAAACGATTGATCTTGTCAGTGGGACACCTTCAATAGAATGCATGGAAAGGAAGGGTAAAAATCACCAGACGAGGTGAGGAGAACAGTGATCTGTCCACTTCAGCCCTTGCCAGCAGTCCTGTGGCCGCCTGGGTGGGGGTGGAGGGGCTCCTGTGCGGTAACTGATGAAAGGGCTGCAAGCCCCACCAGCTCCTGCTTGCTTGGGTCATGAGCAGAACTTTTGGGGAATACTAACAACGTTTAGCTAAACATTAAAAAATACCCTTTTGTCCCTCCCAAAATACCTTAGCACTTCAGTTTTGTTGGGAAATTTGTTCTGCATTCTTCATAATTAAATTTGAATTAGCACTAGTAGCCATGAATATGGGTCTCTTCTGCTACGCCCAGCTGCAGAGTCAGTTGACTTTACAGTTGCCTGTGCAGGGTTTTTGGTTTTTTTTTTTTTGTTTTTTTTTTCTTTTTTTGCTGCCTTTTAATACCATGAAATTGCCCATATGTCCAGCTCTTCCTCACGGTAACTGTTACAGTTGCCATGTTTCCTCTCTATTGTTTAAATTCGCAGTTTAATATAATGAAAAAAAAAGTGCTAGGAACGTGGTTTTGTCTCATGGAAATAATTTAAAAAGCTTTATGGTATTTAAATACAAATGACGCTTGCAATGAATAGCGGACTTGTGTTTTAAGAAAAGTGTAAATTACCGATGGAATTAAACCTGACAGTTATTGGAGGTTACAATTCTACTGAAATAGCTGCACGTGTGGAGCAACACACAAAGCCATCCTAAGTGAAACGTTTGCTTGATTTATTCTGTGCAGCAGACGGACCCTGGTAGTAGGAGGTGTAATTTGCAGCACATTAGCTATTAGCCGGTGTCACTGCCTGAGTGGGCGGTGTGAGTCTCTGTGCGTGTGCAGTGTCACACCGCGCATGTGTCGGAGCCAGGCGCTTCTCCCTTGTGCTGTAGGATGGAAATTTTTTGTGAACGCTGTGCTGTATTTAAAACTGTGAATCTGCCAGTTTTCAACTGGGTTACTCTGTCACACGGATAATATCTAGAGTAAATGCCTTTCCCTCCCTCAAATTCTGAATTCCAAAACGGAATCCTAGAGGTGTTTGACTTTCCTACCTTTTTCTGGTAGACAGCCCCCGGGGATGAAGTATGTCATTTGCAGATACCCAGCCTGTAAACTTAAGAGGAAGCAAAATTGTGCTAATGATTGAGGGGGTTTTTTGGGTACCCTATGCATGCACTTTTGTTGTTCAGCAGAGGTTTTCCAAAAGGCTGTCAGCTTGATGTATCTTTTTCTGTGTTCGCAATTTCACTTGGGTTGCTTTTAGTTCACTTTTTTCCCTGGAGGCACCTGTCTCCTGCCACATACCCATCAAGACTAATTGCACCATCTGGAAGACTTTTGTGTTGCTGTTACTTGTGCAGGGTATCTCTGGGGAGCTTAATTCAGAATGTGAATGTGACCCCTGAAGCCATGTCAAGTAGCTGCAGTAGTTTCTAGTGTCTAAAGGGTGATCACCGGAGGCTTTATTTGTTTCAAGTCTAATGCGGTTTGCTTTAGTGTGGATATGTTACAAGTCAGTAACACTACATGTTTTGAAAATGGAGTTAAACTTTGACTACTGGTTGGTAATTCACAGAAAATCCTGTCTAAAGTTACATCCAAACATAGAGGCTGTATGATTAGGTGTAGCAATGATAGACATATTGCTCCTTATTACTTGATTTTTGTGTTCTGTTCTTCCCCTCACCCCGAGCTGCACTTTTCATTAACAGTTTCCTGCTAAGAATGTAAGGTATTAATTGCTAGTGGTGTTGGAAACTCCCTGAACAGCCCATAACACTTGCTTTTGCTATTGCTACAGACTGAGTATTTTCAACACAGGTAATTTTCTTCTTCTGTTCCCCACCTCGTCTGAATCAAGTAAAAGTGCTTCACTTCTAGTGTCTGTCTAGGCAGTGGTTAATTTAAAGGCCAGAGTGCTCCATGTTCCTGTGATGAACACTTTTTATGTCTACTTTTGTATCGTCCTATCACTTGACAAGCTGTAGAGCACTGGGCATGAAAAAGCAAGGTGTTCTGATTGTTCAGGGTATCACTATAATTTGCTATTTTATTAAAGTGTTATTAATTTCTCACTATATCTCTGCTTTTAATAATACACTCTGACTTTACCACATACATATGTGGAAAAAAAAGTAATTTTTTTTCCTAAAACCACTTTTCTTTAAAAATGATGGAGTTTTAAATAGTCTTGAGGAAATATATTTTAATTCAGTTGCATCATCTGTATAACTTCTGTGGTTGTGAGTAATGTGGTCAGCTGAAGTTCAAGCCAGAGAAGTACTGACACCACCACAAACAATTATGAATTCTGTGCAAAGGATGCATACACACTATGTATAATTCATTATATGTATTTTCTGTCTTTTTCCTGGGTAGCTTAATGTTCATTGTGGCTCTGACTTTGGAAATCTATAGCGTTTTAAGTGTATAACTACCTTGGCTGCCTAACTACCTATTCTGTTAACTGTATATTGGAGCATGGTAAGAAACAAATTATATATTTTTGAGAATAGAAATATGCAGGTTACAGATTCACAGCATGCTGAAGGCAAGCAGCTGTCCCCCTCTTCCTTAAAATCCTTCAGTACCTGTAGCCAGTAAAAAAATAAAGGTGCATCCCGTATCACCACAGTGTGTGTGCCCTTGAGCAGAGATCTGAGCAGTGCAATCTTTCATGGGTTTGAGTGGCTGGGAAGTACTGAGGGGCTGAACTAAAAAAAAAATTCTGCTTTGGCAAGTTATATAGAATCTCCCTTCTACTGCTGTTTATTTTGTTCTGGTCAGGGTTGCTGTGAGCATGTTGTATTCTGAGCTGCCAGGCTCACTGGGTACATCTGACTTGTGCATGACGTGAAATGCAAGAGACATGCTGCTCCTTGAAAATAATGAAGATTTAATTCAATCCTAAATACTTGTTTTTCTCTGCAATAGTAGGATTTCATTGTAAGTGTCAGGTAAAGGATGACAAAAGATCATGATTCATAATTGAACGTATTTCCCTGCTAACATGAATATTAAAGACATGATGAATGGATGGCAGCCTGAGGTCTAAGTCTTTTTTTTCCACTTTGGTGCAACCAGTGAACATGGATTGTGAAAATATGTCTCCTTTTCATTTCTTCTTCTGTTTTAGGGGTTTTGTGTATGATAGCCGAAACAATTTACAGATGCGAGGTTTGGTCGTACTGCTTATTTCCAAAGCTGCTGGACCCAGCACAGCAGAGCTCTCTTTCCAGCATGACATGGTCAGCGGAATTTATTCCAGGTATGTAGTATGATATGCTGAGATATATTTGATGGGCAATTTCTTGGTGGTATCAAAGCATCCTAAGTGGCCTGTTCACCCGTTAAGGAAAATCAATACTTACCTAATCACAAAGCTTTGTTCCTCAGGTTTATTGTAAACTTTCCACAGTGAAAACCATTACCATTTTCTACTCTTTGTATAACTCTTATTGTATCTTAATTGTGGGTTTGGGGCACAACCAAATTGAAAACATTTGGGTCAAGATAGTTAGTTGAAAGTTTACATTAAGAGGTGCTCAGAATAAAAAAAAAAAACAATGCTGGAAAAGATTTTTAAATAGTGTATTTTCATTTTTATTTCCTCCAGTGTTATTTAGATACACCTGTTTACTAGAAATTTCTAAGTGAGATGCCAGCCTTGTGGGACACCAGTTGGTCTCACTGAGCACAGAAGTTTTTGTACAGCCTGTTTGGAAGGAGGGTGTTTTCCCATGCAGCAGCAGTGTAGAATCAAGTTTTTACCTCCCACATGTCACAGCAGATTTACTGAGCCTACCACTATGGTTCCTTAGGCTCTCACTGAGATATTTCAGTTTCATTGAGTTCCTAAATATTTTTTAAGCTTTTAAACTTAATTTCTTAATACTAGAACAACAGTAATGAAAATCAGTGGTTGCTGTCCTTTGTATATTTAATAGTGAAGTATTCAATAGTGAAGTAAGTAATGAGATCTGTTGAAAAATTGTAAAATTTGAAATTTTAAAATACTTTTGAAAATTCGTGTGTTGCTTGGTTGAGGAAACAAAACTGTTGTATATGTTGTTAATTGTGTTTCTGACCTCTGTAATACACTAAAGGAAGATGCACAAACTTAGTGACATGTTTGCATCCTGATTTGTTTCAAAATGCAGAGGTAGTATCATAGAGCTGGAAAGACCAAACAAATAAAAATTTAAAAATCTACATAGTATCTTAAAATAGTAGACAAGGAAAATATATATGACTTAGTACAGGCAGAAATAACAATAAGTAAGAAAAAGGACAAGGCTGTAAAGCAGGCTTGTTATGGAGAGCTGTGTTGTCCCTTTAGCTGTTTAATTCCATTCTTATTTTGTTTCATCTGTAATGTCCCCTTAGGGTTGTAAAATTTTTATATTTATATGCAAATGATGCTGTATGAAAGCATAATTCTAGCTAGTTAATTATAGCACAGGAGGTATTTTAGTTTGTTTTGTAAATGATTAAAAAGTTTACCTTAAGTATGCCTCACAAAAGGAGAGAAAAAGCTTTTTTTTTTGTAACTAAGTTCTTGAGTATGATGATTCTGACCATGGAGGTAAAGTTTGAGCATTTAAAGCTGCCGTTGGGAAGGTGACTAGTGGAAGTATTCATTAAGGAGCAAATAAGACCTTGAATTAATAATGAGCCATTTGGTGTAAATGGACATCGTTGGAATGATGCCAGTTCAACCAGCTGAAAATCTAGCCTAATAATCTAAGTTTGAACAAGTCAATAGCCATTATAATATCTAGTTCAGAGTTACAAAGGTATGCCAAAAACAAAGCAATTTTGAATACGCCCACACAGGTTCACTTAAGGTTCATTACTGTCCGCAAAAGTGATGACTGTGGAGTTGTTAATTTGAATGGATTTTCAATGACAATTTAGGTCCTGCAGCATGGTGTAAATACAAGCAAATATGCCACTGCATTTTTTCATTTTGTGTCATAATGGTCAGTTCTTGCCCTCTACTGAAGTTGCTGTGGGCTTTGGAGTTCTTTATTTATTTAAGGTACTTTTCCAACTACACTTATTTAAATATGAGTCTAATTTCTGATTTCCATTTCTCCATTGTATATAGCTAATAGAATAGGCAGCTTGTAAAATTGTGATCTTAAAGGGTTTTTGTGATATTTTTAACATGTATTACAAGCAGTGTTTTACAAACTGCCCTCTCCTGAAGACGAACAAAAGGATGTTGTTTTCCATTAGTGCATTTTTGTCTGCTGTCTTGGTTGCAATGTAATTATATATTGTTTGTGTATATTTGACATACATATCAAAGGCAAAGTATATCCCTCAGTGATATGAAGTGAAGAAATATGCTTAATCCTTTATTGCTTATATGTCTTCAGCTTTGGATAGTATTTTTTGGAAATAGATTCTCACAGATTTTCAGCTGAGCTGTAATCTATACAGCTCTTTTTGTTGCCATGCCATATAATTACTTCATCTTTATATATAATGTTTTGCTGGAAATATTATTTCTGGCACTGTAATGAGCATCTTCACTGCCTGATACTTATGTGCTGTGAACATTATATTGTGGACTATTAGCTGGGATATGGCTGACTTGATTTTAGGATACTTAGTAGTGATGAATTAATTGCATTTCTGAAATCTGAGCATGAGCTAAGTTGTTCCAGTACTTGTCAGCAACTGCACCAGCCCAGTCTTTCTTTTCCCAGTGTTTGTGTTGGAACCAGCTCTTGTGCTGTATTTAAGTATTCAGTCCTGCAGTAGATAGCCAGGTTACGTCAGTCCTCTGTAACTGGTACTACACTAAATGTACAGTCTGAGACCAGGAGGATGTAACACTGTGACAAACCATTTAACTTTAAAAAACACAAAAAAACATGGTGGACTTTTTCATCCTGAAATTTGGCACATTCTGCATAACCTCTTCTCACTATTTCATATTCTTAAATCATAATACAGCAATATAAAAACTAAAATTAAAACAGAAAGATACTGAGAGCTGAATTTGGAATAGGAAAAAAAATTATCCTATTCTCTTGTTCTCTAGGTATGTCAATTCAACGGACAATTGACCTAAATGTATAAAAATAGATAATCTAGCTTCCTAGCTGGCATCTCTTTTTCACTGGTACACAATGGAACAAAATCAATGCCTGCTACCAGAGAACAATCTTTTCCAGAATAATGAGGATTACAGTTTAGGTAGTTACAGGAGAAGGACTAGTGTAGTTAAATGGTGCTGCCTCTGGCCAGCATTGCCTTCAGCTTTAGCACTTCATAATTTCCAAGAGTCGTGATCTGCTTGCATTAATCTGGGGCCATGGGGGTCATTGTGTGCAAGGGTATCATAGTAACTGCTGGTTGCCTTATGAGCCATGCTGAAGATAAGGGAGGAAGTGTTATAAAAGCCTGCCTGGCATGCTTTACGCTGTTCAGCCACCTCCCTATCGTGTTGGCAGCAACCTGACTTCATTCCTATTGGCGAGGAAAAGAACCTGGCTCTTATTTCCAGCTCAGCACCAGTGATCCCAAAAGAGGATGAAGAGAAGTAGCAGCATGATAAACAGCTCAATTTCAGCTGCTGGACAGATTTTCTAAATTAAAAATTTCTGCTGGTCTCTTAGCATTAAAGAAAATATTTCCTTGGCTACAGAAGCATTGCAAATATAAGGATCAATTGTTGTGCTCACTACAGAGTATGCAAACAGTATCATGCAAGAGTTGATGTCATTGCCTGTGCTCAAGCAAAGCATGCATCCCATATTCCCTTGAAGGTCCTTACTCCTGTGCTAAAGAGAAAGCAGAACTCGCATTTGGGTTTAGGCAGAATCGAATTAACAATAATTTATCATGCTAATAGTATCAGAGAGTACCTCAGATGTGACACAGGAGGCTAGAGCTTCATGAGGGCTTTGAGATCCATTTCCTAACTGGTGATTATACTAGAGTCTGACACTGCATTGCCTTCTCTCAGAGCAAAGCTCACTTGGATAGTGAAGTATGCAGCTTGCTGTTATTTTACTTTGCTGCTGGAAGTGTGGTTTGTAATTGAAACTCCAGGATCCTATGTGGTTTCTAAACACTGACAGCTTTATGCTTCATGGTGGAGCTACATTCTCACAGTTGAAGATACCAAGACTGGCTTGGGTCCTTTCTCAAAGTACCCAAAGGCGTATCTTTTTCTGTTCACGTCTGACACTGCCAGACACTACTGCCTGGGGACTGAGGGATCTCCTTGGCTTTATATTGAGTAATGAATGCCTGACATAGCCTCTGTAGTGCAGCTTAAAATGCAAGTGACACCAAAGAACCAACTTGGGCCATCTCTTTAGCCCTCAGTATCCTTGGCTCTAGCACAGCAAGTTATTTTCTTCTCTCTGTTGTGCCATTTTTCTTTTGTCTTTTTTTCCCCTATTAGTGCCAATTTTAAAAATACCCTCTAGTATTTACATCCATTGAGTCAGCTCTGCAGATTTCCTTGGATGCTTGTCAGAGGTTTAAAACAATCCTTTTTTCAGTCAAATCTGTCTGGGCATTCACACTGGTGCATCCTATGGTCATTGACAAGCAAAAACCTTTTAATCAATATGGAATATTGAAATTGGAATATAGACAGTACTATTTCAGTTCTGTACTAAAACCTGGTAAATCCAGCAGATTACTGGATTTGGACTATCAATACAGGACTCTTGCATCATCTTCCTCAGGATGATGCAGCTGACCTTTACAGCTCCAGGAATTCATCGCTTTGCAAGCTGAGCGTGCTTTACTACAAGAAAGTACTCACTGGATAAACTTGTCTCTGAATAAGAATACTTCCTGCTGCATGGAAGAGTGGTGGCAATACTGTAGAGACAGGAATCATGAACACAGACTCCTTTTCCTTAGTGTTTTAATAATTATTTTGGCACAGCATTGATGCTTCTTCCAAGGAAAGCCCAATTTCAGAGTCAGTTGGCAGCAGATGCCAACTCCTTGTTATGGTGGTGGGTCTTTTTCTTGCCATGTTCCAATACTAAGTACCCTTATTTTGGAGGTGCACACACACACAGGGGTCACAGAGTGATTTCACATGCTCTTTGTCATTGTAGCCATATCACAGTGATCTTGTTCTAACCTACTTTAAGGAACACTTAAAACTTAAATCCAGATCTTAACCAGAGGATTCATTTGCCCTTAGGTTTCTTTTTCTCTGAATGTTTCTTTGATTGCAAAGAAGTCAGAGGGGGTAGGTGTCTTTCTAAGGACTGCAAGGACAGAGGACATACTGTTCTGTCACTCTGCAGTTCTCTCTAGGTTTCTCCCAGCTTCTTGCTAGATATGAAAATAAAGCTTTGCCTTAACATAATTTCCTTTCCTGTATTCCAAAGAGCTTTATGCCATCTTCAAAGAAAGTTTGACCTTCCATTAACCTCCTTTAGGGTTAACCAGATAATTCAAGTTGGAAGGGATATCAGGAGGTCTGTAGACCCACCTCCTTCTGAAAGCGGAGTCAGCAGTGAGGTCAGACTCATCTAGCTTTCTTCATGAAGGTCAGGTCTTTCAAGAACAAAGTCTTCTTCACAAGGTGATAACCAAAATGTGTTTTAAACAGATGAGTGAGCATTCTAACCCCAGCCTGTAGCCTCGGCTCTGTGTCTGATAGTGTTGCTGGTGTGCATTCATGACTGTGAAGCTCACAGGAGGCTACACTGATGTTGGCATAATTTAGCCTGTTAGGTGTCTTTATGGTCATTTGTTAGCTGAAGTATCCAAAGAACTTTCCATCCCAAGATTTTTAGATTTAGAAATGGTGACTGCTTTAAGAACACAAGCGTAAAGGTCTTGTCTGTCTTGGGGATATACCGCTGTGTATTAGGGACAAATTGCTGTGAAATTGCTGTGTATTAATGGGGACACTGAGAATTTCTTCCATTTCTCACAGGTGACAGCCCACCATCTGCAGCTTTATCCGTTCTTCTCCAAAACCCATGACATGGCTGCCATAACAGAGGTGGTGCTATGCTTGTTAGAGCAGTCTTTAATCTCTGTAAGCATGAGGAGCACTCAGGCTGCCTCCAGGGAATTAAACCTTATGTAAATGATGGTCCTTGGACAACTCCAGTCTGCAAAGATAAATATGGACTAGTGTAGTCAAAAGCTCAGAGGTAATATGCTAACTATAGTATGCAAGTCTGCAAAAATATGCACAAATGAACATTGGTTGGTTGACTTTACTTATGCCAGTGGTCTGGACTGCTGTAGGACTAGGATTTTATGGGTGAGAAGGATCTGAAATGGCAATACTCTGCTTTATGGATTTAGCATAACAGTATATGAGGTGTGAGCACACCTCTGGAAATTGAGAAGATGTAAAAGATGTTCCATGTTGAGTGAAAAACAGAATAAATACTGTATGAGGATATGCACCTTTGGCTCTGCATTCCCTGAGAGCTCCAGTTATTGGCAAGTAGCTTCTGTCCTGCTCTTGTGAATGCAGCCAAACAGCTGAGAGATGCTAATGCTCGGGTGACTCACATCTCCAGTCAGAGTAGATGGTTCCAGTAGCAAAGGGCTGCCTTCTGCTTTAGGAACAGGTCAATGCTCCCTGAGAAAGCAGGTCTTTTACAGTGTAAGCTGTATCTTCACTTGCTCAGCTCACCTATGAAATTTTGTCAGCAGATTCTTTCTACTGTAGACAAGTTTAAAGATATTTGTAAATTTAAATAGTTGTTTAAATGCTTTCTAACTGTAATGTGTCTCCACATTAATCTACATTTGTTTATCTATGGAAAGAAATTAGATAGTCCCTGTTTAAAAGAAAGAAAGGAAAAAGCAAATCCATTACAAAGCCTCCTGGCTAATTAGCCATGGGAAACATGAGTAAATTTTGGTGAAGGTGGTGAGGTTTATTGTATTGCTAAAGTAAATGACACTTAGAGGTTGATTTGACCTGCTTGCTATTAAATTTTACAAAAGCCTTCTTTTTACCTTGCATGGTGTAGGTATATCTGTGGACAAATTCTCTTTGTGAGTTACTGTAAAAGATAAAACACAAATAAAATAAAACCAAAGAAAGACCATACAAGTGATGATTTCGGTACCTACAAAAATACAAAGAGCACAAGTGGGTGACTCTTCACCTCATTTCAGATCTTGCCCTTCTTTCAATTTCTGTACTCTGAACTGCATAGGGTGTTAACTTCAGAGATTGGATTTGACTGTTTCTTACCTTCATATTTTCAAGTAAAAAAATGATTCCTAACTCTACAATGGATTTCTATCATGTGAGGAGTACTTTCATATTTGTAAGAAGTTGGGTTTTTTTTTTCCTACTACTACTTTTCTGGGTTTACTAGTAATGGAAACTAAATTAAATTTACCTTGACCTGGTGCAATGCAGAGGGAGTGGCTGTGAACCAAAGTTTGGGAGACCTCATGCTCCATTGCACCTATCGCCATCAATGACTGCTAAATTGTGGTAGAACGTGTTTAAACAAAATAAAAAGTATTAAATTAGAAAAATGTAGTAAGATCAATAGGGTATGTAGGAACTCAAAATTCAAAGAAAGCAGAGGTGTTCTCTTTTGTGTGATGTAAGAATTCAGTCTGGAAGTTTTAGTACAGTGTAGCTGTTGCACTTTAAATTCACACTGGCTTATTGCACACAAGCCCTGGGTCTCAGCTGCAGATATTGTGGAGATTAATCTTATTAATGGAACTGCTAATTGGTGTTTGACTTCTAATTATAGTAACAATAGGCCATAACAATCAATCCTCACCTTTACTGGGGCACATTAGGACTCTTTATCATAAAAATGATTTCCTTTGGGACTTACTGTTCTTATTTCTATCATCTGGAAGGCTGGCTTTCAGCAAAGGTACAGTACCCCAAGTAGCAAGTACTTTGGAAGCTTAGCTAATTAACTGGTAGAGAAAATGCATGGTCCTAAAATATTCAATATCTAAGTACATTAAGAAGTACAGTGCTCTTGACAAAATTGTTTGAAAGATAATGGGAAAAGTATGTCAAAATATGAGCCGTGATGTCTTTTATAATCTTAAAGAAATATGTAATTTTGTCTCCCAGTCCTTGGTAGCTTTCCCATAGCTTTTAGTGAGAGGAAATCCGAGCAGTTATTCTAAATTATTCTATTTCGTTTTTTTCTCTCCAGGATAAATCCTGTGAGATTCATCGTCTCATTTACAAGATGAGTCTCAGGAGATGAAAAGCACATACAACTTGATTACATATTCCTATTGATCATCTTCCATCCACAACAATAAAAATCAACTCCAAATACAAATCTAACAATATTACTAATTCATTACAACCAGTACTTTTCTTCATTAACTTTTATTGTTTTCAGCATACTTAGCATGTGCAAATACAGCAATTATATGCTGAACAAGAAAAGGTCTTCTCCATACATTGTAGGATAAATAAAAAGGCACTGCATTAGAGCTGATCAAAGCCTGTTCAGAGATATAGCTCAAATCTTGTTCAAAATAAGTCTTTATAGCACTAGTTAGCTGAGCAAGGTAAACTCAGCATATACATCACTAAGTGTGTTTGGTTTCCATTTTAAAAAGGAAGTAATTTTCAGTATCAGAGAAAGCAAGGTAGGGATGGCTTACCTTGGAAAAATTGTAATGGCGCCCCTGTCTGTCTGTCCAGCCCTCCCTTTTCTTGGAGCTTCTTCCTCCCACTGTTTGTGAAGTGAGAACTGGACTGCCATGATGTGCAGCATAGCATACAAAACCAGAGCAGCACTGGTGGAATTCTGCAGTGGGTCAGGAGCAGCTGTGGGAGCAACAAAGCCCTCCTTTCACCCCAGGGGGAGCTTTTCAAAGAAAGGCCAGGTGACCTGTGGGTAACAAGGCATGGCACAGCCTTCCTGGAACATGGCATGGCCACACAGCAGAGCACTTCACCAGAACTGTGTTTGCTGTAAAACCTTTCCCTTGAAACAATTTTCTACTTGCGAACTTTCACATTTCCTTTACAAAAAATATAATAGTATTTGTGAAGAGAAATTTCCAACCATCACCTAAGTACAATCCAGTGCTGTGATGGAAGCACACAACAGCTTTGGGGACTGCTTATCCATCAGAACTATGACATCAATGTGACTAATTCCTTCACTCCAAGTTCTTAAATGACTCTATCGATATAATTTATTTGACCTACAGTCCCAAAATACTTCCCTTGCTTTTCTACCTGCTGAAGTACCACCAATCATCTTTCTGTCCTATTAACATCTCCTTTGACAAATTTTACAATGCAGTTATCCAGTTTCAATACAAATCTCTGGAATTCTTGGAAAATTATGGCAATATGAAGTTAAGTATTACAAGGCATACTGCACCAATTAATTTATTTTCTTGATTTGGTCAGTACTCTGAAATAAGGTAACTGAAGGTATTACAACATTTCTCATTTGCTGGGGTGGAGTTGAGAACTCCACGAGTATATGTATATGAATATGAGACTGTATAAAGATTATGCAATGTTCTTTCTCTTCCACTTGAACTAATGGCAAGTTCTGGACCCTAATCACATTAAGTGAAAGAATATTTGTTGTGGCTTCATTGGTATCTGGCCTTTAACCTTTAGTAAAATTTCATATGCAATTTGACCGCTCTGAGATGCTTCTAGAGCAAACAATAATAAAAAAGAAAAGCAGCAATAATATGTTGGTGGTGTAGACAGGGCACTGTGTTCCTGGACAGCAAAACTTGGTTATTTTTAATATATTCCAGTATAAAGGTGGGTGTATGAGTACATAGATAAGAGTGATTGACGATTTGAGAAGACGAATAAGGAGCTGGAGAACTAGGGATAAAGATTTCAAGTCTATGACTGCAATATGTTATTCTCACTGTGTTGTATTTGAGAAGGTGCTTATGCAGTCAAAAGAGAAATCAGAAAGACAAGGGGTTTTTTATAGGGTTTGCAGCAATTCAAAACTTACAATCAGCAATGCCAGCATGATTATGGAGCATGTTTGGTATATGTGAAATTTTGTGAGCTTGATTGCCTGGTTCCTGAAGTTTATTTAAGTGTTTGGAGTTGTAGTTTTTAATTTTTCCAAAGACTTGGCCAAATTTGTGTACATTTTTGTGGAAAGAGAAGATGCAGCCAAATAAATTATGCATCTATTATTGCCAGAAAGGGGAAAAAACATAAACAAGTTCTATTTTATACTATATAGTATTTCTGATTTCTTTCTTGTAATTACTATGTTTCACCTAGACACTGCTGCATGGAAAGCATGCTTCAGTTTCTTATAGCTGAAATTTCATTCTGGCTTTTGATATCCATGCAACAAAACCAGTGCCAAAAGACCACCTATATTCATAGCTGTTCCAGTAGGCAAATTAAATTATAGCAAAGCTGCAGTATTAGCTGCAGTCAGGAAAGGATCCTATTTTGTGGACTCTAGTAGGAATTCTGCAGAAATAAAGTTTGTTTTTGAAGATGGCCTGTTAGCATGTAGCTGTCTCTCCGTCATCACTTGCTTGGGGTTAATGTTGCTTGAATTGGTTGATGTCATTTTATCCCTTCTTAAAGTGTGTAGATTGAATCATTCCGGGATAAAAGAACCGAAAAATGAAAGCATGAAATTTTCAGATACCTTATATTTTAATAAGGTAAAAATAGATGGACAATGTGCCAATGATATAATAGTAAGTCATTTTTTTAATCAAAGGACACATTTTTCTCAGTATCACACCTTATGCCATTTGCATAAAGTATATATGAATAATAATGACAAAACTTTGCAGACCTCAACAGCACCAAATGCTTGTTGCTATGCTGATATGGTCCCAGAAGCAGCAGTCATTGCCTTGCTCCAAAAGGTTTATTATCCTTTCCCTGCTGGCAATTCTGTCAACACACCTGGTGTAAGGAGCAAGGTCTCTGAGAAGTCTGCTGTCTCCCTTTAGCTATTAGTCTCTTTCCTTGTACATGGCAGGCAATACCCATCTGCTGCATACTTCTGCTTTGTGAAAAGCAAAAGTATTCCTATAAAAAACCATTTTATTGTATGGTAATAATGTCCCTATCCAATTCTGAACATTGAAGGTTCAGGAGGGGAGGAGAGAGCACCTGTGATAACCATACTTTTAATTGCTGATTAGCAGAAATGTAGTTACAGCTGTTCAGAATACAACAGGTTTACTTCATAGTATGAGCTATCTGTGGTTGTGCAACCAGTATGTTTGGATTTTTTTTATCCCCTCTGTATCTTGGATATGTATGGGTATTTCAGAATTCACAGTAATTTTTATATAAGCATGATAAAAAATATATATATAGTTATAAAATAAACCACAACCCTATCTGGTACATTGTATTCTGGTGATTCACATTTTATTTTTAATGCCTTTTTCTTGCACAGTTAGACATATGAACAATCTATTCTCTTAACAGGACTGCTCATTTATCAAGTGTTCATTCTTCATGGCATAAAAATGGTTACCTTCTTTTTGCTCTCACATAAAAAGGTTCCATGTATTTCAGGTGTCATTAGTACTAGAGATTTAATGTCAAGGTTAGTGCACCTTATCTTTCAGCTACATTGAATACAATTACAGACAAACTCTTCAGAGAGATTTCAGAGAAAAACTGGAAGTAATAAGTCAAGCTGGCAGTCTCAGAATAGCTGACAGTGCACAGGAACGGGAGTTTCTGTAACAGTGGTTCCAACTGTCTCCCATAGTCATTGCAAATAAAATTATAGACACACTTCAGTCTTGCAGAGCTGAGAAACAACTAATAAAAAGTAGGGAAAAGTATGTTCGTAAAATTAATTGTTAGTAGCCTGTTTCTTGCATTTACCTGCGAGACCTTTTGTTTCCCTTCATATCTTTTAAGCTGGTTTTAGTGCAAGTATTTAAATATTTTGACTAAATAAACCATAGAGTAGTTGAAACTATTTTTAAACCATGATGTGAAATTTCTTATGGAATAGATGTAATTGGAGGATACATGTTGTTGAGGGGCTATAGAGCAAATATGGGTAATCCTGGATGGATGGCCACCCTGGGTGTTGTCCACAAGCAGTCTGGCTGACATATGCTGCCATCATATGGGAAGGAATGTTGGTCATTTCCATAACAAAATATGTGATTTGCTCCATCATCATGTTCCTTTTGATTTCTGCAGTGGTGATAGCAAGGTCATCCACTCTACAAATGAATTCTTTGGTTCATACCTCATCTTTCGAGGCTTTTGGTCAACATACATTATTCAGTTCTGAGTCTTACAGTCTATCTTTGCATCATGTATCCTATCATCACATTTTCCCAAAGCCATGCTACAGCAGCTGTTCCCAAAGCTTTTGATCACCTCCTATCTTGCCATTTTTTGATTCTTGTTTACAATACCTAAAACTTGCTCACTTCAGTAAACCAAAAGGAAGGCCTTCATGCTAACTCCATTGTAAACTCTTCACTTGGCTTGCTTTTCTTTCACCCTAGCAGTTTTAAATGTCTTATTTTTATCTTTGACTATTAGAAATATAATACATTTGTTTTAAGGAAACAGCGGTTGTTTTCTTGTTTCTAAACCAGTTGCAGTTGTGCAGAGGTGGGCTTTTTGTGAGCAGTTTTTTTTTTTAATTGGCTGCTGGTGTTCATTTTTGAATTAACATTGCAGAATTTAAACTTAGTCTGAATTGTCTAGAAACTCAGCATGGAAATAACTCTATAAAACTTCTGTATGATGTTTTCTATGTTCTGTTTAGACCTTTAAATTAGCCTGATGCCCTTAGGGTTGTATAATGAATAAGGGCTTGCATTTGATTCACATTGCACAGGTTTAATATTTGCTTCATATTTGCTTGCTGTCTGCCTGCAGAAGTGCCACCTTGTTAGGGTAAGTAAGGTTTTGTCAGTAACAAAATTAGTTGTACAAAGGGCAGGTGGTAGGATGACCTTTTTGCAAAATATTGTTGTTAACTAAATGCAGTAAACAGTTTTTTTTACCGGAGTACCTGTTCAGTTGTCATGAGACTGGCATTGCCTGGAATTAATGGAATTCTTTTTAATTTTGTAAACATTTTTTCTAAGACTCTATTAAATAAAATTTGCTTTTTGTCTTTCAAACAATTTCAAAACACAGATAAAATTTGTTGTCAGTTTAACTAGGAAATTTTGTAAGTGGATTGTCAGATTGGATATGTACCGTTAACATTGATTTATGTTCTTTAGCCACTGACTAAGCATTCACTGAGGATGCAAGAAGTCTAGGTTTGGCTTTCTCAAGAATTTGGAAGGATGTGAAAGTACTCCTCTGTCTGAATTTTCAGAAAATTTCTCTAAACACAGGGATATAGGACATCTAGGTCAGGAATGCCTGAGTTTGTAATGTTGTTTCCCTCCCGGTAACTAACTTAGCGGAGCAGGATCTGGAGTCCAGGTGTCCCACCTTTCTCTCCCATAATCTCCTGCATACTGACTTTTTTCACTCTTTTGCCATCTGGCTGAATGAATAATTCAAGGTTTTGTGTAACAGCAGAGTAACTCGGCAGGAGTGGCTGAGGAAGGAGGTGTGAGGATGCCCTGGCCTTGAGAGCTGGGTGGCTGCCTGATGGGAGACCCAGATTTCTGAGTGATGCACCACATGCTTCAAAAGAGGAGCTTGGGCTGGAAAGACAATTCTCTGCAGTTGGGTTGTCAGGTGGCATGTCCAGTACTTAAGTTCTTCCTCTCTTTCACAGTTTTATGACTTCCAAATGCTGGCCGTCACTTGGACTTTGGGGGACATCGGCATGTTTTTAAGCAATAAACATATCCTTGCTTGTGCCGACAAGTTTTCACTTTGCCTTGTTACATCTTTTCACCCCCCATACCATCTATAAACACAAAAAGGCAGGAAAATAAATGTCTCCAACAGTAATTTTCTAACTGGAAGTCAACATATGCAGCTGACTAGAAAGGTACTTTAAATCATCTTATAGGTGTTTTCTCAGAGATGACACTCTAGTTATTTGAGACAACTGCTTTTTCCACCTGCTGTGAAGAATGAGTTGCCTTTTGGACACTTAAATATTTCCATGCTGTGAAAGCAGCAGATTGAAAAGCAGATGAGAAAGTTCAAAGCCAAGGCTGAAAGTTCAGTTTCAACTTTTAGTTTTCTGACTTTTGTCACTTTGTGTCACAACCTAACTGTTGTTTTCACTTAAAGTTATTAATTAAGAAGTATCAAGTTTACCCATTCAAAATCGGTTATCTTTCTTCACAGCAAATGAAAGTGAATTTCATTCCTTTTAGTATCCTGTGTTAGATAATAATGGAGAGAATAATAGATTCCAGGGACCTTTGATCTACCATTACTGTAAAATAAAAATAAAACTTAATTTTTTTCTCCCACTGACCGTAATGATTTTAACCTTGTGTACTGATTTGAATGGGCTTGTGGGGGCAGAGTCTTAAATGAGACACAAATGAAGGAAAAATTGCTAATGCTGCCACTGTATATCTAATGAGCACTGTGTAATAAACCATAACCTCTTCAACATTTCTGTGGAAAATGGTGTGATTATTTTGGATGGCTGGCCCTCTGTGTATGGCTCATTACCATCTGGCATAATGTGTATTGATATAGCCTGTAATTGTCAACTCTTATTTGACATGCTGGCTTTAATAAATGTGACTTGCATGACTAGAACCTCCTAATGGTTATATGGAAAACTGTAATTAAATAAAATATGTATACTTATGTAAAATACACACCCTTATATCCATAAAATAATTTTGTAGAAGGTCTCTGTTTTTCTTTATCTCCTGTTCTTAGTGGGAATATTTCTATGTATTCCCAGGTTAGTACTGCATTACCAGTGTGAATACCTAAATATGTGAAGACAAACATGAATCTTGAATGTATGTTGTTTCCTCTTGCAGAACTTGCTTCAAATACATTTTGAAATATTTATTTTCTGTGCACTCTAAGACAGAATTAATATACCTGCCATAATAGAATGGGTTCCCTGCCTGATGGTGGCTTTGTGTGCTCCTGCACTGGGAATGGAGGTAACTCTAATGGGCCGAATGGCTCTGGTTTTGGTGTTTCTCCTGAAGAAGGTGGCTGAAATAAATGCCTTTGTAAATCTTAGTGCTGAAAGTATTTATACCTCCTTAAAGGAAAATGGGCTTCTGGCCAATGTAAGTTTTCAGATAGAGGGACCAACATATGCTGCTAAATCTAGTCATCTTCTGTTTATTGTCTGAAAAGGTACCTTTCTTTATTGTCACTGTTCATTCATATATGAATAACTAAGAAATATTCTGGTAGGCATACCAGAATGCCTTACAAAACATGGGATTCTCACAACTTTAATAAATTTTAATATTTGTGCAATGGGTGTTCATCAGGTGTTACCTTCAATGGCACTGTTGATAGAGAATCCATTGTTGCTCTTTGTAAGAGATTTTGGAAAGTGCCTTCCCTTTATTCTTTTTGGATTTCCTTAGGTTCAGGCAATTGGATCTTATTTTATGTTTGCTTGATAATCAGTATATTCTGTTGACTTTGTTTTCTGTAGTGTAGATGCTTAAACTTTCTTTGAATATCTGTGACCAAATCTACTGATTTAATATTGGCCTTCTCCATGCATAAAATAGCTTTTATTCCTCACTTCATCTGTTTTTCTTTGCTTTGATTGTTAGGACAAAAACATTGGGAAGTCATACTTTCTCAAATTCTTATTGACTGAAGTTTTCAAGTGATAATTTTTACTGGCATTAGAAACTCAGGGTTAACAGAGACACTACTTTTGCTAATATTCTTCCCTTAAATCATGTGTGGATCCTACTGGTCTATTTGACCACAGTCACATTCTGTATCTTAGCTGATTATCTCAGATGACCTGTTCCTTTACCTTCCTTCCACCCTTTTCCAAACTTCAGGTGCTTTCTTCTTGAAAGAGTCTCTAGTCCTGCATATCTGTGGTCTGCATTGAGATCTTTTGATTGATCTTTTTTTTTTTTTTCGCATTGCATATTTAAACTTGAGTAAAGCATATTGAACCAGCTCAGTTGAATCTGTATTGAGGATGATTCACGCTCTTTGCTGTTTATTAGCAAAGAGATTATTCCTTTTCTGTTCCATTGTCTCCAGAGTGTAAGTTCTCTGGATGTGCTAACTGTAAAATCTTACCCACTGCTGCTGTCCATGACCAATATTCACTTCTGGGCTAAGAGATATAAACACCTGATTGTATAATATGCTGCTTAAAATATAACAAGTTTTCTACAGTGCCTTGCCTTTATGCAGTTTTGTTTCTGCCTAATCTTACATAATGGACCAATGCAGTTCTTAAAGTTGTTCTTGGTTTTGAGGCTTTTTTAGTATATCCGTTTTTAAATTGCTGTTGCTCAGTTCCCTCTCCATCTCTACATTTTCCCATCCAGTCCTTTATCAATTTTCTTCCTTGCTTAGTTTCTGTGGTTTGTGTTTGTTCCTATCAGTTTGTCTAAGCTGAGGGAAGGAATTATAGCTGATTCAGCTTTGTCTAGGCCATGATTTTTTTGCTTTTTGTTTTATTTTTTTTTTAATCAGCTTAGTCTTTTTAATTGTGGATTTATGCCTCTTTGGTCATATAGCAAAATATTCATAAGGAGTTTCCAAAAAGTATTCATATTTTTCTTTTTCATTTATGTAACTGATTTAACTGGTTTTATCATTGAAAATATTGCTCATGTATAAGATATGCCTGTGAATATTATCTGTCATATTTATAAAGAATGTTTGTATATTGGTTTAGATTATACTGTTTTCATATAACACATGTATTGAACTCACGTTCACTTGTACCTAAATTTTTCTGATATGAGGTCTTTGTTGCAAATTGAATCTTTACTCTAGAGAATTCAGGTTAAATGCAACATTTCTTGAGCTAGCAAAATTCCTTTTAGAAATTCAACCTAGTGTCAGTACATTGTCAATATACCTACGTATTGCCAATATACATTATTGCATGAGCATACTGAACACTGAATATCTGCATCATTATTTACAAAATGAGAGAAGTAGGTTTCTGAGGAAGTAAACATCTTAGCTCGTGCTATTACTTGATGAAGTACTTAATATAGTCTACATAGCTGTTCATATAGTCCGTAGCAGATACCAACTGGAATTTCAACCTGCCTTTTATTAGAAGTTTAAATCTTGATAATTGCTTTATAAAAACACAATATTGCATTTGACAGCTTTACTTCATTTTGGAAATGTGACTCTTCCCATAGGGATAATCACTGATTTTAAAATGTGATTATGATATGTGATTTTATAAGTTTAACAATATGCTTATAAATTAGTAGTTCTAAATTTTATTATTGATTTTTAGCATCAATGTTCAAGTAATACAAGAAGTCTTTTTCCAGATAACTTACTAACTTTTTCTTTCTATCTTTAGGTGAACACTCATGGTTTTTCCTTTGGTTTGATCAGTTAGGTTAAAGTAGCCATCCTTGCTTCAAAAAATAAAAAAGCCATAAAACCTAAGCTGTAAAGCTATTTTTTTTAACAATACTTATGTAAGTACTGGCTCATGTCTCGAGTCTGTTTCTTCTCTAGCAGTGTAGGAAGGATCTCTGAGAACAGGAAAAGTAATTGATATCTCCCTTTTTAACAGTTTCTAGTGCTTATGAAATCTGTAATAACTGAAATAAGATTCAAAGCTATTTAAGTTTCACATGTCCTGGTTTGTGGGGATTAAAAAACATACCTACACCTGCCACCACGTCTCACTGTTCTTTTAATACCTGTCCCTTGCAGAATGTCCTTTGTATCCTTCTTGCTAATGAAGTCCCAACATGACAAGATTTGTCTGTACAGCAAGTGCATCTGTGCATCTGGATTCTTAACCATGTCAGCCCAGCCCGCCTGCTCCTCACTGTTCACACAGCTGCATTGTCAATGGTTTCTGGATCTTGCTGTAGCTAGGTACTTCTTACTGAACAGGTTTCCTCCTGGTATTCGCTTCTTTATTGGTCCCAGCCTGCATGCCTTCCTCTGGGAACTGGAAAACACCAGTTTGACTTAGTGATTCTGGTGGTATTTTCCTTCTGGCTTTTCAGATTAACACTTTTTCCTTTTAAACTGAGCTTGAGGTAGTGATCCTTACCAGGTCTTTGTCTAGATTCTCTCACCTATTTTCCATAATTGATGCTTTTGTTTCCAGGCTGGGATTATTTTTCTTTTAGGCTGTGTAACTTGAAAGGGGAGTTGCCATGATGAGGCTCCCCAACCCAAGGACAATGTGCTATAGGTTGTGATCACTGTTCTTTGGCCACTGATGCTGATTATAGGAGTAAGCCAGACACAAGTTCAGCAGTTAGGGCTTCGTTTTGCTGGGGATGATGGTGCAAGTGTGGATTCTTGCAGTCTGGTAGGGGTAGCTGGCTCCCAGGCTGGAGGGCTCCTGGCTATGCTGTGGTGACACAGTGGTGGTGGCCGTGTTGGCACATCAGTGGCATTAGTCAGAAGCTGATACAAGTTGTTTCACTTGCATCTTGCTGTCTGGAGTACAAAGCGGAAATTGGTTGTTCTATGGTAGCCCTAACAATGAAGCCAAGACCTGCAAAAACCCTTCTTCAAAATTCTTGTGCTAAGGAAGGGAACAGGACCCTGACTTCCAGTCAGGCTTTTCACTCTCCACTGCCAACCACCTACAGTGGTTAGGGATTGCCAAGTTCAAGTGAATATCTGCCCACTAAAAATCAGAAAACATTTTCAAGTCCTGTAATAGGCTGAGGGAAGATCTTACTAAGATAAGTTACAGAAAAGAACCTAAGCAATAATCAGTGGTGGGGGTGACAGAGAGTGAAAATGCAAGATCTTTTCAAAAATAACTTAAGAAAAATGCATGAAGGAGCATTGGTGCAAATTTTACTTCAAAAACTTTGTGATGCTAGAAAGGGAATGAGATGAAAGAGGTAGGATATGTAGCCAGTTTAAGAGTAAACTGGTTGTTAGGAATGCAATCAAACAGCATATTCAACAAACTTCATAGACCTGATGTCTTTCAACTTGATTTATCCCTCAGGTGAAAGACACTCCTACTTCTTAGGACCAAGACAGAAGGAACCAGAGAGGTCTTGGTCTCTAACCTTGTTAAGGGATAGGAGTTGGTAGATGTTTTCTGCTTGTTAACAGATACATGAGTCATGGTAATGCAGTGAATATTTGGTGGTCTGCTCAATTCTGCTGCTTTAGCCTGAAAATTTTCCCTGTTTGTAAAATCACAGCATCTGCCATACATGTTGACTGGCCTAAACACCTGTCCCTCTGCCATTTAATTTCTTATAAAAGAGAGACTATATATACAGAAGATGGGAATGAGACTTTCCATCGCTATGATGCTATTTGTTACTCACTATGCATTGTTCTTCTAATCATGGTTTATTAACCATGGCATTGACTTTGATAGGTGAATGGGAAAAGGAACTGTAAAAATCACTGCCCTATCTTGCTCTAATTGAACTATCTTGGTGCAGCACTAGCTAGTACCAAGAGCATACAGGATCAGCTTGAATGTAGTTTAAGCACCTTCTTGTCTTCATAGAACTTTTCTTTCTGTTCATTGTTCAAAAAATGTAAAATCAGATACCAAATGCTGCCCAAATATATAGTCAGTACCTGAAATAATTACTTTAATTCTCTAGTTAATGTTTTTTCATATGTAATTTTCCATTAAAGACACAATTTCTTTTTATTTCAAATTCATAAGTATGTGTATATAAAGATTATTATAGTTGTCACTGAAATGGAATGGATGCTGATACTTCTAACATTTTTTTAAAGTCTTGAATGTAAGGCTTTTCATCCAAATCAATCCTTTTTGTATTGAAGGGAATCTATTGAATTGACAATCACAAAGAAAATATTCAAATCTTGAGTGTGTACTGTTAGTCACTTTAATTCAAAGCTTCAATTATAAGAGTTCTTAAAGAATTTTTGATCTATCAGTTTCATTATCTTTGTTCATCGTAGTTGCCTCAAAAATTTTCAAATATGGTTTTTAGTGGCTAATTTTAAGTCTTTGGCCAGTTTCTGTGAAATATTATGTCTAAAAATGACATTTTAAATTATTAAATATTCCTTTGCATAGCTTGTTATCCCTTGAGAAGCCTGGTATAGTTCTGATGGTTAGCTGATAATGAAAGGTGTACTAACTCAAGTTCAGTACAACTGTACTATTTAAAATGTCTCTTTTATCATACGTTTTACAGAATCCTATTATTTCTTTTTAGAGTAGGACTTGAAATTAGGAACTTTGGTGGTGGTTTGCAGGGAATTCTTGCTTCAGAGGTGAAAGGTGTGGAAGTGTGTTAGCATTTGGTGATAAAGCTTTCCTGATTCTTAGCACGCTTCCATTTAGGAACTTTGTGTGTTTAGAAATGTTGATTCTTTTCTCAGTACTACCTTGTACCAAGGTAAGTACAGGTAATTATTGCAGCAGCCACTTCTTTTTTTTGTGACTGTGGGCTCTGGTGTGACAACAGGATGGAGGCAGTCAGAGTTTGTCATCTCATTGCCCTCTTTGTAAGTCCAGTATTGCTAAAACATTAATTTTTTTGTATGTTGGGGTTGGCTGCTTTCAAATATGAAATTATTTAATCACTGAATTGTATTCAGATGGAGAAAGCTATGTATAGTATTTCTTCAGCTATTTAGCAGCAATTTCATAACAGTAGTGTTTATTCATTAGATACTGGTCTTTACAAAGTCATGTCAAGGATCCTCCTGTATCTGTGGCATTGTGCACTTGTTATTGTGCCTGGGTATTCTAGGGATTATCACAAAAAGCATTAAAAAATGCATTGCCTGGGATTTCTGCAATAGCATTGATTCTTGTATTTTTAGTCTGCTAGGGAGAGAGAGTGGAAAAGCAGTATATAATATCAGAATTACACATAGATTATCTGCCTAATATTATTCTTGTTAGCACAAATAATGTGAATACTATTTGAAGAACAAACGGATTATAGAAAAGGAAATGAAAACATCCAGATCCTGAGCATGTGGAAAGCATGACACTGATGTATTTGTGTAACCTTTTCATGAAGAGTGATGCTGAAGTCAAAGACGGGATTTTGATTTCCTTCATTAAGAGCTTATTAAATGAAGAAATAGGACAGTCGTTGTTTTGCTTCAATAGTTGGGGGTCACAGAGGCGGGCCTGGTCTCCTCAGGATATTAATGCCTGCTTTCAGCTGGGGGAAATGAGCCGTCGCCTGAGTTAGCTGCAGCTTTATGTGCTCGTCACTAGGGATCCCCATATGTCCTGGGATCTGCGGCAGTCGGAAATGGCAGAGTGCGGCAGCGGGGAGCAGAGGGCTCTCATTGCTATTCATAACAGGTAGCTCGGCTCAATCTGCCCAGAGCAAGTCTGTTTAATGTTGATCAGCTGTCCATCTGATAAACCGAATTGATACGGACATTTCCTCCAAGGGCTGCCCTGACAATGACAGCGGGAGCATCGGGATGTCTTGTTAGTCTTTTTCTCCGAGCTTGAAAATTTATTAACCCTTTGTTAGAGCCAAGCCAAGCATGATTACAATATTGTGACTGGGTTGTGTGAGTTTCTCCCTCGCGTCTTTGAAACGCAGCCTCAACCTTCAGATTTATTGTCTACATGGAGAATGACTGTTTGGTTTTTGAATTGTTTTTGTCTGCATGGAGCCAACAATCTGTGAATTATAAAGGCAGCTTCGTTTTTTTGTGCATGGCAAAATACATCAGGAATCTCTATTTATCCTCTCCCTCCAGCTCCTCTGCCTTTTGTGTGCTGCCCAGGCCATGTGACCGCTAATTGGCACCGACCACTGCCCTGAAACAGTTGCTGCTGGGACTGTTCACTGTTCACAGGTCACATATATTTGGGGCAGCAGGTTACTTTAGATTAATATGGTTTGGAGCAGTTGGAGCACATTTGCACTGTCCAGAGGAAACAGAATTAATTTGCTCAGCACTGTGCTAGTACTGAGGCAGAATCTAACCTGAGCATGTACCAGCAGGTATCTTTGTATGTGAAGGTGTGGATCAGTTTGGTCACTCAATGAATCACTGCTTGGCCACTTCTGAATAAGCACAGAGAACATAACACGCCTTTGTACTGTGTTGTAAATAATTAGAACTTTAAGGCCTTTAGTCATCTGTTTAGTTGAGGGCATGGATTGCATTTTGCTCATATGTGAAATCTCCATGGCAGAAAAGGAACTGCTTGAGTCAGAGAAGATGTGAACATGCTGGAGATTTTGTAAGAATGAGTCCTGTGTGTATCTAGCATTAAAAGGATGCTCCAGTGCATTGCTCTGTTTCCCCCTCCCCTTGCCCCTGCTCAGTTATTTTGTCTGTTCAACACCCCGTTGTTGTTCTGAGCTAAGGTGACATCTCTGGGCTTCTTAGAGCGACAGTCACTTTTGAGGGCTACAGGGTTGAATTGTGGGAGGATGGGGGGAGGAGAGAGCTGTGCTACTGAGTTTTTTCTTGCCTTTTCCAAAAAATTAAAATAGAGAGCAAGCCTTTATGGAATAACCTCTGTGGCAAGCCTCTCAAAGGGATTTGTAACCCCTAAACCCAGAATGTATTACGCTATGTGTTGGAGTAAGAAGTGATTTGTAAACCTATCCAATAAAATTGGCCCGTTTGCTAGACAGTCACCTTTGCTGCTTCTGACTAAAACCACCAGTGAAATATCGTTAGTACACATTCAACTGTTTTTCCTCTCCTGCCTGAACCCATCCCCTTTGGTAGTATTGAACTGCAAGGTATTCTGTTATTAATTTAACTCTAATTTGAGCAGTCATTGACTGCAGCATTCTTACATTGTTTGGATTGGCTTGCTCAGGACTTCCCTGCTGATATGTCCTTTGTTTCTTTCCATCACTGCTTTCTGCTTGGCATTTTCTTCATGTCAGTGTCCCTCAAGCTTCTGGTAGACAAAACAGAAAAAAGAAAGCACCGTGAGGACTATATTGATTATTTTGCTTTATTTTGTGAAAGAATTCAAACAAAGGGCAGCATTCTCCCAAGTGGAGCCTGTGGTACCTGTGGTTTGCCTGGAAATACTTAGTGACAGTTCTCTGTGTTTAACACCTCCTGGCTGTGGCTTCTAGAAGTACATAGAAGAGCTACATGATAATTAATAAAATACCTGTTTAGCACATGTGGTTGTTTGGTTATTTTCACTAAGAAATCTCTGTTCTATTCATAGCATCAAACATAATTGTGCTTTTTTTTTTTCCTTCAGTCAAAGAAGTCTGGCTGAGATTACGGAGCTGATCCATACTGCCTTTCTGGTACATCGTGGCATAGTAAACATTGGTGAGCTCAAGTCCTGTGATGGCCCACTGAAGGATATGCAGTTTGGGAATAAAATGGCTGTTTTGAGTGGAGATTTTCTTCTAGCAAATGCTTGCACAAGCCTTGCACAGTTGCAGAATACCAAGGTAAAAATAAAAAAATTCCTCTACTGCCAAAGCAAGTAAATATTAGCAAGTATTTTGAAAGAGAGGCTCCCTAAAAAATCAGCAGTTATGTGTGTATATGTGGAGCATCATTTAAAAATCAGCATGCTTACCATTATGATGGTAGATCTGGGAGGCTGCTGCTGTGAACATGTTTAACAGTCTCCTATGGAATTACTGTGATGATGTCTTTAGTATACGTTCTGAAGCATTGTTGTAATGGATGGGTGGTCAATTTGGTGGATTTAAGGCATATGCAGTGGCATCTTCACGACATGTCAGGCTACAACACCTCTGGTAAACTCCCAGCTGAAGACATGTTTGATTTGTTATTTTCTTTTACTTTGTGAAAGGTTTTCTGTCTTAGATAATTTGGGGAGCAAAATGCTTTACTGCTTTGTCTCAGGTGACTTTTTCTTTTTAATATTGTTAGGGATGTGGATGCACCTGAATACTGGATTGCCTTACTAATGTGGATGTACTGGCTTCTAAAGGACAGCTGCAATCCAACTGCTTAGCCAAACCATTTGAAACTTTACAGGGAGATGTTTTTGCTGAGAAACAAGTTGTGTATATGTATTATCTTAGAAAATGAAACTGATGGAGATATTGAGATCCTCTCTCTAGTCGGTTCTTCTTTTCGCCAGATAGGATCAGCTACACAAAATCATGCTTGGACTCACATTTATCTAGCTTGTGCTTAAAACCTCCAGTGGTGGAGAGGGATTTCTGGGCATCCCTGTGCCAGCCTAGTGTAACACCTCACTGCATGTATGGCTGAAGAGCTAAGTGTGCCATTCCAATGGAAACAGGAAACAGTACGTTTTGCAGAGGCGCTTTTCATACATTTGAAGATTGCTGCCATGTTGTTATGTAAAATAAATGTCATGTGCAATTGTCAATAATCAGCATTGTTCTAATTGTCAGCCTAAGTGTTCTATTTTTTTGGATTCTCATGTAAAATCTCCTTGTGGTAGTTGAGTATTTCTGTGCTCCTTTGATCATGAGTATGACAGTTTCTCTTAGAAGTAGTGTCATTTTCTAACACAGAGCTGAGATTCCAGACAAGAGACAGAAAATTAGATGTCAATCTACTGGAATAGTGTGTTAAGCCATTATGGTGCTAACTTGTAGTAAGTATTAGGAAAAAAAAGTTTAAATAGTGCACACCATAAACAAAATGGGGTGTAATCGATTTTAGTGATTATTATTAATTTCTATCAGTCCCTTTTTTTTTTTAGTACCCTGTAAGTTTCTCAAGACAGACCAAAGGATTTAACCCTACATCAATTTTCTGTTTCAACATAAGAGGAAACTTTTACAAAATGTAGCAACTATTACTTTGCATTTAGTACATCATTAAGTATTGCAGCAGGAATGTATAATCCCTGAAGACTTGCCAGGAAGCAAGCCTACAGTGAAATGAAGCACAAGTGCAAAGAAATACTTTTTTTTTTTTTAAGCAATCATTATACTGCATGTTGGAAAATTCTGCCAAAACATTTTAGCACTTTTTTTCAATTTTCTGACATCTAAATACTTTCATAGCTTCTACATACGATAAGTGGGATGCCATTATGGAAACTGATTGACTTAGTAAATTATTCTTTTTCATACGTCTAACCCTACTAGCAAAGTTAGAAAAATTGAAATACAAGCTATAGAAATCTCTTGACAGGTGCAATGATTTAAACATACTGTATTTATTCTTTTGTAAATGATGAATTTTCAAATCTGGCATCTGTTTTTTAGCAGTGTGAAATAACTGTGACTTTTTTCCTTCATAATGTTTTGTGTTCTTTGATGTAAAAAGTAAAAATCACAGTACTGCTTTTTTTGCTGGCATTTAGCAAATTGGCTAATGAAATGAGCAGCATTTTATCATGCATGGTACTGACCATGGTAGCCATAACCTCCATAGACATGCATAGCTATTGTGTAGACCAGAATTTAAATTAAAGGGGGTTTTTACATAACTGAACTCACTGCTACCAGGATAATTTTATTGTCTGTTAAATTCTTCTGAGCGTGTGTATGATGCATTTATCTCTCTGCTTCTCTCGGGGCTGACAATTAGACGTGAAATTCTGTAGTCGTAATGAAATGCAGAGCTATTTTATAATTGCCAAGGGTAAAATTAGCAAAGTCAATTATTTTCCCTTAGGCTTTTCCCTGTAGATATTAAAAGGCTGCAAGGTAATTGCCTTAGGTAACACTTTGATTTTTAAATAACATTAAATATAGGAATTGTTGTTGTTAATTCGTAGTAATTTTCCTCTTCTTGCTACTGTTATAGAATATTACTGTAATGATGTTAACAAGAATCCAGGCTCAAGGTTTGTGTTTTTGGGGTTTCTTTTAAACTAGTGCTCATATCTCTCATTAGTTTGCTAAAGTTATGCCAAAGAAGGTTTTGGGGTGGTGTTTTGGGTTTTATGGTTTTTATGGTTTGGGGTTTATGGGTTTTATGGATCTCTGAGGTACAAGGATTGCTAGATTGCTTTAACTGTCAGTCAGAAAGCCTCCTGTAAGGTAAACTCTGCTGCTGTGGTACTGAAAAATCATTGCAAATTTTGTTTTTTGAACACATAATAATTCAGAAGAAAGCATTCTCATTTTCTGTTTTATGAAATCATGGCACATTAATTATGAATACAAAGTTGGTATCAACTGAGGCTTAAAATATTGAAGGGCAGATGCGAGTGCTACATTTTTGTAATCATGGCAAAATTCTACATCTTTTAAGTTAATAAAAACTGTTGAAAATGAGCACTAATTTCTTCAAAAGCCTTTACAGTACAAAGCATTAGATTGATCAGATCAGATGTGTTAACAATTCTTTTGTACATTCACATTAACTTTTTGATCACCTTATATAAACTAACCTTTTGGATGGTGGCTCTTGGCCTGCTGATTGCAGTGATAAATCATGTTGTTGATTGAAAATTATATGGATAAAACCTTACTTCAGAACTCCATCCTGTAGCAGATTGTTTATTGCTAATCCATGGATTTTAGAACAGAATTGAGCCCAAAGGTGAATTGGGTTGGGATCTTTTAGTAGTTGTTATTTCAGCGGTGGAATGGTGAACCTTTGGCAAGGAAGGGCATGTTTGTGTTTTGCTACTTAACTAACAATGCAGTAATGTGTGATGATGTGCTGACTTAATGAATTAGGGTGTGTTTATATGGGATGACAGGGTTATTTTGATAGGTTTTCTCATTTTGAGGTGGCAATGCTCTCATACTAGGATCGTGATAAGATATATGCAATATATGTGTGGAAGTCATTGTAAACATGTAGGTGTGGGAGTGATGGAAAAGTAAATTATGTTTGCCTAACAAAATAGGGTACCTCCCAGCTATCCTGTGGGATATGTGACCATAAGCAGTTTTAAATAAATGTGCTAATAAATTATTAAGAAGTGTAAAACGATCTCTTTAATGGGTGGTTCTTTCTTGCCATCTGAAGACAGTATGTCTTTAACATTTGTTATCTTGCTTTGCCTAGCCAAGGATGTGGGGATGAAACTGCTAAAAGCAGATCTTTTGAATACAAGTCCCTCTTTGACTCTAGTAAACAAAAAGTGAGAGTTTTGTCTTTGATTTCTGCTTAAGTAACCTCCACTTCCTATAATATTTTTAGGCTGGCATTCAGATGCAAACATAGCAAAAGTAACAAACATTAATCGGCATTTTTGTCACCTGTCACGTGGATGTGGGATATGGGCATTTTACCACAAGTGATGTATGGATACTGACCATGATATTATCAAATAATGTGCTTTTTCAGTGTTTGTAACAGAGACGTTGGAAGAAGTCTGTCACACCATTAAAGCTGGTGCTTCCTTGAGCATCTGAATCCTCAGTTGTCATACGAAACTATAGAGGAGGTGCTTAAAAGACATAATTAAAACCGATTTTGATGCTCTTACAGTCTAAAGAGAGTGATGCATAGAACTTTAGCAGGCTGAAATGGTGCATTTTAGTGCAATGCCTAGAAAATTATAATCTGCAAATGCATTTCTTGTAACTTCATAAACTGATAAGAGGGCATCCCTTTGTATTTAAAGAAAGAAAACCCACAAACCAGCCAAACAACCAAAACCAAAACCCAACATATACAAAACAAAAAAAAAAATTAAACCTCCCCAAAAGAAGAAAAAGCCTATCCCAAAAACCTGAAGTATGTGTTATGGTAGTGTTCTCTGTAGTTCTTACTGAAATCTTAAGAATTGACTCAATTTTCCCCACTGTATTCAGTAAATTCTTCTTGAAATGATTAAACTCTTCACAGAAACACTTCAAAATCTACAGGCTGAAAGTTTAGAATTTAAGATTTAAGAATCTTGTCTGTCAATGCAGAGCTCTGCCAGAAGACTGCATTGTAGAGCATTCTTTCATTAAGTATTATTTGTTCATAAATAAACAGTAGCACAGATGTAGTACTTACATAGTGGATCCATTTCCTTATGTTAAGTTTATGTATTCCTAAAGGCATAAGTGTGTTGTTTATCAAATAAGCCTGGTGTTTACATAAACATCAATAAGTTACTAATTTAAGTCCTCCTGTGTCTTCCTGTTGCAACCACCTGAAGGTGCCCTGCACTTCAGATAAGAACTGTTTATCATGAACTATGGCTTCTACTTCTGTAGCATCAATTGTGGTCCTATGGGAAAGGCTCAGTTTGGAACTTAAGCAACCTAGTTGTCCAGTGCAGGATATGGAGAATATCCTCTTTCTGAAATTATGCCAGTTGCTCTTTTGATGTAAATTGACATTTTTGAGCATTGACAAACAAGCCAGGTTAGAATCTACAATTTTAATTTTTACGTGTCATTTAACAAAGGTGTTACTTGGATCAGACTTTTTCTTTCCCTGAATGATGTCAAGAGAAGAACATAAACTTGTAAAAAAAAAAAAACAAAAACATCAAGAATCTGCCAAGAAATACCCTTTTAAAATGGAAACTAAATGTTAATAGTTGCCAGTGTAAAGGCAACCATTAGCAGCTACGGACTTGTAATAGATTCAAATTACCATCCCTTAGAACAGTGCATTTTGTTTGAGGTAAGTAGAAGGTCCTTCTTCTTAAATGTAGTGGAGATGAGTTATTTTCAGAGCAATGAAATTATTATTATTATTTTAAATTAAAAAAATTATTATTTTGAAAAAGAGATTCTTCTTTGTTTTCTCTAGTGGAAGATTTGAACCATAAATATATGCTAAGTATGTTTACAGCATATATTTTTATTATGTTTTACATAACATAAACAGAGAACTCTATAACCTGAATTTTCCTACTGGGATTCAGTAGCTTTATTGATCAGAGAAAGCAGGATGAAAAAATCATGGAGAAACATTGAGAACCAGAAGTAATGTGTTTGCTCCTAATTACAGTATTCATATAGAAAACTGAAGCTGGTGATAAAACCATTTTTGAATCTTTTATATATTTTTAATTGTTTTTAACTTTTTGTCTTTGCTCATATATCGACTTTCTTTTTCTTCCTTAGAATAAGCTGCCGTTGGAGATGAGAATCTTTAAAATTATCAGCTTACAGAGCAGCTGGGTGACAGGAATTTGGTGAAAAGCAGAGATCAGATTGGATCAAATTAGATTAAGAGACAGTTTATAAAGTTTGATAGTGATGTTGTCTTCTTGAGGGAAAAAAAAAAGAAGAAAAAAAAACCCCTTCAGATTTTTATGTAGAGAGCTGATTAAAGCACTTTTCTGAAGCACTTTATCATGTCTGTCTTGGTGTACCTTCCCCTGAGGCACTGTTTGATGATGATGTACTGGACAAGATAGGGAGTAGGATAGTATCTATATTGTTGAGTGTTTCTGTCTTAATTTAGTATTTTAGAGTGCCACAGGGGCATGTCTCAAAACCAGACACTACTGGAAAATATAGGTAAGTTTAAAGAGCTCTGAACTGATTTATGGAAAAGTACACTTAAGAAACACTGCTTTGTCTGGGTACTGGAGGGGGAGAAGAAAACCAAGAAAGAAGTCTAATGTTTTTGAACCTTTAAACTAATGGGAGATGACACAGGGCAACACAGCTAACATGACTGAATTATTACATAATAAAGCTTTTCCTTAGGTAGCCCTAAATAATATTTTAAGATACAGAACTGCTTGAGATACATACTGAATATTGTCATACAACTTAGCATAGCTTTTACTGGAGAATGCAAACACACTCTTTAAGTACTGAGAAATACATAATAATTTATAATTATGTATTAATCATAATGAAGAAAAGTGTTATTTGTTATAATTATTATATTTAGATGGCACCAAAATGTACTAATTTACATACCCTTTGAGAGGTAAAATTAGATTTCATTTACTGTAAAGTAAAACATAAGAGATGGTAATTGAAACAAACTTCGTGTTTATTTAATGGACATGTATTGCTTTTTCTTCCAAATGTTCTCAAACACTGGATTTTTAATAAGATTTATTTACTGAAGTTTTATTGACAATCACGTGAAATTGCTTTGGAAGGAAAAAGGCAATTTTTATAGTAGTTGATGAAAGTATTGAACCATTAGGAGGGGAAAAATCTTTTGTGTTAGAGATAAAAGGTTAAAATCCAATGGAATCAGTACCTGGTAATCAAATTTTTCTACTACTGCTGTAAAACTTTTGTCGAGCATTTCTGCTGTCCTTAGAGGCAACAACTTTTATGATATTGATGATGACGATAAAACTGTGGAATGATGCTAGTGAGTCTCCTAATTACTGCATTGTACTCTTCTCATTGGTTCTTTTGATGCTTGTGTCTGCTGAACAGTTTGTTGGCAAGTGCATCTTTTGCCTTGTTCTCAAGAAGTAGCCCCTAAAATAACACCTGAGCAAATGAAGTATTCCGTTTTCTGAATATTCCACAAGTTATTTTCTATTTCACATTTGCTATGTATAACCAGTAATATGATTAATATTTGTAAAAATTCATTACCTTAATGGCTCTGGTTATATTTTTGAAAAGTAATCTTTTAGAGAAGTTAAATTAGAGGATTAGGTGACACAGCTTATTAACTTATTAATTCAATTAAAATTCTAAAAATTAGACTTAATCTGTAATTGTGATGTTAGAAACAGTCTCCTTTTAGATCAGTAAGAGTCCTGTTGCATTGCAATGAATGCCAGTTTTGAGATTAAAACTGCTTAACTTTGCCTTCATTCCTAATCACTGCATTCCTCAAACAGGTTTATCCTTTACCTTAGTGGCCTTTTGCACCTGTACTGGTTTTTAAAGCTAATGCTCATGTTAAGCTTTCCCAAAGTTAGACCCATGGGGGTTAGTATATGACTGCATGCAAAGAGTATATTTTTCTGATTCTTGGCCATGGCACTACTGGAAAATTTTATGTCTAGATTTCAATCTGTTTTCTGTCCTCCCACTTCTGCATGAAAAAATACTTCTAAAAAGAAAGAGTGATTTCTGCCACTTCCCTCATGGATGTCTGTGACTTACAAACAGTACCTTGTAGCAGAATGATTGCTGCAGAACATGGAAATACTAAAGCTGAGACTGATAGCAGAATATGTCATCATAGGTATGGTTGTACCATCAAGTCTAGATTCAAGTCTTTCCCAAAAATACACTGCAAGAATATTTTTAAAGCATCAAGGCATGGTGCTGTTGAGAACAGAATAGTGAGTGTTTGAGATTCTGCCTCAGTGTCACATTGACCAAGTGACTGAGAGTCTCAGGAAGTTTTCCATTCAGTTCTGATGAATTTTCAGTGGTCTACCAAAGATCTTTACACCAATTTGCACGAAGTCCATGCAATATTCTTGCCTCTGAATCATCTCACTAACAATTTCCTCAACTTACATCTGAATTCACCTTCCTCATAGTAGCAATCAGACATGTCCTTCTGCTTCTCTGGTCTGCCCAGCAGACCGAAGTCAATGTTTACTGCTTGAGTTCATTAACCAAATACCTGTCATTATTCCAGGTAAATATTGTCTTCCTCTGAGATAAACTGCACAGCTGCTTCTAACACCTGGTTTAGTAATTCTATGTCTTACAGAACTGCTGTTTGCCTTGTAATTAACAGAATGATCTTGAAAATACAGATATGCCATCTACATGAAAGAGAGGGCTTTTCAGATATGACTAAACATCAGTGAAGATAAAAATGAAAGAAACTGAAGAAAGGCTGAATCTGATGAAAGTCAAAGGTCATTCAACATCTCAAGACAATCACTAATGAGTTCTGGGTAGTTGGTGTCTGTTCCTCTTACATTTGCTCCCTTAATATACAGCACTGAATTGGCAGTTGTCTAGTGGTGAACACAAATACTTCAAGAGTCAGAAATATTTACATGCTTGAGATATATATGTGCATATTAAATATGTGCATGTATATATATATATATGTATGTGTATAGATATATATATTTAATTGAATGGTGAAGCCAAATTTTGGAATTTTTCTTTTTTTCTAAAGTCAACACCCTCACTTTTCAGAAAAATTGCCTTTGAAAGATTTAAGACAAACATTAAAAAGTGTCTAGATTTAATATTTCTGTGACTGTTAACAAGAATATGTATCCAAGATCAATGCCAGAATATGTAGCAAATAGATATTCAAAAGAGAACAAAATTTATTCTAAGAAATTGAAGCAATGAAAATTTTTGAGTATATGATGTTTTTTTCTGCATGAGATGCATACTGTGGGACAGGGCTCTCAAGAGCCAGCAGTTCTCCTACTTCATTCACCACAGATATTGGCACTGCCTGCATTTCTTAAACAGAGATGTTTGTTGCAGCTTTTTCTTTCACAGCTGTGAATAATCATCATGGAGGAATTCATTGCTAAATAGCTTTAGCCCTTACACAAATTATAAAATGAAAAAGAATTTTCACAGAAGTATATGAAATGAAAGTACCGGTGAAATTTCTTCAACAAAAGCACTGGAAGAGGCTGCACAGGATTGAGTCACCATGCACAGAGGTCTTTAAAAGATGTGTAAATGTGATGCTTAGAGACATGGTTTAGCAGTGGACTTGACAGTCCTGGGCTTAGTTTGGACTTGATGATCTTAAAGGTCTTTTCTAACCTAATGATTCTATGATTCTAAGGTGATGTCCTCCAGAAATGATATTTGCTATGTCAGTTTCATTCTCTTTATAGATGAAGAAGTGGAAGATTATAAGTTTTGTTTTCATGGCTTTATTCGAAATCTGTTTCTCAAACATAGTAAGATTACTATTGAGAGTGCATAGGAGGATAAAAAGCAATCAGATCTGTACTGGGTGAAATGTTGTCCCAATATTATCTGAAACAGACCTTTTTTGTGTGTGAGTATTTAATATATACTAACTTTCATCTTTGGATGTGTAGGGTATTTGGTTCTAGAGGTGGATTTTCATGACAAGGCAGTTAATATACAGTTTTGTAGGACTGGATATTATAGTGGCTGGTATATAGTCAGCTGTACACCTGGAGTATGACTTCAACGGACAATACACTTTTAAAAAGTGAAAATATATTTTTTGTGATGATTTGGTTGCAATTCAAAGCTGTTAGCAATAGTGATAACAATTTAAGATTAGTTTGCATGGCCTTTCTTAGTCTCCCAAGAATGTAGCTATTTATAATAGGGAAATCTATTCCTAGTACAATCAGTAAACGTAACTCTTACTTAAGAGAGTATTTGTCACCAGCTCTGTAACCTTGACTGTATTATTTCAAAGATGTGGAAAGTTCTTATTGGTGCTACAGATGTAAATAATATAAAATCAGCTGTGGTCCTCCTCCAGCAGCTGCTGGTGTTATAGAATGGTTGAGGCTGACAGGGATCTCTGGAGGTCATGCAGTCCAAAGCCCCCATTCAGGCAGGGTCGGCTAGAGACAGTTGCACAGGATTACATCCAGACAGATTTTAAATATCTCCCAAAATGGAGACTGCAGCCCCTTTGGGCAACTTGATCCATTGTTGGATGCCCTCACAATAGACTGCTTTCCTGTATCCAGGTTGCATTTCATGTTTTCATTTGTGCCTGTTGCCTCATCCTATGAGTGGGCACTGTTGAGGAGAATTTGGTTCCCTCTTCTGCATTCCTTCCCATCAGGTGTTTATACCCATTGTACTGTAGGAGAGGCTAAAATCAATGGGCCATGTAAATAGGGCAATAGATTATATATCTTCCCTTCTCTTTTCACTGCTGTAAAGCTTGTCTTTAAAATGAACCTCTCCATGGTAAATTTTTTTCTAAAAGTGGCTTAACATCTGGAGTGGTTTCAGTGTAATAATATGGTAAAATGCATAAAATTTTAGCAGTAATATAAATGAGTTCATTGTATTTTTAATCAAAATGCTGATGTATTTGACTTCTTGTCAAGAATATTGAATTTCTCGATGGATTGTAACTGCTTGTTGATATCAGTGTTTTGAAATTCAACAGCATTTCACTTGGAGTCTAGAATCTGATTGCTGCTACCCCTGGTAAAGGAGGTTGTTGATTTTTTAGTTTAACAAACATCTGCAGCTTCATTAAGTTGATTCCATCTGTCAGATGCTAGATGGTCTTACTTCTCATTCACATTTGTTCAGATACAGACTGTTTGAAGTAGTAAATGCTACTTGCAGGTACAGTTTGTGTTATTCACTTTAATCCTTAATTCATTTGTGAACATATCGCAGTTTAATGGTTGTCTGCAGCAGCGTGACCTGGAGCAGCATTTTATAACCATGCTCTCCTGTATTACTTATGGATGGGGAGGGGTTTATATCTACAGAACCCTGTAGTCACTATACCTTCTTTATCCCCTGTTTTATATAGAAGAAAGTTGTAATGAAATAACCCATCCAAAAGGGTCAAGCTGAAGCAGTCAGGTATTTCTCTAACCTGGGCCACTCAGCAACAGTTGTTGAGTACTTTAGTGCAAGGATCTGCTGCCATGGATCTGCAAAGGTATTATGAAACTGTAAGGTATCATGTGGAAGTAGACAAGGAAAATTATATTTCTTCTGTTGGTTATGTTGTCCTTAAGGAAAATTACTGAATTATGCACTAAATTTCTTTACACTGATGAAATCCAATTCTGTAGGTAGTGCTGCATCAGCATAAAAAGTGTAACTTAACACTGGTGAAAATCCCTAAGGCAGACTGACCTTAAGGTAGATATTTAACAGTATATAGCAATTTTCAAATTGACAGATGCTGATTATTTTTTATGTCTTAGAAACACCTTTTTAACAAGTAGTGGGGGTTGGGTGATTTGCAGCTTTGTTTTTTCTCGCCCCGGTCTCGGGCAGCTGGGGTGCCCAGCTAGTGGCACTGCCTTTTGGCTGGGAGACCGGGGCTGCTGCGTGTATGGAGCTCTAAGGCTGAGCCTCCGCGTGGGTTTGCCGGTTTTGCAGCCGAGCGCTGAGAGGAGACAAAGGGGCGAGGGAGGCACACCTTGTCCTGTATGGCTGGAGAACATTTATTTCCCGCGTGGCCACTGCCATGGCTGGAGCGGCGTCCCCTAGCATGCATGTGGTCAAAATGGTGCCGAGACAAAGGAGGCATGGGGCTATATAGGGGCCAGGCATACAGGGGCAGATCCCCCCTCGCCCAATGGGGACAGGCAACAGGGGAGTGACGTGGACTACGGCAGCCAACGGGAACATAACAGGGGTAGGTACAGGGTTCCAGGACAAATAGGAATACAGGGATGGGGTAACTGACACAGAACCTTCAGGAATGAACAGGGGGTGGCTACAAGACTGACATGGGAAAGCTCCTATGGCAGACAACCTGGAGCAGACCATTGTGAGGGGAAAACAGGGGTACATGGAGCCGACTAACATTTATTAAAACCCCTAACTGAACCAACCCAGCATGCAACATATCCCTGTTTTTTAATATATATAAAAGACAGCTGTTTAGACTTCTTTGCTGCTCGTGCGGTTGCCTCTTCTCTCAGCTTTTTCTTCTGTTGCTGTGACTACGATGACTTGTAAATGGAGAGGGCTTGGCGATGGTGCTGGAGCTGGTTCCTCCCTGAGTGTTTGGGGATAGGGGAACTGGGAAAACAACTTTATTGTAAACAGATGGGTTGGGAACACAAACGGACTGAGGTAGCTGAAAGGATTTTTTCCTTGGCTCTGGGGAAAAATTTTTTAAAGAGGTGTGGAATCCCCCTCTTCCTTGCGGCGCCTGCAGTTGGATGCAACTCCCTGGTTGGTGGGATCATTTGTTGCTTCCACAGGCACCTTATCGTCTCAACTCACTGTCCTGGGGGGTATGGTTTAACATGTCTCTTGGGGACCCACTTGACTCCTGAAGGCATATCCCCGTCCCCAGGTCAAAAGTGGGAATGGACCCTGAATTTCTTTAGAATCCGGATCCCTCACTAGCACTGGTGGCCTCTCTTCTGGCCGAAGCTCCTGATTCTGCTTGAAATGCCTCAGTGCTGGCAGTTCTGGCCTGTCAAAAGAACAGTTTAGGAAACTGATGGTAAACAATGCCTTGCAGAGCCTCTCGTGCGGTGACAGCACTCGCACGTCTCCCTGCTGCCTTCGGAGAACCTGTTTTAATGTCTGATGTGTCCTTTCTATTATTGCCTGGCCGGTGGGGGAGTGAGGAATCCCGGTCTTATGTTGGACCCCCCATTCCTGCAGGAAGTATAAGCTGGACCATTGTCAGTTTTAATTGTGGCTGGGACCCCCAAGGTTTCAAACGCGTGTATGAGGTGTTTTCTCACGTCTGTGGCCCTCTCACCTATGTGGGCTGAGGCAAAAACTGCCCCGAGATGGTGTCCATGGATACATGGACATTTCTGAATTTCCCAAATTCAGGGACCTTGGTGACATCCATTTGCCATACCTCACAATTGCGGAGACCTCTGGGATTTACACCTGCTCCCAGCGTTGGTAAGGCTGCCTCCTGACAGTTGGGGCATGAGGCCACAATTTCCCTGGCTTGGTCACACCGCAGATGGAACTGGCGTACCAGCCCCGGGGCATTTTGATGGAACTGCTGATGGCTGAGCCTGGCCTGCTCAACTATGTTTGGCTGGCCTCCCAGCTGTACTGGGGCTGCCAGGGCGTCTGCTCTGCGGTTCCCCTCAGCAATAAAGCCTGGGAGATCCGTGTGTAATCTCACATGTACCACATAAAAGGGATGCTCGTGGTGAGAAACCAGGTGTACTAACTTTGCGAGCAAACCGAAGGTGACCTGATTCGGGACCTCTTTTAAGACTGCATGTTCTGCTCTTGATACTGCTTCTGAGACATACGCTGAGTCTGTCACCAGATTAAATATGCTGGCTAAATCTCTCAAAAGCCCTCACCACGGCATCCAACTCAGCCACTTGTGGGGAACCTTCCACTATCTTAACATCTGTTTCCTACAGCTGAGTCTCTGGGTCCTTCCAAGTCACCACTGACTTGTGGGACTTCCCTGACCCGTCTGTAAACACTGTCAGGGCTCTGAGTGGTCTTTTGCTTTGTACTTCTTTTGGTAACAATTTGAACTCGGTGTTGTAGAGATGATGGCCAGGATGTCCAATCTGAATTTGGCCTGAGTAGCTATCTAGAGCGAACTGCAAATTTTCATTTTGTCTTAAAAGGTGTTCAAAAGTTGTTCAAAAGGTCTCTTTGGTCATCTTCCCTGTGGATGTTTTGATGGGAAGGTGGATACATGTGAAATCACACCCTGCTAATGAGCCCTGGCCCACATGATGAGCTGTGCCATCAGCTCCTGTGGCCTGGTGATGCTCTTGGACTGTCTGTGGCCAAGGAACACCCACTCTATTATTAAGAGGGGATCCCGTTGACCCTTGTCCCACTGAAAAATCATCTCATATAGATGGAGTAAATCACCTAGAACGATGAAGTGGAAAGGCAGCCCTGGTTGACAACGATGGGCCTGCCTGCTCGCGATGGTGGTCTGGACCTTCTCGAGTGCTGCTCTGGCCTCCCAGGTCAGGGCTCTGGGGGAACCTAAACCTTCATCCCCCTCCCTTTCTGTTAACAAGTCAAAAAGGGGGGATAGATCCCTCTTGGTGAGCCCCAGCCATGGCCTGATCCAATTTAAGGATCCGCACAGGCGCTGGAGGTCATTTAGCGTCTTAGGGTTGTTGTCTATATTAATTTGTTGAGGCCTGACTGTCCTGTTAATTTCAAGGCCCAGATACTTCCAGGGTGGCAGCAACTGTACCTTTTCCTTTTGTAACTCAAATCCTGCCACCGACAAAGCCTTAATAGTGTCCTCTAGAGCTTGCATTCTAGAGCTTCTTGCAGGATCTCGCTGTCAGGGGCACAGACCAACACATCATCCATGTAGTGATAGAAGATACAGGATGTCCACTTGGCACACACTGGGGACAGAACCTTGGTGACATACCACTGGCATATAGTTGGGGAACATTTGAGACCCTGTGGTAGTACCGTCCAGTGGTAGCGTTTCACTGGGGCTTCTCTGTTCATGGAGGGCACAGAGAAAGCAAAGCGAGGAGCATTGTCTGGGTGGAGGGGAATTTGGGGAAAATAGTCCTTTATGTCAATTACAGCCAGATTGTAATTTTGGGGTACCATGGATGGAGATGGCATACCCGGTTGGAGGGAGCCCATGTCCTTGATAACATCATTTATTCTTCTCAAGTCATGGAGGAGTTGCCACCTGTCCTTCCCCGGTTTTTTAATTACAAACACTGGAGAGTTCCAGGGGCTGTTAGTTTCTACAATGTGGCCTTTTGCTAATTCCTCCTCCACGAGCTTTGTGAGCGCCTGTAATTTCTGCTTACTCAGTGGCCACTGCTCCACTCAGATTGGCTTATCTGTGAGCCATGTCAGTTTTTGTGTGGGGCACTCCTGAGTGGCTGCACCTAAAAATTCCAGGGGGCCTTGGAAATTCCAAATTGGAAATTCCAATTTGGCTCCCCACTGGGACACGGCGTCTCTCCCCCATAAGGTAAATTTGCTGTCAATCACAAACGGACGTACTGAGGCTAGCGGCCCGTTCGGACCCTTAATTTGGACGGTGTTTTTGGATTGTCTTGTTGCCTGAGGCCCACCTAGTCCTAAGACTGGCATGGCCATGCTTTGCAGCTCCCATTGTGACAGCCACTTGTGCGGTGGAATGACCGTCACATCTGCTCCGGTGTCCATCATCCCCTCGAGATGTATTGAGTGCCCATTGCACTTAAGGCTGCACCATACGAGGGGTTTTTCCTCTCCCACCTTCCCAGCGTAAAAGGCTGAGAGTTCCAGATCATTACACAGAACACGAGGAATAGGAATTGCCTGTGCAATAACCTGGCCCTTCGGTAGGAAAAGGGGGAGGTGGACACAGCGTGCTACAAGATAGAAGAGCCTTGAGTTAAGGGTGGAAATGACTGGAGGAACCTCTATCTCCAGTGGTGTGTGTTTTATGTCCCCAACAACGAGGTACCTACAGTTCAAGAGCTCTGTCTGGTTTCACAGTGGCAGATGTGCGACAGAAGCTCTGCATCTGCTATGAAGAACTGCCAATCCTGAGAATGGGAATGGACAGGATTAGTGAGTTGGAGCTGATAAGGCTCCCTGTTGTCAGTTGTCGATAGACAGCCGCTTACAGATGGAACTATATGGTGAATCGCGGCTCCTCTTGCAGCGCTGTGACCTGCCTCATTTTTGTCTGCACGCAAGGCAAGTCCGCGCTCCCCCTTGAGTTTTTTGGAAAGGTGGGGTTCCCCTCCCCCCACCCTCCTCCCACTGCCCCTGGCAGTGCACTCCCTAAAAATGGACATTGAGCAAGAAAATGTCCCTCCCGATGGCAGTGAAAGCACCGGCGCTTAGATGGAAACTGCCTTGGAGCTGAGTCCTTTGGAGGCACAGCAGTCGAGGCAGCCATATTGTCTTTGGGCTTCTTTCTTCCTCCATCATCAGGTGTGGCTTTTGTGTGCATTCCTCGATGATCTGATGGAGCGTCAGAGGTGGCGAAACTGGCAATGCTAGGATGATCCTTTTGCACACTTCGTTGACGTTCATAGATGCCACTTCTAGGACCAGCTTGTCCTGGAGTTCGGATCCCTCCACACGCCTCTCAACTGCTGCCCGGACACGGTGTACAAAATCTACAAAAGGCTCCACAACAGATTGTTTAACTGCTGTTTAACTGCTGGCCATCAGCTCCTTGGTGGCCATGGCCAGGAACGCATGCTCTGCTGCACCCCTGGACATGTCCAACACAGCAGTTGGAATTCCCCTAGCCTGGATCTGCCCTTTACTCCATTCTCCTTCACCAATAAGATGATTTAAAGTTATTGGTTCTTCCACAAAATCAAGGCTATATGGTCCCTCCAAGATTTTGGGAGGCAGATTTGCTGCCAATCTTTTCCACTTCTTCTCCCACAATTTGTATTTAGATGGGAGAAGCAAGCAGCTGAACAGACGTTTAAGGTCTGCTGGCACCATTGTTTTAGATGTTAAAGTCGCTTTTAAAATGCCCTTAAAGAATGGGCTTTTCGGGCTGAAATCTCTTAATGTTTTGCAGATCTCTTTGATTGACTCATAGGGAAGGGGTTTCCATTTAGGGTTCTCCCCTCCCCTGGTGTAGGAGGCTGGTGTTGAAAGCAGCTGCTCGATTTTGCAACCCTGTTCCAAGCCCTCCCCCCCCCACCCCCCGGATCCCTGGGGACCATGGGGACGCGGAGGTGGGGCACAGGGGACAGGATCGTGGACTTCCCATTCCTGAGACTGAGGGGCGGAAACGACAGAGCCCTCCCTGGTGGGAGAGGGCGGGACCGATGACGTGGCAGGGAGAGCATGCAAGGAAGGAATGCCCACATGAGGAGAAACAAGGGGAGGGGGAGCAAATGGATCCCTCGAGGAGGCAGCACCCATGCCCACAGGGAAGCAGAAGGGGTTTGGGTCAAAGGTGGGGAAGGGAACAAAGGGAAGAAAGGGATTATGAGAGGAGAAGCGCCTGCAGGCCTCTGCCCCCATCTTGTGAGGACAAAGGCGTTGCAGTTTCTCGCCACGTGGTTGGCAGGGCTTCCTCAGGGGGCAAAGAAAAGGGTTTAGGGAGGCAAAACTGTGCGGGATAGCAACTGTGTGAAGCCCACCAGCAGCAGCCGCTCACGCTGTGCACCACACATCCCCTTCCCACAGGATCGTGGCTAGCCCACCCCAGTGAAGGAAAGCACCAGTCGGGTCTGCCCCAGCCACTGATACTCACCAAACTGGCGTCTTCGCAAACAAAACCGCAGCCAAGGTCCTTGCTCTCAGAAACGGCTTCTCTTTGTCGCTCTCGACCGTGAGAAGTTACACTTCCGTCCCTTGCAGGCACAGCAGGACAAATGTCCATGTGCTCTTTCGAGGGTGATGGAGTTTTCACTGACTAACTTTGTGAAGCCCACACTCCAGTTTTCAGTCCTGCGTGAGGCACTCTTCCGCACGGAAACGGCGGCTTGGCTCGCAGCTTGGCGGTGGTGTGTCTTTCCGCACGGCTTCGGAGTGCCCGACGGTGAATCTCCACCTGTGTCATGGAGCCGACTAACATTTATTAAAACCCCAACTGAACCAACCCGGCATGCAACAGTGATGTATTTACACTGCATTGTTATATTGTAGTTTGCTACTAATTCATCATTAACAGAATGAAGAAAACCTTAAATGTGTTTTCCAAGACCACTTAAAGCATGCTAGAAAAGCAAATCACTGTCCTTTCCATGTGTTCACTACTAAAAGAAAGGAGATCCAAAAGACAGTAAAGCTCAAGACAATTTCAAACAATAAATCCAATAGGATTCAATAAACATTAGATTAAAAACATTCCATAGGCTGGCATACTTGGTTACCTGTATGACTAATGATGTTTGAGGAGATTACCAGGAAAGGAAATTGAATTTCACTGTTCTTGGAATTGTTTGTTTTTTACTGTTCTTGAATTTCACTGCTCTGTTCTCTTACAGTTTTCACTCTCCCCCACCTTTTTTTTTTTAAGGCATTACTGAACAATCAAAATCCAATGTCATCTCTTTGCTGAGTTTTGGTTTTAGCTTCCTAGTGGTGCAATGTTTTTGGGTCAGTTTCTGTGGAATTATTGACTTTTGGAGTATTTCTCAAACTCGTGATTCTTTGGGGAGGGAAGTGCAAGCTAAATTTTTATCTGTATATATAATAGTTCATGACCATCTAATTTTCTTCTTTATTTCTATGGAGAAGTTCTGCTACATTTTCAAATCTACACATGAGCAGCAAGGATTTGGATCTGTCAATAGCAGATGTGTGAGGAAAGGATATTGTTTCAACATAAGGATGGAAGGAATTACTTGTGGTCCTTCTTGGAAGGAATTTGGCAAAGCTAAGGAAGTTTGTCCAATAGAAATTCTGACGGATGAAGAACAAAGTTATACCCATTCCTGTGTTCTTCCTATTGTTACTTCCTGTCTTCCCACAAGAGCTTCATCCTTTCTGTGATGTTTCCATTGAAAATATCTAATAGAGTCTAGAGAGACACCCCATTACTACTCTGAAATTGAGTGGTGTGTGTAATCAATTCCATTTCAGCTGTTGAATTTAAAATAAAATGACCATTCTTTGAATGGAGCTCAGATTGATTCCTTTTGTAAACTAGAAAGAAAACCAGGAAAAAAACTGTAAGTGGTGTTATGTTGCAGTAAACTTTACACAAAGTATTTTGAAGATGAGTGAAGAGAGCAAAGTGCTTGCATTGCTGAGCTGATGGCACCAGTGTTGTCTTTTCATCCAGGTTGTTTAAAAACCTTATGTAGGATGAGTGGGGCTCCAAATCCATTCTTTTTACTGTTCTTGACATAGTCTGAATCATATCTTTTAACTCTGGAGAAAGTAGTCTACCAAAATGTCTTCTATTCTGTGATTTCCCTGCATTCCTTCTGGCATACAGCTTCACTTCCATTAAAATACACCTCTTTTTCTCTAGACAGAGTTGAATTTTCCTTGACAGTCAACTGCATTCATGAACTGGGCTGCTGTACCTGCAACAGGGAACATGTGGCCCTATTCTGTGACACTGTGTATGATGTTTTGGGAATTCTGAACTCTTATGGATAAGTCCTCAGGAAACCTACATGTTCCTACATGAAATTCTGATTTCAGGAAAATGAAGGAGAACATTCATTAAGTGATTGGTTGGATGTCCTGAGTAATTTTCTAACTAAGTGAATTACAAATATTTTTTATTTATTTCTTCAAGTAATATGTAGAAATTTTGAGCTTGAGTAATTAGACTCAAAGTAAAATTAAATAGTCTTGAAGGGCTAAAGCTGTGCCTTTTTGATAAACAAGTTACTACACCAGAAAAGGGTAAATTAAGTTTCACCAAATTTCTGATCTGTAGCCCTACAGAGCTCTTCTGGGAAAGCTCTTCTGAGAAGAACTCTTCTGATACACAGCATAGTCTATTGGACTATTTTATACTTGAATGAATTGGAGAGGTCAGAGCATGTGTTCTACCTTGCTGTGGAATGAGCAATCAAATGATTGCACCCAGAATTTACATCATGTTATACACTTAGTCTGCCTAAACAGTAGGAAAGATTTTAGCTTTAACAGTCCATCTCTTTTCCCTGTATTCATCCTAAACAGATGGCCTTTGTGTTGACTTTTTAAAAGCAGAACACATCCCTACAGAAAGTGTTGACATAATACCTCCTTAGGAAAAAAAGACACTGCAGAACTACTGCAAAATGTGTTTAAAGGGTGTGGAATCACTTGCATGTGCATTTGTCACCTGCAAGTAATGGGTCATCACCTGGGCAATACCCAGTCGTGGGGATACTGGAGGAGAAGAAAACAGCACTTTGGAAGATGCTGATGCAGAGTGGAAAATTAAAAGTACAGTGGAAGTTTGTTTTCTCTCAATGTGTGGTTGCTCCTGCTCATCCTGAGTACCTATGAGCAACCAGGCTTCTCAAAAACATATTGAGGAGTGGAAAACAGTGGGAAGAGAGGTTATGAATTGGCTGCCTTTGGTGTCTTTTGGGATGCTGTTTTCAAGCACTAATTCTGGCAATCCTTTCTTTTCTTCCCTCATCTCTGAACCTTTTTAAAATGGAGCTCAACTGTCAAAAGAGAAGAGAAGCAGTTGAGAGCACTTCATTTTTCATCTAACTTTCTTTCTCCTCAGACTTACATCTCAGAAACCTCAGCACTGGTCAGGCATAAAGGCAGCAATGAGAATAAGACAGCTTGGATAGTGTTTGCTGCTCTTATGCTGGCAGGCTGCATGATTTTCTGGAAAATCAGTTCACTGTTGCCATTTCCCCCTTATATAAAACAGTAGGGAATAAATTTAACAGGAGATGTTGATTGCTTTCAAATTTTCTGATGAAAAGTGCTACCTAAGAGCTAGACACTGTATCATTTCATGAATACTGCTGAATCCATAATAATTTTTCTTCCTCTGTCATTTTGGGATGCAGGGGAATATTGCCTGGTTTCCTCATTTCTCATTTCTTTCCCCAGTGCTCAGGACCTCAGGCCACTGATGTTAAGCAGGAGATGCTTTTCATAGATCAGATTAAAGGCTGGTGAGGTAACAGAGCCTCATGCAAGCATCCCGCTATGCTCTTGAAACTGGAATTTCATTCCTGGTAGTGATCTGTATAGCCTTACATTTACCTTAAAAGTATTTTTATATATATATTTGGAAAGAGGGGGGGGTAATATTAATACTAAATTCTCACTAACATATAATGCTCAATATGTCACTAAATGGTATTTAATATAATAAGGATTCTTCTAAATAGTTGTTGTGTCATTCTCCTAAGATGTTTTATAAACTCTTAGAGGAAGAGGTACAATTGTTCACAAATGTTTCACCAAGCTTGTATTAAGTCAGTTAAAATTGCCTTGGAGAGTAGAGTTGCACTAAAAAGAGGGAGGAGAGGTGGAAAAAAGAAACCCCAAAACAGGGTCCTGCTCAGTTTAGAGTTTCAGGCAAGAGAGGAAAAGGTCTAGTTATCCAGAGCCAGCTGCATTGTTAAAAGTTCATACTATCACTTTGACATTTAGAGTAGGACTCTGTGTCTTTGTAAATTCCTCTTCGTATTACCAGTGTAGGTCTCTGAGCTCAGACCATTTCACAAACCATAACATTTTTGAGTGAGTGATTGATCTGTATTATATGTCTTAGCCATCAGAAGAATCTTGGGATGTTGCTTGTATAAACTGTAATACAATCTGATCCTGGGCATTTAGTTACAGACTTTCATAGACCTATTGGCGATACTCAGTCCTCCTGGATTTGGGAATAAGGCTTATCTGATACCTTAAAAAAAAAAAAAAAGGCGGTGGGGGGGGTGAGGGTTGTTGTTAAAAAAAAAGAAAGAGCCCCTCATTTTCTCTGTTCCCCCCCTTAAATAACTCAACACATCTGGTAACACTGTAGGATCATTGTCCTTTTAGTTCCTTCAAAGCTCATATTGCTACAATATTTCTTTGGTGTCTAGTTTCCTAAAGGGCAATGTGATTTTTTTTTTTCAGGCTGTTTTTGTAGGTCTTGCAAATTAACCCATATGCATTGCAAGAAAAAACATGACTTTTAATCAGCACCATTTCTAAAGTTAGCGCTTGCTGTGTGTATATGAATATGTATATGAACCAGTGTTTTAAAAAATGAAAACACAACCTTTCTGCTTGTACTCAAAACTAGCATACAAATGTGGTTTTATTATCAAATAAAGCATGCCTAAATGTTAGAATATCTTTCCGTTAGGGCTTTTATCATTTGACTTCTTGTCTTCAGTTACAAGAATGATAAAAATTGAAACTAAATATTTTAATTCAATGAGTACTACATTGAATTTTAGGAAGCAAAAAGAGGAATCAGATACAGACTCATATGCATAGGAAATTAAACATTCAAGAAATTAAAACTTTGTGAGCAACCAGAGGTAGCCTTAAGGTGTGCTTATTTTAAATGCCTGCATTTAATTTTACAATAAATCTGAGAATTTTGTTCCAATTAATACAGTTCATGTGCACAACTTCAAATTTTACAGTAGTTCCAGGGAGACTGTGGACTACTTGTTTTACATTCTGGATCAAGTTCAGATTTTTAGGCTTCGCTTGAATAAAATAAAAAGCCTGAACCCTGAAGATAATACAGATTGATAAATCTGATTTAAACATTCCCGTGTTGCAGACTTTCAGTGTATGTGGTACAGCTGAGCCTCAGGCCATGCACTAAATACATCCACAGTGCATTCCCAGGGCACCTGAATACCAAATGATCGCGTTTGAAAGGTTACCTTTCTATGGATTCTGACTTTTCTGTATTAGCCACGAAGATTAGAATTTTAACAGCTCCCAAGGAGAGGTATTGTGAAGTATTTACTTGGCAGGAAAAAAACAAAACAAAACAAAGCCCAGATGAGGTACTGTCTCATATTCATGAACTGGGATTTATTAGCTCTGTGAACGTCCTTGTGAGAATACACTCTATAGTTCACACTGTAGGAAAAACAAGTCTTGTTTTTCATTTATATTAACTTAAAACTTTGATAGAAGAGTTACTGTAGTAGAGGTTTTAGCAGAGACATATCACAGAATATATCTCAGTAAGTCCTGAAGTCTTTCACTATTAGCTTTCTTCGTCGTTTATCTCTCTGGAAATCTGGCAGTAGTTTTGTTAGTCAATTTGGTGATGATTAAAGATGTAAGGCTTTTTCTCCTTTTCTTTTACAGGTTGTGGAACTCATTTCAAGTGCTATTGGTGACTTAGTTCAAGGGATATATTATGAAAACTCAAAATCATCTGAGGTAAGAATTTCACTAGATTTATGTACCCTAGGCATTTGGTGATATTAATGTGTGACTACTGTAGATACGATGACTTTCTCACCTGTTTAAAAGGAGGGAGAGGGCAGAAGAGTTGTTAGTCCTAGTGGGTTTCAGCAGTAACATCATTATGACACCTGTAAGCTCTGATAGAAGTTTCTGGAAACACTCAAGGAAGAACTATTTTGTTTTTGTGAGTGCTTAATAGAATACTGTCATGTGTCATTACCAGGAACTCTAGGCACATCTTACTATAGGCTTTCCAAATGCTTCCAGAGGTTCCTAGCCAAGCTTCTGTTAGAGGTATTCATTACAATGTTGTCTACATCATTAATATTTTCATGTCAAACCTCTTGTTTCCAAGCCCAAAGAAGTTTACAGAATGTTCTTCCGGAATTTATAACATGTCCTTTCTTCTGAGTTTTGTCCTGGAGTGCTAGGAGTATAGTCCTGTGTTCTTCTCCATCAGAAGTCACTATGCACATATTTCAGAAGTCAGCATGGGCCAAGGTAATAGCTGCCAGCATTTCACAACAAATAATCTTGTATTTCGTCAAAGGCAATTGCAGATATTCTGTGTTATTGTTTGGCAAAAACAGTAATGAAAATTGGTCAAATTAGATGTAGGCATTTTTCTCTTTACTAGAATATTGAAGGGAATTTCTAGAGGCCATTCTTGAAGTAGGCTTGCATGTTGGAGCAAAAAAGTGGTTTTATTAATTTTCATATTTTCACTTACTTTCACACTAGAGTTTTTTTCCATTTTTTCATTTTATTGCATGTCTTAACATTTGCAATAAAATCAGTAATTTAAAGTTGCCGTGACCGCTACAGGTTTTATCATAGCAAGTTTTCAGTCACTGATGAGCACTGTGTATATGTGAGTATTGATCTTGAAGTCCACTGAGGTAGATAGATTCACTTCTAGTGGTGCCGTCTCCTGTGCCTTGGAGACCTGAATCTTATGCTTCAGCAGGTGTTGTGCACTGAAACTGCAGCTCTGGTTTATTATTGCAGTGTTGTCATACGTAACAAAATTGATACCATGGTAAAAAGCTGTTATGGGCTGCTGCTACAGTAGATACCTGCTGTGATGCCTCTGCACCAAGCAAACCACAGTGGGCAAGTGGAGAGTGCCACTGGATAACAGCACTGTGTTCTGGAGGGTGCTGCTCCCCTGGACACTCTGTGTCCCTCCTGCTCTGCAGCAGCAAAGTCATGTCACTAAAACTAACCTCGCTGAGGTTAGTTTTGACTGAAACCAGTTAGAAAGGGAATGATCACACTGCTGAGCTGAAGCCTCCAGCAGGACTTCAGTAATGCACTCAGGAGCTGCCTGGGCCTACAGTTCCCTGGGATGCACGGAAAGGATGGCATGCCTGGAGTGTCCTCTGGCACCTCTCATGAGTGGATCCTGGGTGGAAGCATGGCAGGAGGGCAGCATTGGGAATTTGGTGGTGTTTCTGCATCTGCTGTGTTTAACCTGTGTATAAAATGACCTCAGCCTTCAGCATTGCTCCCAAAGACTGTGCTCAGGGTTATACGTTAAAATAGATGACATCTTTGAGATTTTTGCCAAGAATGGTTGAAATGTTGTTCTCCATATTCCAGCAGGTTTCTAAATACAAGTAGGTTGCAGGTATATTTTAAAAACACTCATCTATTTTCTGCTTTTTCATGTGTAGAGGTAAAGCTCTACAGGTTCATCTCAGCAATGAAACTGCATTTTATTGGAACCATGGTCCCTCTGTAAATGAGAAATCTTGGACTCATTTGGGTTCCTGCCACTGCAGAAGATCTTTATCTTTTCTTTCTGAATCATTCTTTTTTGTATTTTCTCTTGCCTTACTGAAGCCCTCCATGTGTGTGGATTGCAAAGGGAAGTGTGAGATAAACTAAGCACAGCTGCATGACATTTACCCTGCTCTGGCTGAGTTACAAATAGCAAAGACTTATTTTGTTTCAGTGACTATTTCTGTCTAAGGAGAGTTGAAAGTACACTGTACCCTTCCTAAGGGGAACCCAGTTAACTCAAAACACAATTAGCATGGTGGCGTAATAGAGACACTTACATGACAGTGTCTGAAGTTCAGCCTTTAGAATGGGTAGTGTGTGGCTTCTCATGAGACCTACAATAAGGTGTGGCATCTGCTTTAATTTTTTCTATCTAGTTCTCTGAGAAATTTAGTTCCATCTTGCACTGAGACATATCCCTGCTGCTCTCCTCGCACTTTTCTGCTGAGGCAGTTTCCCATTCATGTCCTGAACATTTCTTTAGCAAAGACTGGCAAATAGACTAGTTCAGTTGTTGGTCTGTCTTATTTGTGTCCTTTGTGCATCTTCCCTCCTTCCCTAATTGCAATTTGATTGAGACAAAATTGTGAACTACATTTCCCAGAGGTACGACAAATGCTTTAATCTGCTCCACGACTAAATCTCAAATGTCAGACTTATTTTTTGTTTTTGGAATAGGGCATAGGGATGCTAGTAATGGTATTTTCATTGCTGGGAATGTCTTAAATTTGGAAAAGGAGAAGGATGTCTTCTCACCTTGTTTTTTTTTTTTTTCCTGAGGCAAGAAAACTGTACTTCATATGTTAAATGTCCTTAATGCAGTTGTTTTAAAGCTCTTTAGTACCATAAAATAAACTAACTTAGCACCAAGTTGTTTTGAACTTTGCTGAATGGTAGACAAAAATACAAAAATATCTCTGCAAAGTTAACTAAAGTTAACCTTTCTTCCCTGAGACCCTAAGTTCGTGTTTGCAAAAAAAAAAAAAAAAGTTTCAGTCTTCTTCATTTGGATAACCCAGTAGGAAAGTTCAAAGAATCATTTGACCAAACAAGACTGACCTGGTTTACTCCTGAATACATATAATGGATATAATTATTTGACAGCTCCATTACCGTTTTTTTTTCCTCTGCACAGCCACGTGCAATCCTACAACTGTCCCATTTTAGTACATTCTGTTTGATCATGCTTCATCTTATCTGCATAGGTAAATCATTAGATCTGTGTGAAACCAGGAAAGAAAAAGCAAATATTTAACTTTTCATCATTATTTGAAGTGACAATACAAACTACGAAGTGTAGGCTTTGACACAGCCTGAAGGTTAAGGCTTATCATTCATGTTCAAAGTAACAAACAGCTGCTGTGGTTTAAGGTATAACATTAGCAATATTAAGCTTATATGTTCAACTATAACCTGGACCTGAAAGGGATGATATGATAAACTATTGCAGTTTTCTGTGCTAAATCCCCTCTCAGTCCAAAATTCTGCAAGTGAAGGACATTCTTCCCAGTTCCCATTTGCCTCCCCTAAATCTAGGTCGAATTTGGGAGTAAAAATTTTGCCTTAGTGAGTGCAAAGTTGAAAATTGTCTAGTCTGGCCTTCAGTTGTGATTGTGGTTATCTATTTTTAACAGAAAAAACTCATTGCTCTGAGTCTCTGTTTCCAACTTTTAGAAGCCTGAAGGCTTCTAAAATGTTTGCTTACTCAGAGAATACTGTCAAATTTATAACCCCCCTCTGTTTTAATATTCCAGATCGTTTAACAAACTAAGGGGGGGTTACTTTAATATTCCTGTCAATTCACTGAACAGGGGAAAGAGATACAAGGAAGCTCAAGGCCAAACAGCAGACTCAAGAGAGGGACTTCAGTGTGTTGGCTTTTGTGCTTAACCTTCCAGAATGCTCTTGTAATCTTAAAGCATAAGGGACTTTCAAGGGAAATAACTTGGTGGGTTTTGGCGATATTTTTATTTTCTTCAGAATATGTAGCTGATGATAAATATGCATTAGCAAAGTTCATTATAGTGTCAACATGGGGCTGTTATGTAAGACAGGACCATTCCCAACATGTTCCACTGATGGCCAGAAAAGCAGTTAGGAATTTAAAGGCATTACTAGCAAGTACTCATTGTATCAAATAGTGAATTAACAGGTACTTATTTTAGACCACTGTAGGGTTTTTTAACAAAAATGAGTTTATTTTCTGGGAAAGGATGGGCTACATGCAGCGAGCTGTGCCAATACTTCTTTGATGTTTGATCCCTGGCCCTGCTTTGAGGAGTAATGTTTTGGAATACTGCACATATCCATCAACTGACTGCTATGAGTCTGTATTATAAGTAATGGATTCATTTATAACTTTACTATAGGACTTGAATCAAATGTATTTTGAGTTATGTAAACCACCTTTTAGCAGGGCAGCAGAGCCAGACTTTTCACTTTTTTTAAACAAATGTTTTTGTTGCAAGACTAAAGAAAAGCATAAAATATGGAATTTGAGTAAAGAGCATCTGTGAAAAGAATAGGAAAATGTGTTGGGGAAAAAAAGCATAGCTAGAAAGAAGGCCAATGTTATTTATTTACTGCTTTTGTTCTTTTAAATACTAAGTTTTTCCGGAGAGATTTAAAAGTAACAGATGTGAAGAGATATTTATCTTTATGATAAGTTTACAAACTTTTCTTTTAAAACCAGGTGTTGTCTTTTTTACAGTGTCATGATAAAAGTAGTCAGTAGCTTGCTTTATTGACCCATTTGCAGACACCCATGTTCCTCCAAAAGCAGTGAAGACGGATATTAATAGACCAATAAAACATGCCCTGTCATGTTCAGCAAGCATGAATACATCTGCTGAAAGCTTATGTGAACCATGTGTGAAATGTTTTACAGGGTCTTGCTGCTGGTAGAGTGATTCATAGTTGCACTGGATTTTATTTATGTAAAATAGAAGTTCTTGAACTACCTAATTTAAAACTTTGAATATGCAATGTAAAATTATTTCTATGTGTTTCTGTGGATTATTTGCCCATTGAAAGCTGAACTAATGTTTGATATAAATGATTCAGACGTTTGGATCATTTTGTGCAACAGCAGATGGTTAAGAAAGAGCTGCCATGGTATGGAAATAAATGATGGGCTCTGTTACAAACTATAGCTGAAGTTTAAAGTCTCCGACTTCTGGTCCTTCTTGGTTTTGCAAATGGGTTTGTGCACTTTTAAGACATGTTTTTCATTCATATTTCCTTAATACGTTTTCAGCTGAGTCTCATATAAGAATCTTTTTTGGTGAGATAAATCAAACTGTGCTATTGTAAGTGTTGCTTTTGTACTGGGGATCCTTGATACTGTCACTGAGAGCTGCCCTTCCTGGTGGTTATGATTGCATATTTTGTCCCACATTTTAAGTTTCTAAAAGTTTGTTGTTCCCTGAGGTGATTGTTTTAAACAGGTTTAAATTATGGAAGTAGTTTAATAAAAGAAAATCTCAACTAGACAATTTCTAACAAAGCAGTAACTGACCTTGCCAATAGTAAAATGGGAGCACCCTCAGCTGTTCTTCATTTCCCATTGGAAATGATGATCGACAGAGCTGGATTTGGATATTTTCCCTGTGCACTCATGCTGACATTGTGCAAACTGTCTCTGGAGTTGGCTGTTTTCTTCCAGTGATGGTGAGGGGTTCAGCTCTCTTTAGCTCTCTTCATCCACCACTTCCTGCCCCCCTGATAGCATCAGGGGTGCTTGTGATCTGCATCCATTTCTTGGTGACAGAATTTATGAATGAGGTCAGTTCACAGGCATTAGTTAATCAAATGTCTGAGCACTGCCAACTACAACTGGAATTCATTTGACATTATAGAGATTTTTATAAGAAAATCTTAGGAGTCTTTTGGGCTAGCTAATGTCCACTTTTATACTCACTGCTGACAAAGCAAAACAAAGCTTACAAAGCAGAGAAAATTTCTCTAAAAGTAGTAAGAGCTGTCGTGATATCAGATTTTACAGCCTTTGCGGTCTAGAAGTAGTTTGGGTTTTCCCTTGATGTTGTTAAAATAGTGTTTAGATATTGTCCTGAATACCCTTGTAAGAATGTGGTGTGGTTGGCAGACACTTTAGGTATAACATGAGAGTTAAGCTTGGGAAAAATGTCATTGTTGGAAAATTTTGCTGAAGAAAGGATGTGTCTACCTCTGTCTTAAGCAGCAGAAGCTTTAGGGGTATGTGGTCATAAGAAGTTATTTAATTAAAATCAGCTATATTCTGGCATGCAAATTCATATGCTAAAGCACATCCATATGGACATAATACTTTTTTACGACTGGCTTGTTTCTGTAGCCGACAGATTTACAATACTTATGTTTTTAAGATTTCAATCTTCAAATATATATTCAATTCTTGTGGGTTTTTTGAAGTTAGATGCTCATTTTAGGTACTTTAATCTTTTACTTAATGTTCATGTAGTGGACAGTAACTTTTTCTGCCATAATTTTCAATCTTGTTAATGAAATTGAAACTTGTTTAGGAATATAATTTTGTAATAAATCATATAATTAATTTTCTTGTATACATTGAGTTGCAATGACTGCTTAAGCTTCTTCAGTTCCTTCAGTTGATATTGGATAATGTCTGCACTTCTCTTGCTGCTCAAAGGCTACAGAGAGCAATCATTATCAATTTATGGGTCTTCTGAAAGATATTGTTAACTTCAAAATTGCTTCAGGATACCTTTCTAGAGTATTTTTTTCTTATTTGATGTAAAACAAACGATTATAAAAATCACTGCCAATTTTCAGTATCATCCAGCGAATTTTAGTAAGTACTGTTTTTTCACTGAGCAGATTGGTTGTTAAGGAAAAGACTGTGTTTCGTCTTCCAACAGCTCCTGATTTTAAATTTAAAATAAATTGACCTATATCTAAATGGAAAAAAAGAGACTCGATATATGGGAAACTACTTGAATTAAATGCTCATTTTGACATTTTGCCAGTCATGGGAATTTGCACATGCTCTGGGCTGAGTTAAAATATTAAAACAAAAATACAGAAACAGAGGAAAGTTTAGGCTTGACTTTGTAAGTTGTCATATGCATAATAGCAAACATGTGGTTTCACTGTTCTTCACTTTCCTTGTATAACTTAATAGCATGTCTGAAAGCAAAGGCATTTTGATACAGCTCTGTGTTACTTGGCATTGCAGAATTCTCCTACTTTTTCCATTAGTCTCAAATTATCCTCTCCCTTGTAACACAGCACTTCTGGGTGATATCCATAAGGGAGAAAAATTAGAGCTGAACGGATGGATTCTATTTCATTTGTTACTGATTTCATGACAGATAATACCTTGCTAGAAAACTATAGGGTCACACAGAATTACTTCTTGCTCATTTCTAAGTAATTTAATTGACATCACTTCGAGGGAAAAGGTTTGTTGTATATGAGGGGTTTTTATATTACTCTGTTAAAGAATATATTTAGGCTTAGTATATGTTACAGATTTAGCTGAACTGAGAAATTACAAAATTTTAAACATTTTTGTGCTTTAATTTTTTTCCCTGTAGCTTCTCATTATTGATTTTATTTTTTCTAAGCAAAACAACTGTGATCTTTTCTGGTTTTGGGGGTTTCCCCCCCGCCCTTAGAGAGTACCTAAAGGCATGACAGTGTGTGAGACAGATTAAAGTAATGTCTAGCTTTGAAGACATCAGCGAATTAGTAGCATATTAACACCTTATGAGTCAAAGGAATGGCAGCTGAATTTGGATTTTGGGAGAAAGTATTTGATTTGTGTTAATTAAAACACTGTGGAGAGTAATCCAAATAAATACTTGGGATACAAAAGATTTTTGAGACAGGTTGAGCATCTCTGACCTTACAGTCAAGGTGGTAAAGTTCAGTAGAGGCATAACTGACATGCCTCTATCAGCCCCCGAGAAAGTTAATTAATCCCTAACACTTCAAAATTTCAACTTTATTTATTTTTTAATTCTTTCAGTCGCCCCTCACCCTTAATGTGGGAGCAGAAGAGGTACAAGTCCTCTGTCACAACCCTTCATTTTTTCAGTGCAGTCTATAAGAATTTTCAACATCTGTTATAATTAGTTTTTTTTCTTGACTATTAAGGAGAAATTGTAGGGACTTCTCAAGTTTGTTTGGGATTGTTGGTTCTTGGTAACTGGGAAGGGGCTGAAGTGCAGGTGTACTCTGGGGGGGGGGGGTTGCTTTTTTGGGTTTGTTTTGGAGTTTTGGCTGTGGGGCTTTTTTTCTCCCCAGTCCCTCATGAGGGCTATAGTTGGCTGTTAATGTTCAGTGTCATGATGCAGTAATTTAAAAAATATTTATATTGAATCTGTTGGCAGCTCCACACATTTTGCATTGTACTTTTTGAGAAGAAAATTGAAAAGGTTTTTGTTTGAAACTGCCAATATATTTATTCTGATACTTTCCTCTATATCCAAATAAAAGAATTTATTTGGCACCATGGCACCCAGAGTTTTGTTTGCTTTGTTACATACCACATGTTACTCACCCATGCCACACTATTAACTTCTGTGAGCTTAACACGTGCAGTTTTGGTGTTTTCACATTAGCTTTTGTTTCATTTTCAGGAGAACTGCCTCACAGATGACATTGGCATATCTAGGTGGAAGGAGCAGGTTTTCCTGTCACACAGTGCCTTACTGGCCAAGAGCTGCCAGGCTGCAATGGAGCTAGCAAAGCACAGCGCTGAGATCGAGGACATGGCATTCCAGTATGGGAAGCATATGTCTATGAGTCATAAGGTACACCTTTTCCTTTTGTTCTGGGAGCTTAAATATAGAAGGAAAGGCTTGTAAGATGTGTTGCTCATGAGCTCTGTCGTATCCTGCATGACTTAGGCTGTAGACTTTAGCCAGCAGGTGAGTGTTGAGAAATTTGACTGCTGTATGGAGTGAGATGTTTGCAGAAACTGTTGGTATGAACAGGGCTTGTGAACTACCAAAATCACACTCCTGGCAATGGAGCTCATTACATTAAAGGCTCTGTTAACTCCCTTCTAGCACATCTTTCTGCACCAGCTTAAAACTTTACCTTCTCTGCTCCTTCATTATTCCTAAACCCACTGTCCCATTAACAGGAGTTGCAGGAGGAAACATGTTGTGTTTGAATGGAACGGATCCACGTTCATGTTGAATTGGAAGGGATCCACAAGGATCATGGAGTCCAACTCCCAGCCCTGCACAGGACCATCCCTGGCTGTCACACCCTGTGCCTGAGAGCATTGTCCAAACACTTCTGAACTCTCTCAGGCTTGGTGTTGTGACAATTTCCCTGGGGAGCCTGTTCCAATGACAAACCACTCTCTGGGTGAAGAACCTTTTCTGATATCCAACCTAACCCTCCCCTGACACAGCTTCAGGCCATTCCCTCAGGCCCTGTCACTGGCCACCACAGAGAAGAGATCAGTGCCTGCTGATCCTCTTCCCCTCACGAGGATGTTGACAACTGCAATGAGGTCTCCCCTCAGTCTCCTCCAGGCTGAACAGACCAAGTGACCTCAGCCACTCCTCATACAGCTTCCCCTCAAGGCCCTTCATCATCTTTGTAGCCTTATTTGTACACTCTATAATAGTTTAATGCCTTTCTTATATTTTGGTGCCCAAAACTGCACTCAGGACTACAGATGAGTCCACCCCAGAGCAGAGCAGATCAGGACAATTCCCTCCCTTGCCTGGCTGGCGATGCTGAGCCTGATGCCCCCCAGGACACCACTGGCCCTCCTGGCTGCCAGGGCACTGCTGGCTCATGCTCAACTTGTCATCAGCCAGGATCTCCAGGACCCTTTGTGTAGCACAGCTTTCCAGCCTCTCATTGCCCAGTCTGTACATAATGTGTTGGGTCTTGGCTGCCACCATGCAGAGATTTGTGCTGTGAGGCTCAATTGTCTGCAGCAGTGTGGACTGAGCCATATCCCCTCTGAATAACCTGCTGTGGAGGGAACTTCCATAGAGGGCAGCTAGAAGACAAGGAGGGAGGTCACCATATATGGACAGGAGCATCCTACACCTCTACAGCAATAAGATTTCCTGGACAAGGTCTCTGACCTCCAGTAGAAGACATTGAGTCTGCAGCTAGAGTTAGTCCAGAGGAGAACACAGATCTGCTTCTGCTGTATTGCATCATTTGTGAGGTTAGATGTAGCTTGAGACAGGCAGACAGACCTCCCATCTGCTTCAACTGAGTTGATTTATGCAGTTTCTAGTTCCTACAGGAGAAGGAAGTGGTTTTATAAAGCACAGTTCTACTGCCACAGGAATGCCACTATATGCTATTACTAGGTACAATTCTACCAGTAAATTACTTCAAGTGCAGTTATATCCTTAATATTTTGTATATGCTTTAATATTAATATATTCACCATTGACACATAGTTGTGTATTAAGGATTGCATAATTTTCATAGAAAGCCCCTAGCTATGTAGCATTTGCTTTGTCAGAAGAAAGGTCATCCTGTATGTGCTTCCTCAGGTACTCAAAAGTAGAATGTAGTACTCTGCACAGATTCAAACCTGATCTTCTTCCCACCAAAGACTGGATCGTTCTCTCCTTTATATTTTTTCTGTTTCTTGCCACTCCACAGTCTCCTACCTGGCTGTGTCCCATGGCTTGCCCAGCTCTGCAAGCTGTCCTTTATCTGTGTCTTTGCAGACTCTACATGCTTCTCTTTTCCACATCTTTCCACCACTGCAAGGCTTTCAACATCTTTCTATCCCTCCCCCAAACTTGAAAAAGTGCAACCAGAGTACAAGTGTCAAAGTAGGAAGTGGTGAGTAGGTGTAGAATCAGGATGTGGACCTCAGTTTGAGGAATGGGTGGATATGTATAGACTGTTCCTGGGAACTGAATGTGTGTGTGTTCTTCTTTTCCAGCTACATTCGGACCTGCAGCCATTTGTTAAAGAAACTTCTAGTGACACCATGGCCTTCAGTTTGAATTCTGCTCCTGCAATTCTTCACCAGGAATTCTGTGGAAGGGAGGCATGGCTTAAACAGATTAGAGAGGTAAAATAAAGCACTGTTTAGAATTTCCTGGTTTTGCCATTTGTTTATTTCTTCCTATCTATACTTTCAATCTGCACAGGAACTTAAAAATTAACAAGAGGTTTCCTTATGCTCTGCAGTGCTTAATACCTCTCTCATCCACACTTTAAACAAGGGGAAAATTAGGGACCTGACAGTCATGTTCTGTCAGACTTCTGTATATCAGTGTGACAGGCAGATTCATTTGCGTGGAGCATATGTGTGTTCCTCTGCACTGCTTGTGCACTCCCATGTCTTAGTAAAGCTACTTTCACTGGCAGCTTAAAGAAGAGAACTTCAACCATCACAGCGGTTGAAAGGTAGGCACACATTTCCTTCTGCCAGAATGATGCTGGGAGTAGTAATTTTCAATGGAAGGGAAAAGATCTGTGGGGCTTGCCTTTCTGACCACCACAAAATAGTTTTGAGATCTAGCTGTCTGATATCCTTGTTCTTAATTCTCTTGTTTACCTACATTTTCCCTCTAATTTTTACATGAGGAAGGCAATAAGAATAAAATAACTACATGGTAACTGTCATGTACCACAAGAGGATTCAAGTCCATGAATAGCTCCCTGGATGTTGCTGAAGCACAAATAGATAACTGTAGAAGACAGCAAGAAGGGAAAGGGGGAGGGAAGCACCAAAATGGCCAAAATTAAGCATTCTGTTGAGTTCCCACATCAGTTGGACATGTTTTGTCTGTCTAAACAACAGTGATGACTGCCGTTTGGAAATTCATGCTTGTTGTTATACAGTTTGTTCGAAAGGCTGCTGCCTTCAATAAGAAGCTGGCTCTGTGCAAGCAAATTCATTCAAGATGTGCTTGCTTATGACTCCTTTCTTTGCTGGTTTGAAAGCAGGAATCAGGTACAGGATGTGGAGTCTAAACCTCTGGCTAATTCTGTGTTCTAACCTGCCTTCACATACTGCGCGCAAGAGGCATGGTCTCTTCAGCCATGAAATTTTGGGAGGTGTATGCAGCATCTACAGTCCTACAGTGGTATAGAGTGGGGGGATCTTAAAATGAAGCAATCCTATTGTCACTTTGAAATTAGGGACTAATAGTTCATAAAGCATGATGAGGATTTTTGGAACTCAACAATCTCAACACAAGGCTCATATGTGAGTTGAATGTAAATGGATTTGGATTATTGCAGTTGGAGAATAATGGCATTTCCACAGCACAGTGTATAAAAGCTTTGAAACAATTTCCCATCTGCAGAATCTAGAGGAGGTTGCAGGACTCCAGGAGTGCCGTCTGTCTGCTTACTAAATTTACATACCAAAACTGGGCATTATGGAAACAATGAAGCAGTTCTGTGTGAAAAGGGTGGGGGTGCCAAGTGACATGCACTATGCAAAAGTATTTGCTACCTACTATTACTACTGTACTTCATACATTTATTTATTATACACATACTTTATACATGGTATTTACTATGCTACCGCTACTACCAGTTGCAATATGGAACACCTAGTCCAGGAGACTTTCTTGTGTTGGTTTAGAGAGGAAAGTTATCTTTGATTAACTACATGCTCTTTGAGATATCATCCATGGTCACATTCACTATGAGACATTCAGTGTAGGCCAAGCACTCAAACCAGAGAGTTCCTCATGTTGGCAGTGCTTGTAAGGGTGCACTCTCATGTAATGTCATTTGTATGGTTTTAATAGGTAAAGCACATGCACTGCACTCAGGCCCTGTCAGAAGCTTAACCAGTTGAGCAAGTCTGATGTAAAAGGTAAAAAAACCATCTGTGTGTCTGAGATGAGGGTCAAAAAACATTAGAGAGCCAAAGTACTACTGTGAGGATAAAAAAAAGGGAAAAAAGCAATGGTTGTAGTAAAAAAGGCTTAGGAGATAGATTGTGTGAGGTTGCTGCCTGGAGGAGCACAACAGCCATTGACTTGAATGCTTGACAGGAGCAGATCATGAGAAAATATTCTTGCTGTTGGTAATGAGAATAAGTACAGGAGCAGGCACACTGAGCAGACCTTTCCTGCTATTGCTGCAGCTGAAAAGCATCTTCCTCAAACACATTGTCAGATTCTGTGCTGCAACGTGAATCTGCACTTGTTAAGGAACATGTTTCTGGTGTTCTAATATACAATATAGCTACTAGATATATTTTGAAGAAGCTGTAAGATCCAATCAGGTGAATAAAAATTGACAAATAAAAGAAGATGGGAATATACAAATAAGGAAGCAGTAATTGGCAGTGATTTTGCTACTCCCAAATGCTATCAGGCTGTCATCTTAACATGCATTCCAGAAAAGCTGGCTCTTGAGAAGACTAAAGAGAGAAGCAAAGGGGTTTTGTGGATCAATCCCCTTTATCCTTCAGAGGAATCAGTTCTGTTATATACTGTTCTCCTTCATGTTCAGTTTGTTTAGTCTCTTATCATTTCTTTTCTCTATTTTTTTCCCTCCTTTAAAAAAATTAATTCATTTTACAAGTCTGGGCCAGCTTGGCAACATCTCTTTGAAGTTGTGCTTGCCACATGCTTGCCACCATGCTTCCTCTTCAGTGCAGGTCTCAGCTCTTCTCGCTATCCCAGTTGGTCTGCTCCTTTGGGCCCAGTTGGTCTGCTTCTTTGAAGTCCCCACAGAGGACATGGAGAGGTAGTGGTCCTAATCTACACCTTTTCAGGAGACACATTGCAGAAGAATTGAGATTTAGGGTCTTCCCTTGAGGAAGCTAAGGAGAAAGAAACAGGTTATTTTTTTTTTTCCTCAATGAATCTGGAAAAAGAAGAGCTGGAGTTGGATGAAGTGATAATGGCACATCCGGATCAGATCTCAGGGAAGGGTTTTCAGGTTGTTTAAGTGAGAAAGACATCTTCTAGATCATTCTGTGACAAAATTCATGAAGTTGGACAACATATTTGCCTGCATCTGGGCAAGAAGAAATTTAAAATTTATTTGTATTTCTTTCTCAATGTATTAAGAGTTACAGGTTGTATTTATCTGTCACTTACTCAAAAGATGGTGCTGATACTTAAATCAAAAGCACCTCCAGTCTGGTAACAGCTCTGACAGGGTCCAATAGCCCTTTTGGGAGCTCTAGACTATTGCCTCATGCAAGCCAGTGTAGGTATACAGAGAGTTCTCTTTAAAGAAAGTAAATCCTATTATTGCTGATAGGAAGTAGAGTTTATTACAGAATCTCATGGGAGAGATTAATTAATGCAAACAGCAAGATTTCTTAAGACCGAAACATTTTGGATTCACCAAATGTTTAACTACAAGTCATAATAAAAAAACCTAAAAATTACACTGAGTATCTGCAGCTCTCATCTGAAACGGAACCATGTTGTGTAAGCTGGTAACACATTTGGTTGTATTTTAGGGTTTTCTGTATCACATTCCTAAAGAAAGTAAGAAATGTTCAAAGTAGTAGCTCATTTAATTGCATTCTTTATTCTTGCAACTCTAGTTTGTAGTATGTATTGTCTGATAAAAAATCTCTTTCTTTTTAAGGCACAAGGAAAAGGAAACATTGTGGACTATAAGAAGGTTGGTAAATTACATATATATCTCAATTTTAATATTTTTAAAAAATATTTTCAAGAACATTCTTGACAGTTGAGAGAAACTTCCTTATTAAAGCTAGGTTGTAAGTTGGATGTGTGTATATGAAGGGCAGGAGAATGGCTTGTGCAATTTCTTGATTTTTAAAAGCCAATAATAGACAGCATTGCTGTAACTATACAATGTAGCTATTTAATAATAATATTTTAATATTGTATCTAATAATAGTAATTTAATAATGTAGTTATTGAATAATCATTTTTACTGTCATTTCTCCCATTTACTTCCCCAAACTCGATTTTCAAGCCAGGCTTCTGATGGCTTTTGCTGTCTATTTTTTCCTGGAGTCACTTGCAGATTAGATCCTATCAGTGGTCTCTCTCTATTGGTAGAGTACACTGCTAATTTTTTTTAAATCTCTTCTTAGTTCCATGCCATCCATTAAAATAATTTGGTTTCTTCCATTCCCCACTACAACTTCTAGCTTTACGGCACTGTATTTGCTATTTCCCTCTAATAAAGGCAGACCTGAACTAAGTAGCTTTACTGGAAGTACCTGGGACACCTTGAAACTCTTAAAGGGCTGCAGGAGATGGCTGACAAGGTTCCCCTGGTTAAATACTGGAGCACAGCACGCTTGTGGTGGAGAGAGATGACACTGTGTTCCCAGCTCACTGAACATGAGCCTGACTTGTTCTGAGTTTTAAGCAGATCATGAAGTCCACTCAGTTATCTCCAGCATCAGTAGGAAATAATACATAAATTACTGAGCCACATGCATGATTGAGAGCTGCTTCTTGAAGTGGGGCCTGAAGAGTGTTACAGCTCTGACTGATTGCTGCTCATATGGAAGCGACACAAGTATGGGTCAGATTATTGTAATTATTCTGTATTATGAAAAATTGCAATTTGGATTATTAAAAAACCTCTCTGCCCTTCCTTCTTAAAATGGCAGAAGGATCTCAACTTACTTTGCCATTTAAAATCATTGTGCTTTTAGGATGTTCTCTACATCAGTCACTATTGTATCAGTTTTCTTTCTTCTGAATCACCACTGAGAGCACCAAATTTATTCTTCAGATGTGTCTCGGGGACACTCTTGTGAATGTTTAAGCTAGGTTACTTTTGCAAGTCCAGAATGAGTTTTCTCCTTTTAATTGTTATAATTGTGATCCACAGTTGTCATTTCCACAAATCCACAGAATGTAATTTCCATACTTGGAAAAAAAAAAGGCAAAGGGGAAAGAAAAGCATCTAAATTTGCTTTCCTAAATCAAACATTTGTCAGACTATTCTGTATTTTGACTGAAGTTATTTCAGAACTTGGATCCTTCACATGAAATTTAAAAACTTACATTATGCTTAGGCAACTTGGACACTTGAATAAAAGGTAAAGAAGGAGAGAAAGCCCTTCAAGTTTTGGATTTTGAGCAATTGACTTCTCTCAGAAGGCACATGATTTTTGCTGGATTTGGGTAATTATCTCTTGCACAAGCACAGATATTATGAGGCGAATGATAGTGGAAAATTGTGCATGATTTTTGTGACTTTTGTGAGTTCAAACAACTTCCAGTGTTTTTGTTTTTTTTTTTTTAGAGGTCAGTTTCAAAAGCCTAGACTATCCTGTCCCACTTTTCTATGTTTGTTGGTTTAAAGTAAAAGTGGTCATTAGTTATATCGATGCTAAATGAACTCAGGAACCTGCAGCTGTCCCCAGCAGAATGACTTGACCAGCACATGCGCACAGCCAATTAGAGGATATGTTGTGCTGTACAAATTAGTATTTTTTTTTTTTTGCTTTTTGCTGTGTCGTCTTTTCTCTTGCATCACTAGAGTCAGTGCTTTGCACATCGCTCAGTCTTTTCTTATCAGCATCACGGTCCCTTCTCATCTTTCTGTTCAGTTATACAGTTACTTTAATGTTCCTAATCAAATCTGGGGGCTTGTTTCTCTTTGAGCCTTCAAAATATCTCCTCTTTAATTTTGTAAAATCAAAGGTCACCAAAACTACCTGTAAAACTTCTGAAAATTTCAATTCTTTTTCTTCTCTTAGTTTTTATTATGAACTTCAGTGTGCCAATTGAGATAAAAATATTATTCCTTAGTTAAACTCATAAATATCCATATACAAAAGTTGTTAGCCTACTTAAGAAAGTTTTACCTTGCTTGCTGCACTTTCAATTAAAATAATGAAAGTTAATTTGAGAAATTGAGATCCACACATTTAACATGTCTTCTTAAAAGGTAAAAGTCTTATTTCAATTTTGAGACTGCTTAAGAATTCTGAATTGTTCTTTTGATGCATATTATATTAAAATGGTACCCCCGATTTTTTTCACTGACAAAAAAATGCCTGCGTTGTACTAGCAAGTTTGGTGAGGTCTCCAGCACAAATATAGAAGTTAAATGCTTTCTATTAATTTGATTAGGTCTGAGACTGTCAGGTCAATAAGGTCACTATGTTTTGCAAAATTTTTTAGGGATTTTTCATCCCAGCTTTGTTGAATCTTTTTGTCAGAAGGATTTTTGATATTGTCTGTTCTGAATATATATTTTATCACATTAGTATCTTGAGTGTTTCACTCTGTTTTTTTCTATGCTATCACACTGCATCCAGACAAATTACTGATCCATCATTTTGGTGTTTGAAAGTCTCTTCCAGAGAGGGAAAAATTGTTTCAGCTGTTTTTTGTGGTGTTTCTCAGATAATAAAAGGGAAAGTACCAATGCATGTAAGGGACAAATTTAATGTATGTAATTGAAAGAAACAGCAACTTCCCTGTCCCCCTCATTTGTACGTGGCAAAAATCTCAGAGTTCTTAAAATCAAGAAGCTTTTATCCGTGTTACACATACCTTGCGTGCAAGATAAGCTGCATAATACTCAAACAACAAATTGAGATTTTCAGTTTAATTGTGACCACTTGATAACATTGATTAAAAACTCTCTGCTAAAGCCAAGACCTTAATGGTCCTTGGCATTATAGAGGCTTGTTAAAGGAGTGTAACAAAGGCCCAGCTAATTGCAGAAATGAGTAAGCTAGGAGTAATTCTTGTTTTCTGGCCAAGGCTCTACAAAAATTATAATATAATACTAAATAAATAAATAAATCTTGTATTTTGCAGCTGATGACTGCAATGATTCGTTACTTTTCTAAATGCAATATTCAGAAAAGATAAATTAAGTCAAGTGAGAGAGGACATAGAAAACTTTTTTTTTTTTTTTTTAATGTAGCCCTGTCCATTTGCTCTGCTGTCTGTTACAGAGGTCTTTTATCCAAACTGGCATGGAAAGTATGGCATAGTCTGGTGTAGTGTGCTATGACATACTCTCTTGGTTTGTATATGAGATATTGTGCACTACATCAACACCAGGAGCTGAGTTTGTACAGTGCTGGAAGGCATGAGTCAGGATGGGGTAGATCCAGCTGTTCATACACTGCATGGCACTAAAGTCTTGACTTCCCATATGGTAGGAAAGAGAGAAAAAAAATGGGAAAGGTCACATTTGGTTACAAGGAGGTTTCTCAGTGGTAGCCTATTGCCATGCTGCTAATAAATCACAATAGCACGGTGCCAGCCAGAGGGGTCAGAGGTGCCAGCCCCAGCCAGAGAGGCCAGCCAGAGGTGTGGGCTGCCCTTGCCCACCCCACGGCCGACTGCCATGGCGAGTGCAGCCATCCTGTGCAGTGCTGGCTGCGGGTCTGTAGCCCCTTGGTGTAAGGGACAGTGATCCCATGGCTTTGTTAACATGCCAGGGAGTCATCATGAGGTGTGTCATGGGACTGTAGGCCACAGGCTGCTCACCCTCTTGCTCCTGAAATGCAGCAAAGAGTGAAAAACAGAGGGTTGTTGTTTGTAGATGCTTATGACCCATGTTGGTTTTGCATGAAGATTTGTCTTGTTTGTTTTGGAGCAACCATTGTCATTAGTTCCTTTTGTTACATATAATAAAAAACATAGCGTAGTCAGTGATTTAATGAAGATGGGACTTTTTAGATGGTAGTAGTATTACAAAAGCATCCAAAACCATTCAGATGAAGCAATTTTCTTTTTTTTTTTTGGAATTAATATCTGAATTATCAAGGTGCACATCCAGTACCAACAATCAGTTGCATCTTTGTAATCAGTGGGTATTTTCCCACTTCTTTGGGGTAAGAATCCAGCATAACTTTTGTTTCACTAAAGCAAATAATTTGTTTTAACATAAATATGAAGTTGATTGCTTGTGTGTGCTAATATGGCAATTAAAAAACACTATTTGCATTAGTGGGATGCTTTTGGGTAAAGAGTCTTCACAGCTGCAATTGTTTAGATTGAAAAGCTAGTAGGTCTTGTTAACTTCATTGTGAAAGACCTAGAAAGGCTTTGGTGTCCCTTCCAAAATAATAAAGAATCTGTACATTCAAACAGTGTCTTAGGATGGCTTGTAATTTTTTGGCAGAGTATTATAAGAGCTGTGTAACAGCAGCGTTCCCTGTAAGCAGGCCATCTTTCCTCTCCGGTTGGGGATGACCCTCCCCACATTTGTCTCATCCTATATATAGTGTGGGTTTCAGTTTGAAGTAAAAAGAATTTTTTTCTGTTTGTCAGATGAATAAAGAAAATAAATTCTACTCTGCTAATGAAGGCTTCTGCAGGGTGTTTGCGCCCTTTGAAGATGCATTTCTTTACCTTTTGTACAGAAAAGTTTCTCAGAAAATATCTGATAAATACTGCCCCAGTTTCAGCTGGCATATCATGCTGCATATAGCAAACAAAATATTTAAAAAAAATAAATTTATTTCCTATGATGTTATGAAGTGTTGCAAATAAATGATTGTCCAGGGTTTTCTTGAGAAGGAAGAGCTCAACCCTATGTCCAGCCACAAGAATGGATGCTGAAACATTCCAAAGTACTTCTTTAGAAAACAAAGAAAAAAATTGACAAAATTGATCTACTACCTATGAAATATGTTGATACTTTTTTAAGGTTAACATTTCAGCAATCTAAAACACCAGTGCTTATTAACCATGCTGTTCCCAGAAAAGGGAAAACAAATTTAGGAAAGCCAGTGCAGAACACTGCAGACATTTTGAACATTATTCCATCACTCAGCCAGAGATCAATTTAGATTTTTTTGTTTCAGCAAATACTGTGCACTTCAGAAATGTAGAATGTGTTAGCTCACTTCAGGATCAGAAAGAATGCCTGATATTCAAAGATTTCAGTAGATAGCAAATTACCTGTTTTAGGATCATCCTTTTAAAACAACATCAAAAAAAATCTGAAGTTACTTTTGATATTTTGCCACTGAAATAATTAATCTGAAATAATTAATAATTGGAAAAAATTAATCCTAGGTTGGACTAAGGAAAACAAAATCGGGAATTTCAATGCTCTCTTTCTCCTTTTGCATATAAAGTCTATTACAGCCAAAATATTCACCACATATTCAGTGAGTCTTCCTACCCCGCCCCACCCTGCCCCCGATTTGTTGCTCCCTACAGGTAGCACTGTGTGAAAGGAATCTTCTTTGCTTTGGCTCATGAAGCAGAAGTATCTCAGCAGTGAAGAATTGAAATTAGTTGACTTTGTACTCGAACACCTGCTTAGTTTTTGACTCCTTTAGTTCTTCAGTCTCCAAAATCCAGCAATTCCTAGCTTTCCTCTTTGACCTCTTGCTGCCCTCATACCAGCTGTTCTATCCAACAGCAATCCAGAGCAGTTGGTCTGAAAGGCAAATCCTTCACTTCTGTGGTATGGATGAGAAATCCTCTCTTTGCCTTTTTAAAACAAGCAGACTGAGAAACCTGGTAGTTTGAACTCTCTTCACAGAATCATACAGTAATGGAAGCTGGAAGGGACCTCTGGGGGATGTCTGGTCCAGCCTCTCACTCAAAGCAGAGCCAGTGTGGGTTTGCTCAGTTAAGTTCTGAGTATCTGCAAGGGCACAGATTGTATAACAGTGCAGACACGTTGTGGAGGAGATCACATCTCATCTGAGCCTCAGCTTGGCTGTGCTATTGCAAGACTATTCTTTAAGCTGAATTTAAATAACCAAAACCCAGTTGGTGATTTTTTCAGAGTCTTGGCACTTCTAGAATGAAGTAAGGCTTTAATGCCAATGGTCTGAACAAAAGCTTAAAAGCAAAAACGCAGCATATCTAGCAGCTTAACTGGAGAAAAGTGTAGCTAAGCAATCTGTGTTTTGACTTGTATTCAGTTTTAATTACTGAATATCATTCTGAAGGAGATTATGTGGATTAAATTATTCCTACAAGTGGAAATATGCACAAAATTAAATATGCCATATAAGTAGAGACTAAAAGAGCAGATTCTTATATTTAGAAGAAATCAATGAGGCAGCTTAAATAAAATTTATAAAGTAAAAAATAAAAGCAGTAAATTTTGCTTTTCTGTTCATTTGCTGCAAAAATCAGCTGCTCCTATCCAATTTTTAAAATAATGCATCTATACTGGATACAATGTTGATTTTTCTTCTGTGTCCTTAGTTTGTGAAGTTCATTACATAAAGTTATTGAAGCTCAAAATCTGAGAGTCTGAAAATGTAACTTTAATATAACCAAGAGTACAACTAAAGTCTTAAATTAGGGGGCTTTTGCATACATCAGGGCTGCTGAAGCCTGGTCTGTTACAGAGTTAGTTCCTGTATTTCTTTAAGAACTTTCCCACTGCAAAAAGCCAAATTTGTACTTCTTTTTTCCCTTTTATAACCCCTACTGAGATAGAGCTAGTATGTCAGTCTGGTTAGTTCAGACTGCTTTGCCTCTGTGTATGCTTATTTGAGCTGACCAGCTGCTTCAGCAAATGGAATACAAAACAGGTAAGTTTCAAGGCCTATAAATTGTTCGTTATGTGGGATGATCTCTAACCGAAAAGCTTTCCAAACAAGCAGGTATTTTCCATTTTGACATTCCTTGAACTTTGCTGGGAAACATTCAACAGCAGATTAGTCTGATTTTTGTGTAGTGATTCCTCTGCCTATAGTTGGACACAAGCTTTGTGATTGTATTGGCTTCAAAGCAGTGCATGTGTCTGAGGGCTTACTCAAGACAGGCGTGTAAATGGATTGTGTCCTTGTGTTAGGATTCTCACCCTTTCCAGACTCTGCTCTTTCAGCTAAGTCATGGTACATATATGTGGGCATATATATGGCTAAGCTAAGCTCCTCTGGCTTTTCACCAATTTGAAGACTTTCTAGGAGCTATTTTCTTTCCTGTTTACATCCCAGTATATACTTCTATGAGTATTAGAAGTTATGCTAATCCTTTGTAATAAGCTTTAGCAAATCAGCAGTTTGCTTCAAGATGTGTGGGTTATACTGTCCCACAAGGCTGTGCCTCAAAGAAGAGGAAGGGACACCTTTGCATGCTGCTAGAGCATCTCATCTCACCTATCCTCACCTTTGCTGCAGAGCCCTGGAAACATGGCTGATTCCCACTCATTCAAAGACATGTTGAATTAGCTATGTGATGCATTTATGCCTCGGGGCAAGTTCCTTTCTAGCACACAGTGCAGGAAGATTCCAACTGAAGAGGAGAATAAAATTTTTATGAACTGGGACTTGAACACTCAAGTGCTGTAATATGCTTTCAGCTAATTTCATCTTTAAATACAGATAATGAATCCACTTTCAGATAAGAAGCATCATTCATTCTGTATGAATGCAAGTATGTATAGAAAGTCGGTGACTTACAATTTGGTCACATCTAGGATTTTTTTTTTTTAAGATATGTGTGTATATATTATTTAAACCAGATAGGTAAGATGATGTATTTTTTAAATAATACTGATGTATGTTTTAAATAATTTGGGCACTGAGCTGTGTATCGATGAAAAACATGACTTGGGAAACCCTGTATAGTTTGTTACTGTCGATACCTGAAAGCTGTGTAGGGCATGTTAAAGATCATGAAATGCTGTAATGCTTCTGGAGAAATCAAATCCCAAAGATCCACCTGGCCTTTGTTCCCAGGCTCTTGGATGAGGCATCAGGCTGGAGTTGGTCTGGAAACACCTGTATTTTTTATTATTTTAGAGTAAAAAATGTAATAGTGTTTCATGACAGTCTCATGGTGCTGTTAAAAAATACTAATTAAAAATAAAAAAGCCCTTAATAGAAGCTGTTTAGAGTTCTGCTAAGTTCAGGTGTGGTTAAAATAACATGCTTTATTTTGTCAATTTTGTATGTAGTATTTTATAGGAAATTTAACCCATCATTTACTCAAGTTTTTAGGTGCCAAATCTTTCCAGCAACTTGCTATGAAATGTCAGTTATTCCATGAAAGTATTTTCTTTCTCATATGGTGTATCACCAAGCCTTTGTCAAATTCCCTAGCCTTATTGATAAGATGGAGTTTGCATGAGTTCAGTATGATAGTTTACCACATTTTACTGACAAAATTTGCTTTTGTCCACTATGACCAATATAATCACATGGTCTATAAATAGGAACCCTATTTAAAAATACAGTTGTTCCACCTGTGTCATCCTATGATGGTTTCTGAAAGCAGGGGATGGAATGGGTATTCATAAAATGCAGGTTTTCACTGCAGAAAACAGGAGTGTGAGCAAATGGCTGGTTTGCTAGTTCTGAACAAAAGCTCTCAGGCAGTGGCTGAGGTATGAAATGTTCAGATATTTAAAAATTTGGTTTTATTTTTTTAGTTTAAGTGTGCCCTTTGGAGAGCCAGCATCTTTCAGGTGATGAAGTAAGTGTGTAATGTAGTTTCCATTACACACAGTTTCGCTGCTGCTTCGTGGGGGGCTAAACAGAGCAGCTGAGAGGATTTAAGGGCTTTGTCTGATGGCTTTGGCTTTGCCTTTACCTCGGGAAGAGGCGGTAGAAGCCCTGTGCTCCCAGAGATAATTGTGCACGGCTGAAATACTCCCCACACCGATGTGCCTGTGTTTTCCAACAGCTGCAGGAAGCGATCAAGGCTGGCAAAGGTGTGACTTCTGCCATCGACCTCTGCCGCTGCCACGGAAACAGAGCTCTGGCAGCCCTGGAGCGATTCCCTCCCTCGGAGGCCAGGGACGCCTTGGCCAACATCGTCTACGCCGTGACCAGGTTTCCCTGACCTGCTGCTCCGGGAGGAGCATCTCTCCCTCCACAGGTGGAAGCAGCCGGGCGGGGACACCAGTGCCACCTCACACCTCTGATCACCTCATCCCATCCCGGCAGAGGAACGCGCGCTCGCTGCCGCCAGCACCAGCAAAATTCGGGAGAGGAAAGAAAAAAGGTCACAGACGGTTTTCGCTTGTCGTGCCAGAAGCGCACTTGAGGCTGCACCGGTAGAAATAATTAATGAGTCCCGTTTCCGTGACCTCAGCAAATGGACAGGAAATAAGTCGGTATTGATTGGGCACCAGCGGGGACGGCGCCAGGGTGGAGGCCGGTGGTTTTCCTGCCAGAGGGAGGGATAGAGGGAGGGAGGGATGGAAGGGCGTGAAGATCCAGGTGTCACGAGAAACCCGCTCAAACCTGCCCAGAGAGTGAGCTGCCGAAGCCAGGAATTAACATACCCTGATCCAAGGGGAAGGGCAGTTCGGGGATGAATGGGGGGAAATCCCTCTCTGTCTGCACACAGTTATGTCTCCTCACACTCTTTTTATGTATTCAAATGTAAAATTACCCTGTGCCTAATGAGTTCTTTATTTGAGAAACTTGCTGAGAAAATGTGTCAAGCATGGTTAGTAGGAGCTTTAAAATATTTAATCAAATATTAATTTGGCTCTGTTAAGGGAACTGAGTGCCTGGAGTTTATACTGTGCCTATGTAAAATGTTGCTCTGGGTCAAAGAATGAGGTTTTTCCAACTCTTTTGGGGGAGGGAATATCCCTCCCTCAAATCCAGCAGTTTGTTTCAACAGAGTCTTACACAAAAGAATTTCCTATGTTGTGACACTTGTGTTAATTTAAGCCAAATAAATGTTAATTTGTAAGGCTAGACATAAGCCTTTGGCAAAAAGGAAGCAGGAATGCTCCTCCGTGAGTAGTCACTGCACTGAATAAAATGCAGAAAATACTGGGGAAGTTTTGAACCTCAGCGTGTTGGATTTTCAAGTCCAATTACAGATGGCTTATAAGGTGTATCAGAAGCCTGCAATTTGAGACCGTCTCTGTTTTGTTCATAGGAGATGATTTTTGTGGTTTGCACTCGTGCAATCTGAGAATGCCGTTGACAAGAAGGCTGAGTTTACATAAATGATCTAGATTGAGACTCAGCTACCTTTCTTCCTTCTGTGGTGTAATTACAGCCCAATCTGGAGACAGCTAGCACAGCAAACAGATTTCATTACATCCCTCACTCAAACACTAAGTGGAGTTATTTCTGTTAAATTTTCTCCTCCCTCCTTTTCCCCCTGCACTCCCTCCCCGTCGCACAGCTTGTTTGTCATAGATCAGCGTGTTGCATTCCACCAAATGCAAAATATAAATAAAAACTCTATCCTCTAAAAATATACTGAAAATACATCCTGTGTAATGTACATAATATTCTGTGTACATTCTGCCCACATTATACCATGATATTTTATGTATAAGAAGCAACCTTGAATTACAATCTTTGTTTAGGAGCAGCATCCAGAACTCAGGACTCACTTTGCTCTGGAGAATGGCTTCAACACCAGAGCCCTTCTTACTTGCACTTTCTGGCTTTCCTGCCCTGGCATTTTCTCTCTTCCCAAGACTCTGGAACTTCTCTCTGAGTTACTTTTGTTATTGCAGCAGGAAGGCTGAAGACAGAAGCACTGAGAAGTGTGGTTTATTCCAGGCAGTTACCCATTAAGTTCCCTGAAGTTCTAATAAAAAACGTGCTTGAAAGAACTACCTAAGTTCAACCAGAGTTACATTTCAGCTTTCTTTGGCTCTTGTATTTACATATTACATGAAGTAAGAGCTATTCATCATCTTTTCTTTGTCTTACATCTATGTTAATTGGTTCATAATGATTTAGGGCTGCAGAAAGCTTGGGAAGCACACCTCAGCTGTGCTAAAGAAATACCAAACATACTGCAGAACTATGTACACCTCACTTATTTTTTCATGCAAGTACAAATTTTTATTTGTACTTGTTACCAATAAAGGGTAATCACCAAAAATTAATTACTTTTTAAAATTATTTTTATCACCAGAATGTTCTGATTGCTCTTAAATAATTCAACCTTAATTTTAAAAAATACCAAACAATGTGAATTGTCCGTTATCAATATTATCAAGTAATCTTATATTTTAGGTCTTTGCCTGTAATTCTTCAGAAATTCTTTGTTGTCTTGTTTCGTCCAGGTAAACTACAAGCAAAGTATTGTACCAGTCTGTCAGACTCCAGGTGAATTAGTCATTGCTGTGTACTAATGTACTCCTCACACCTCATACGGTTTCTGAGCAATAACAGCCTTAGGGCTGGTCTGGTCATGGTCTTATTTTTGTCTCCTTGGTTCCTTGTTCTCACCTTCCTCTAAAGCAGGTCAGGGAGAGGGAGGCCTGTGGTCTGAGGAAGGCATTCGCACCATTTACTTCAGTCACCCAGCTACTCAACCAGACATTCCTGGTGGCTGCTCCTCTGAACTTATCACCACTATGGAATTGCTGCACCATTCCACAAATGCACAAAATACAGGACGAGGTCCCAGCTGCTTTTTAAACCAAATTGAAATAAAAAAAGTTATCTTGATCTACTGCATCCCACTTGTGATGGCGCTAATTTTCTTTGTAGTATCCTGTCCAGCCCCATGTTTTGGATGTGTAACTAAAACAGCGTGGCACACCCACTGTGCTCAGCAGTGCTTGCAAGGTACCAAGGCTTTCTCTGCTCCTCACTCTGACACCCAGTGAGGGGTTGGTTGTGGGCAAGGGGCAGGAGGGGGCACAGCTGGGACAGCTGACCTCAAAGATAGTCTGTGCTGTATAAGATCATGCTCAGCAAAAAAAACTGGGGATGGGGAGGGGGGATGTTCCAGGGGTCTGTTGCTTGGGGACTGTCAATCAACTGATAGTGATTGTTTTTTCCTTGCTTGTTTTTCATGGTTTTGTTTTCATTTTTTCCCCTTTTATCTATTAAAATGTCTTTAACTCAACCCACAAAGTTTCTCACTTGCTCTTTTCTGGGGTAGAGTGTGGAGACACTTCTCTGTTAATGGTTAGGGATTTTTAGAAGAATCTACTAAAATTGTGTCTTTTATTGGTGGCATCAATTTCAGTTTCCCACAATATTTTTGACCTTTAGGATTGTAGCCTCAAATTGTTCCAGGAACAGAAGTTGTTCAGTAAAAAGCTCTTCTGATCTGAGTCTCCTTGCCCCCACTCATGCTCGCTCAGCTGAAGCACCAGCAAATACCAGGGGGAAATAGGATTTAATCATAAGGCACCTCAGTAGACTACCTTTATACTCTTCAGATCTCCCTCATCTGCTTGTAAACACTCTTTGAGTGATTCTGCATTTACTTTTAGTAAAGTCATGACAGCAAGTCATGCAAAAAACCCTTGTTTGCCTGCCTCTGGCCCCACACTGCCTCAGCTGGATAGAGAGGATTGCTGCTCCCTGTTCCTCTGTGCTGGGCACAGAGGGTGGGATGTACCACATTGAACTTGGTTGGGCCTGTCCCACCCCAGATGTGCTTCATCTCAGCCCAGAAAGCACCTCTAGGAGGGACTGTATCCATCCTTTGTCTGTACAGAACTAAAAACCCACAGTACATCCCATGGTGGGGGACACTCATTGAGCAGCTCTGAGGTGCTTAGCTGCCATCCAACACAATTATTTTTGATACCCAGGATGGGACACTTAGGGCTCAAGATAATTAGATGTTTTACCAGAGTGTGCTGGAGGGAACCCTTTATGCCTGTTTAGGTATTGCTGGCCATGACGTTGACTTACTTACCCTTGATTCAAGTTTATTTGTTCCCTTACCCACTCCCTGTCTTGCTCAGGAGTAAACACGACGATTTGAGAGCTTGTTGAAGGCTGGGTTTGTGTTTTGCAGTTTGCTGTGCTGTGTAGCACTTTGGTTGTGTTTTCCCTTGGAGAACTATGATGAAAGCACTGGCCCTGAGCCTAATTTGGTGCGTTGCTGCTGTCCCAGTACATCGGGAACCATCTCGTGGAGATAATTAACAATTACACGTTTTCTCTCCTCTGAGAGACAGTTTGTGGAGGAAACAATAGCACCTTCCCCTTCGCCTCCTGCAGGGTTGCTTTCCACCTTGTAAAAATGACTCTTCAGTATTTTGAACACTCCTGGGTAATCAGAATGTTCACGTGAGTGTGTCTCACAAATCTGTATCAAGCTTTTTGTAGGATTAACTGAGTATTTAGTAATATCACACAGGGGTGTGCCCTGAGGTTGTGTGGTCATGGGTGGCAAGGTATCTAGAACAGTTTTACCTCTGATGGTGTGGGTGGGACCTGACTGCCAAACAAGTGCAGGATCCTGAAGATGTGACAGTACACTTGAGAAAAGGATGCCCTGGCTGTGCTAAAGGGACACAACTTCTCACACTGTGCTGGACCTGACCTAACCCTGCCAAGAACTCTTCAGCACCCTTAGAGGGCAGAGATGGTGTCTGTGTCTGAAGACACACAGAAACCACCGTGGCTAAGCCAGACACCCACCTCTCAACTCTATCAGTTACCCCTATAGTCAAGAAGAAACAATGGAGGCAGAAGTAAATTGCCTCAGTCAGGGAGAAAACTTTGCCAAGTTGGGAGCAGGAGGAGGATTTGGAGAGGCAGCCTGTTGTGCAGCAGAACAGTCACAAGAACACGAGGGGAAACTGATAGAAATCATGAACAAGGCAGAAATCATCAACTCCTTATCCCTGAGTAAGCTGCAAGATACACATAAATATTATAGCCATCAGCCTGGTAGCTAATTATCAGCTGTGGTACTGGAGCCAACAGTCAGGAATTAGAGAGCAAGGAAGCCCAGCAGCTGGGATCCTTCACAAGGGAATGGGGGATCAACAAAAGGATTGGAAAAGGAGCAAAAACCAGCAGCCTCTGGAGGCAGCTTGTGTTGAGTGTAAAGTATCCCCTTGAAGAGGTCATGTAAACTGTTAAGGCAAAAGTGGACAACCACTGTGATTATCCAGTCTCAGAGGGAATTAGCAGTGGTGGAGGTGATCTACAGCAGCCTGGATAACAACCAGGCATCTAAAGACCCAAATGAAATCCAGTGCCTGTGATGCATGTTTGTATGGAGCATGTTTGCATGTTTGTATGGAAGTTTGTATGGAGCATAATCATCATATGCCAGCACCTGGTGCTTGTGACTTGGCCAGACATCAAGGCCCCAGCTGTGGGTAGATTGGCCAGTCTGCTGCAGCAATTCAAAGAGAATCTCTCTCCCACCCACCCCTGCAGACCTGTGCCTCAGCTGGGGAGACACTCCCAACAGTTCCAGCTATTCAAAGACCAAGTGTGTTCTCCTCCTCCCTACCAGCCACCATCTAGGCTGACAAGGGAGCTGTTTTCTGCTCAGAGGGTACCATGTGCATATTTGTGTGCCACCCTGTGGTTCTGTCTGCATTACCATGAGGAGAGCATGGGGCAGTGGGATGCTTCAAATGTGGAAGCTGGGGTATGTGAATTGCAAGGAATTTGGTGGCCAAAAAGGGCCCATACCGGAGAATTAGCACTCTGGTTGCTATTGAGCACTTCCCCAGCAGCACTGAAGGGCTGATACTGCCTTTGACCCCAGTGTGGAACTTCTGGTTGGCAGAAAAAGGATCAGGTAATGAATAGACCATCCAGGCATTGAGGGGCCCTGGCTCTGGCCAGGGAAGGAAAGGGGTTACCAGGTTTATTTGAGTGCATGGATTTGATGGCCTGGCACACCTGATCAGCTGGCTGTGCTTCTCTCAATGTAGCCCTCATGTGCCTTGCCTTATTGGCAAGAAAGAATGCACACGTGGCCCATATTTGACTTAGTGTTGAACTTGACAGAAGTTGCTAAAAGATTGAAAAGCTCTTTTTGGCTTAATGGAAACATTAAGGAGGCATTCTCTGGAGCTGCTGGGGAGTGCTTCTTGCCCCAAGCGGTGCTAAGGATGCCAGGCCAGTGTTCTCAGGGGTACACGTGCCAGTGAGATCTCCCCGTGGCTTTTTCTTCCAAGCAGTATTTGAATTTTCATCAGCACAAAAGGCTAACTCAGGCAATTGTGCCATGCTGCAGATTTGTCAAGAAAGTGGCTTCTGGGTCAGAGCACTGGCTGTCACTACTCTCGTCAGCTACTTCAATCTCACAGAAGAGTGAGGCATCAAACTTTTTTTATTCTTTGTAGTCTTCAAAGTCTTTTACCTGCACAGTGTCTTACCAAAAATAAAGAGCTAAAGCTTTTCGGTCTCTCAAAGCAGTTCAAAGGAAAGAATATTTCCAGTTCTGAAAGTCAACTGTTCTGAAGGTCTTTGAATTAAATTATCCTTTTTTGTTCCACCTTTCGGAAACCAATCCCTAAACTGCATTAATTATTTACATAATTAGCATTCACGTGTTTCTCTTTTAGACTAAGCCTGGTTTTCTAAAGCTAAGAGGTGGCCATTAAGCTAAAATTCGTATAGCAAATGCCTTTAAAATAAACAAAAAGGTAAAGTACAGAGCTTGCTCTGAGTTGAGAAGGGGAGGAGAGAGTGACAAACAAATTGACATCGATACACCAAAGCCTCCTGCAGTCACCTTTGTCCAGCCCTTCATGCACTTGTGCGTGACTCTGCCCGCAGCTCCCGGCGTTGCTGCCGTATTCCCAACCCCCCGACAGCAGCCGGAGAATGCTCGGGCTCCCCCCTGTGTAGGAGATTCCTTCTCTGCAGTGCGTGAAGTTGCCTTGAATTCACACCTGTTTGCAGAATACTTTAGTCAGTGTGCCTCTCTTGAGGAAAGACAACCTTTTTCTCCAAAATAGCAAGAGCAACAAGACGGTTTACGTGCTAACCTGGAAAGCAGTGTTCTACGGGTGAAATTGCAAGACTGTCTGCAGGAGAAAAGAGGGATCGCATCATACAAGAACATTCCTCTTGGCTAATAGTGACAGGCAGGTGTCCCACTGATAACTAAAACAGCAGTTCTCAGATTTATCTGGTTTTTAAGAAATTTCTCTATTAAATTCTATTTGAGGCATATTTTGATATATTGTGTAGGAGAACTGCAATTTTGCAGCAACATTATAAAAAAAATCTCACTTTGACATTTCCTTCTTTACCCTATTCCACTTTGTCTTCCTCCCTTCACCCCTTGCCCCAAATAGCAAAGATTGAAAATACTCTGCTTTATTATTAGAGCAATGCTCATCATTTTTAGTTTTAAAATTGTACATGGATGTATTTTACTTGAAACAAAGACAATATCTTAAAACTAGACTTTTCTATGCCTTCAATGACTATAGCAAATGATTGGCCTCAATTGCAAGGTTCAAATCTTAGCAGTTATTAAAGTATCAAATTATAGAAATTAAATGTTATGCAGAAGCCATTAGAAAAATCTCAACAAGTACCAATAGATTCGTTTTTTTTTTTTTCCCCCATAAAAAAATATTAACCCTTATTTTAAAAAGCTTTACTCTCTGCAGTGATGGTTTTTCTATGTGACCAGCTTATCCAAAACACAGCGTGGTTAGGAAATGAAGCTTTTTTCCCTCTTGGCTAGTTTTGATGAAAGCTCTCCAAGTTGCACATTGTGTCTGAACATTTCTTCATTCATAGCATGTGCCCATCGAAAGCAGTTTTCTGTTTGCAGCATTTCAGCTGTACTATTTATAAGCTCATTGAACAATGGTACTGGAGGCTGTAAAAGGTGTGTATTTCATATGCAAATCACTAGCAATAATTTTCTACAATTACACTTAGTTGCTTGCATCATTATTTTCATAAAAATGGGTTTAGCAGGAGAACATTACAGAAAAAATGTCTGTATTAGTAAGATTTATTTTTAATCAAACAATTTCATTTATATCCAAAGTATAAAAACTGTGAATGTCCCTACCTCTGTTCATGTTATGTAAGACCACACGCAATATACACAGCTTTTAGATGGAATATACTAAGATATCTTTGCAGAAAAATAAACAGGGTTTAAACATCTAGTATTTCTTGAAGATGACTGCTGCTGCTAAAAGTGGTCACATTACTAATGATTAGAAGTATTTCTTACATAAACTTTTATGAAAAGTAATTGCTTTCAATCACATTCTATTGTAGTAATAACCACCAAGCAGGTGGTTTTTTTTCTTATTGTAAACCCAGGTCCCCATGCCTACAGTTTTTATTAAAAAATTCAGTCCAGATTGAATTTTCACCAATATCAAAGGGAAATTGCTGTTGGATAAAATGCATTCACCTTTTATATTCATGATTGTTCTCAAAGGCACTGCTGTAGGGTGTGGCTGCATACTAGGTTATACTAGATAGGTTATAACTGGGTGGATTAGGGCATCGAGTAGCCATGAGCCAGAGATCCAGAGTTAAGGTAAATTCAGAAGGGAAGATTCCTATCCACCCAAAGAGCAAGGTTGAGGATAAAGACCGAGAAGGGAGAATCGCTAGCTGCTTCTAAGACAGTGACTTTTTGTGAAAAGGACTGTATAAGATGTTGGCTATGACAGAAGCAGCTGGACCTCAAAAAACCTAGAAAGGCTGTTTCAGTTTTGGGACCTGAAACAAAGAGGATTCCTACAATCTGAATATCGCTTCTTTGATTTAAAAATAACAGTTGTTTACAGACAAAATAAAATAAAACTAATAATAATAACAAAACCTAAATCATCCAGCTGAGTTCTCAAAGAAACCTAGTTTTCTACATTGCTTCACAATTGATTTTTTCTAATATTGTTGCAAGCACTGCACTTGAACTTACATATCTAAGTGAGGTATGAGACTATGCAACTGGTCCAAAATATTCTTTCTCCATATAATGGGCAAGATATGGAACTGAGTGTTAAGCACACAAAGGAGAGTGTGCTGTTTGCACTTGACTGGGAGATGTGGACATCTTTGGGAGAAAGAACTTTCCAGGCTGTATTTACCTCTTCTGGATGTAAAACAGAACTTGGCAAACAGATCTTTATGGGATAAATGTTTGATCGTTCAGAGTTAGTTATGGTGTCAATAATAGGATGACTGTGCATTAAGTGAGCATTACTTCTTTTTAAATGCAAAGCTGTGAAATAGCGCACAATGGCACAGTTCTTGGCTGAACTAACATAGAGTAAAGAGAACTGCGATTTCATTGCCAAGAGATTAAAAGAGGCTTATGCTTCCAAGAGTGAAGTTGCTCAGATTTGTCATTTTTTAAACAGTTATGGATGCAACTGATGTCTAAGTAAACTGCTGCAGCACAGAAGGAGAATTTAGGTTGCTCACTGGGTTGAGTAACTCTATTCTTGAAGCTCCTTTACATTTCTGTTCTACTCTTCCACTTCGGCTTCAATCTCTTTTTTATTTTAAGCTTTTATATAAAATTCTTCTTCCTTTGGTGCTCAAGTGTTACATATCTGTTGTCTTGCCAGTACACTCTGGTGCTACTTCAGGCTAGAAAAGGGCTTTCTTATAATGAGTGTTCATTTTTTTTGAAATTTGTGAGCTAAACTCTTAAGATTTCCAACCCACATGCATTTGGAGATGAACAGACTTGTTTTTAAAATCCAAAGATGCCATTTATATATATTCTCTATTTTGATATCCTTGATTCAGCAAGCAACACTATTACATCTTGCCCATCTCTGTGAAGTCTAGCTAAACACAAAATTTTGAAGTTTCCAGTGGCATCTATCATTATATCTAAGAACAAGAAGCAGTGTTGCTATAAAATTAAAAAAAAAAACCCAGAGTGTCGTGTAAAAATTCTGTTTCTTGGGAGAAAAAAAAAAAAAAAAGCGCGATTATATTAACTGGTACTCTAAACCAGTGTTTCCCAACTAGTGTAGTATTTTGCTGGCAGAACCCTCCAACACTGCTTGCAGCCACAGGAAGTTTAAAAATATAAATAAAGTTCAGACGTCTGCCACTGTTCATCTCTGCCCGGGTTACAGCAATGTATGGATATTGCCCACAGCATGGTACTTGTTCAGTATTGTTGCCTGTGGGCCAACAGAGCTTCCAAATATTCCTGTGCAATGTGTCCATACATGTCCTTTCAGCTGCACTGGCTGTGAAGAGCATGAAGGTATGCAAAGTTTGTTATCGAGTTGCTTTATTTGCCATTAAATATTTTCATTTTATAAATTTTGAATTGCAGAACACATTTTACTGCAAATCAGATGAGTTATTTGGACCGATTTTTTAATGGTGTCTTTCAGACCCTTTTAATTCAAGGCAGAAGATTTTGGAACCTGCTTTTTTTTCCCCCTTCCCCTAATGTATTCAGTCTCTTTGAAGTTTATTTATATCAAATACATGCCTAAATAATTTAAGGTGAATTCCAAGCTGTCTTGGAATTTAAGTATCTGACCGATTTGGGTGAGTCAGTGCCTGACTCCTGACACCGCTGGAGTTCCGAGTCCAGCCGGACACCCGCGTCCCCCCTGCCGTCCCTCTAGAGGGCAACCCTGCCCGTCCCATCCAACCCAGCTGAGCCCGAGCCAGCCCGGAGGAACCCGCAGGAAATATGAGACTCCATCCACTTGGCTGTCTCCAGAGACAAGCACCCTTCCAGCAAAGGCTGGAACCACATTCGGGTTAAGAAATAGCACTGTATTGCAGAAAGCAGCCGCTTGGCTCTGGGCTGCCTTGCAAGAGCGGGCACCTCCCCTGCCTGCTGCACACACAGTGTGGCCAGCAACACAGGAATCACTGAAAGTCAGCCCAAGAGCAGCAGAAAGGAGTCTGGTTACTGGTGTGAGCTCGTCTTTTTGCACAAGGGGCTTGTTTTCCGATTAGAGTCTTAACATAAAATGTATATAAGTTTCAAGAAACTGGCTCTACACCCCACTGTTTCTCATCTCTTTTCCTTCCGGGCTCCATAGCTCTTGTGTCTGGCTGCACAGTGGCCTAGTTTCAAGATGTGGTGAAGTGATAGACGATGTACTAGTACCATAGCAGTACTTTTTACAGAATGAAACTGCCAAAATTAGCTCGTGATGAAAGTGCTTTTGACATCTCATGCCACATCTCTGCTACTGAGTGCTGTAGGCTATTGCAAAGATCTACAAGAAAGAAGCCTTGCTGAAGGTTTCGAGTTGGATTCTTGCTTATCCCGAATGTTTGCAGCACAGGAAGCAAAAAGGCTTCTAAATTTAGGCTCATTCTTCTGCTTCTTCTTGTCGTACCAAGCACCAGCAAACGGAGCTGTTCTGAGTCCCAGCTCAGGGACAAGCACTGCCAGCTCTGCCACCTCCCTGCCAGCCACCGTGGTTCCTCATCCCTGGGAATCTCTAGCCGACTAGGTCCTTTGAACTAACTCAGAGAAGGCATTCTCCGGGGAGGGCTGGCACCTTAGTTTCCACAAGTAAAGGTCAAGGGACCTGCCATAGCCCACCCTTAGAGAACTCCATACAAATGCAAACAGTGCTTCCAGCTTCCCTGGGGTCCTGAGCACATCAGTGTTGGTAGCATGACTGAAGTTTCCTGCGGTTTGGTCAAGTCAGTAATGCCCCATTGTAATCGAGAGCAGTAGTGATTATTTTACTGAAGAGTTCTCTAGCTAGAGCACCACTACTCCACTCCCCGGTGACCTGGAATTTTTCACAGATTGCCGCAGTGTCACAGAGTGGCTTTTGAGCCAAAGGCACAAAGTGGGGGGAAAGATGAACATTTGAATAAATGACGCGTATAGCACGAGTTCAAATGGTGAAAAGAAATGGAACTTGTCTGGCTCGGAAGCCAATCTAAGCTTGCTACCTGCATTGCCTGGAGACAATTTGGCTCGCTCCCTCTCCATTGAATACTGTTATTGCAACAATATGCTCGTGCTACTTTATGCTTAGCTGAGGCCCTTCAGGTCTCCTCCTGGGCTTGAGTCCCTAGTAGCTACAATGCCTCAGGCCAGCACTATAGAGCAGAAATGAGGTGGAGTTCAAACTGGCAAGGTATTTTCTCAAGGGCTCTGAAATTGAGTTTGGGATTCCACTGGCTTGCTCTTGCCTTATGGTTGCCTTTTCTTAGTCCCACTAAGTAAAGCATTCAAGTAAAATCCAACTGAGATCTAGCACTACTTAGCAGCTGGGCCAGGTGTTAAAGCACGGTACCCTTTAAGAAAAGCCTCAATTATCCTTACAATAAAGGAGGGGGCAAACCATACCGTAAACTTCCGTGTTCATAGCGCTAACTGGCTCAGAAAAGTTTGCGGGAAGTGCTCTTTATCTCCAAAGAGAGAATGATGCGCTAACTGCAGAACACTTGTCTTGCTAATAAATGTATCCTTCGTTGGAATGATTCATCGGAGGAGTTACAATGCTGGTAGTTCCCGCTTTTAAGGGCTCATTTTAACAGCTGTCTATCAACAACAATAATAAAAGGAGCAGTCAAAGCTAAAATCAACAAACTATTATCTGTTAGGATTATTCATGGAATATGACACTGTAAACATACCAAAAGTCCCAAATGCTAAATTTAGAAGAGCGACATAAGTGGAAGAACAAAATTTTAGAGAACTGCTTCTAAAGAAAGCGCCAAAAATCTGTAATGGTGAAGATTTTTTATTTTAAGATGCACTCTTTGTATTGTTCAGTTCGGAGGAAACAGCATGTGACTAGGAAAGTACTGAGCTATTTATGGGGCAGAAGATTTATCTGAGATTTTTTTCCCAGTTATTTCTCTGTTGACTTACATGTCTTTTCATTGCTTTTAAATTAAAAAAAATAGTTTGAAATAACAAACGAAAGGTTTATTTATCTGTTACATTCACAGCACTGCTCAGAGCACACGAGTTCTACCTTCACATTTACTTGCCACTTACACGGTGTGTATTTGCTTTGTAACTCCTATCGGATACATCCTCCATGCTGCACAGAGTCCATCATGCTTCATGGCAGTATCAGCCCTCACCTACTTATTTTATAATAAACACCTCTTATAAACATCTTTAGACTGAACTTCTTTTACTCTGGAGAAAAAAAAAAAAAAAAACAGCAAAGCGATTACAATATAAATAGAGCACTTGGCTGTGTACCTTTATTAACAGCAAAATTAATCTATTTATTAGGAACGCCAGCACTGGCCGAGTTCATTGTGTAAGTAAAACATTTCACGCAAAACTGCCAAGTTCCAAAGGTGTGTTACATATAGCCAAAAAAAGCATAAGTGCTAGAACTGGCAATAGGTTACAAAACCAGACTTCGCTGTCCCACTTTTATTTTTTTTTTAATTATTTTTTAATCTTTGGGAAACGGTTTGGTTTTCTACAAGCTGTTAGTCGAAAGGGCACGTATGATTTGGCAGACTAATGTAACGTCTTATGTGCTCCTGTCAATTTCAGGGAAGATAAAATCTACAAGGATACTTAATTAAAAAAGAATGCGATGTCTGTTTTATAAATCACTGCTGCCATCTGCCCCGCAAACGCGGAGCATGGAAGCAGTCTTGTGTTCAACCAGCGTGGGAAAAAGCCGGGATCTGAATTATACCAACTTACTGAAATAACTTTTTTTTTTTTTTTTACAAGTACAGGCTTAAGCCTAACGCGGCACCAAACACCGGCGTTTCCTACTTGGCGCTATGCACAGAAACCCGCGTTAAGGTCACATAAAGGCGGGCGGGCAGCGCTCCCACGGGCGCTGCCAGCTCCGGGCAGCGCCGGGGGCCGGAGCCTGCCGGGCCGGGCAGGGGCTGCGTGCGGGTGTCACAGCCCATGTGTGCGAGGAGCTCTCGGCGCGTCCCCCAGCTCCGCCCGCAGGGCTGCCCCGGGCTCACCCGCGGGCACGCCGGCGTGGGGACGGATTTACGGGATCGGTGCGGCCGCGGCCGGGGTCTTGGGAACTGCCGGGCGGTCTCTCCGCCGGCCCGGCCGGAGCCCAGCTCTGCCTGGGGATGACCCGGCTCCCCCCAGTTTTGTCGCAGCCTGGCGGTGGCGGTGGCGGGACGCGAGTGGCGGGTGGGTGTCGGGAAAGCGCGCGAGGGGATGCGGGACCGTGTGCCCGCGCGCGGCCACGTGCTCGCCGCCACCTGCCGTGGGCACGCGGCTCCCCCCGCCGCCTCCCCCGCGCGCGCACGTGCGCGGCCCGCCGCCTGACTCTGCGGGGCGCGCGGGTGCCGCGTCCACGCGAGACCGCGCGGAGCGGCCCGGCCGCGCAAAGGCCGGGGAGGGCGGCGGGGGGGGGGGGGGGGGGGGAGGGGAGCTGCGCGCGTTTTCCGTGCGGCGGTGGCCGCCGGCAGCGAGCGCGCCCCGTCCCCGCCGGTCCCCGGCCCCATCACGCGGGGCCGTGTCCCTGAGCGGCGGCGGCCCCATGTGCGAGCGCGGGGTCCCGGGCAGGGCGTGTCGCGGGGCGGCGGAGCCTCTGCCCGCGCGGCACCGAGTGGGCGGCGGGGCGCGCGCGGCGCGGGGGCGCGCGGGGTCTCCAGTGGGAACCGCGCGCGTTCCCAGTGGCAGCGCCGGGGAGGGCGGGGGGTGGGGAGCCAGGGGACGGGGGAGGAGCGGGCCGCTCTCCCCCCCACCCCCGCTCCCTCCCTCCCCTGCCCCTGCCCCGGGGCGGCGGGTGGCGCTGGCCGCGGCGGGTCGGGGCTCGGTGTCCTTGTGCGGAAATGACACACGGTCCCGTCACGTCACGCGAGAGCGCAGCGCGCGGACCCTCGCACACAAAGAGCGGGGGGGAAGCGCGGGCTCCAGCGGCGGCCGCTCCAGCCGCCCCCGCCGCCCCGGGGCTCCCGTGGCCCCGCGCGGAGCAGAGGTAAGTCTCGCTGCCGCCGCTGGTGGGGACGGGCGCCGTTCCACGCACCCCACGGCGAGCGGGGAGCGCCGCCCCGGCGGGTGGGGGAAGAACGGGGAAGGGGGGGGGGTGGGGGGGGGCCGAGGGGGGAAGCGCGGGGCCGGCCCCTCCCCCGGCCGCCCGCGGGCCGGGGCCGCGCTGCCGGGGCCGCGCGGGCGGGGGGCTCTTTGTTCGCCGCTCCGAAGGGCGCTGCGGCGGCGCGGGTGGCGCGCGCCCGGCCCGGGTGCCTCCATCCGCGGGGCTGGGGGAGGGGGGAGAGCAGGGAGCGCGGGGGGATGGGGGCGGGAGGGGGCAGTGGAACGGTCACGCCGCCGTCACCTCCACCCTCACCTTAACCCCCTTCCCCCTCCTCCCCCGCGCGCCGGCCACATAGATCCGCCCGGGCAGGGTTCGGACCGGAAGCACCAACCGCCGCCTCCGCCTCGGGCTCGTGGGTCTGACCGCGGAAGCGGCCGCGGCCGCGCCGCGTGCGGGGCGCGCGGGGCGTCCCCCGCCGCAGCGCCGCCCCCGGGCGGGGCCTCGCGCCGCCGCCGCCGCGCGCGCCGCTCCCACGTGGCGGCCGCTCCGCCGCCCCTCGGCGGGCGCGGGGGGAGCCCCGGCCGCGCCCGGCACCGCCACGGGCACCGCCCCGGGGCTTCGCGGGGCCACGCGTGCCCCGGGAGCCGGGGCCGGGGTCGCGGTCCCGCCTGTCCTATCATACGCGGCGGGAGGAGCGGCGGGCGGGTGGCTGCGCTGGAATTCGTGTCGGTCCTTGCTGGGTCGCGCTCTGAGGGGCCCGGTGAAGGGCACTGCGGGGGAACGGGCCGCCCCTGCCCCGATCGTGTCCCGCCAGGTCACCCGCGCCTTCCCCTGCCCCGATCACCCGCTGCCTCCGCCCAGATCACGCTCACTGCCCCTGCCCCGATCACCGCCCGCTCCCCCCTGGTCGCCCGCTGCCTCTACCCTACTTTTCCCTGCGGTGTGTCCACACAGCCCTTTGTAAATAGAAGGGAACAAACTCTGAACCAGCAGAATGCGAGCCGGCCACGGGCCAACGGCCATGTGACGGCTCCCACATAGCGTTGACGCAGTCCCAGAGTTTTTTTGGGTTGAAGTGTGAGTAGGGTTTGTCGCTGCCTGACCCATGGGGCAGAGACATCCAAGCAGGGAAAGAGAAACCTTTTCCCTGTTTCCAACTGTAATGATTTACATATCATAAAACAAATAATTACCCATGTGTACTCGTACATTTTCTTCTTATCTCCTGCTAAATCAAACTCAGCATTGGACCAGCTGAATTTTTATCTTGACAAAGTATTTTCATAGTTTAGGTAAGTTCAGTGGTTAAAAATAAACGGAAGTTGAATGCAGTTTGGAGGAGAATTTAAACTGCCCGAAGTTAAGATGGAACAGTATTTTAAAATAAAAGCAGAGTGAGAGGGGAGAGAGGAAAGCAAAATGTTTTTAATAGACCAGTGGAAAACACGTGGTCGAAGAAAAGACAAATTCATGCATTACTGCTGGAAATAAACCAGGTTGGTGTTTTGCTGATCCCTGCAAGATTAAATTGCCGTTTGGTAAAAGTACAGAGGACAGATTGAGAAAACTGAGAAGAGTGATTTTAGTTTGTTGATTTTTTTGTTGTTTGGGTTTGTTTTTTTTTAATTTTTAAATTTAAAAAAATATTTAATCTGTATATTTAACTTAATTAAAACGAAATATGAAAGACGCAAATTAAGAACATGCCCTCTTAGTCCTATTGGAAAAATACCCTTGTTGCAGGCTGGCTTCAGTGGAGATTTGAGGCTTCATGTCCTGCTCCATAGGTCAGCAAAAGAGGTTTTCAAAATATGACAGTATAGGGATTTTTATTGTCCATAAGAGTAGTGCTTCCAACAACATCTGCTGGTTTCTTAAAATCTTTTTCTTTGTAGTTTTAGAACTTACTATTCATGTATTTGTAGTCAGAATGCTTGTTACGTTGGAATACTGTTTTCTACAGTACTCTACAGTACTTAATATTACAAGTGTCAGTACTGGATATCAAGAACAAATTTTATTGAGAAATAACACTGCAGCAACCTACTACCTCAAAACGAATAGAATAGAATAGAAAGCATTTGCTTTTAGTATTTCATATACTGTCTACTTGCATTTTGCTCTTTCCTCAGTTAAATGAGGCAACATTCAGATCTCAGTTTCCTTCAGATGTGTGGTCAATTTCAAATAACTTACCTGGTTTTTGTTTCGTGGCTTTTTTTTATTAAGGTGATTTCAGGTACTGGACTTCTTCAAACCTCTGCTTCAAAATTTTTAAGGCCTTGCCAAAATTACGTAAAATTTGTAGTCAAATCACTGGCTCATAGACCTGAACAAAAGGCAAACATTGCCTCTAAGAAATACATTTTCCAGCTCAGTCTTGGGATGGTATTTATGTCTAATTTAGTTGAATTGAATTTGAGTTGCATTGTTTTTTACAAATCAGAGGAATAAAATCTACCCTGAGGATAATTGCAATATTGAAATTATTGAACCCAGTGCTACAGGAAAATTATTGAACCCAGTGCTAGGAAAAAAAAAAAAGATGCAGATTACTTGGCACCCAAAGCAGAGCATAGAACTCGCAGTTCTCTAGGTTTGCTTCTCAGCCCAGCAGGGGAGCTTTCCAAGAGACAGTCTGGAGAGCAGCACACACCCTGAACAGGAGGCAGCTCCTGGGCAGCCTGAGCAGAGAGCACACGCCTCCAGTCCTTTTTGACTCTGGGACTGCAGGGCTGGGTGCTGAGAATTGTTATTTCCTCTCATTATTTCCAACTGGTCTATAGGAATCAGTCTTCTAAAACACCACAAGGGACAGAGTTCCACACCGTTGCTAGGCACTTAGAGCAGCCCTCTTACTCACCTGCTGTGTGGAATGGGACTGCTTCCACCTACCCACACCAGCTTGCAAGGCTCTGGACTTCCCATGGGAAGCTTTGGTTACTTTCTGTGGTTCACCCAGAGCATGTTAGGAAATACAGGCAGAGTCCAAGACAGGGAGCAGAACAGACACTTGAGTGTTCACTGAGATTAATTGATTATTCATTGTCAATTGCTGAGAATGAGTATCTGTACAGTGCTTTTAATTGGCTCTGGATAAATCATACTCTAGTTACGTAGTTTAATACCATAGCAATTTTGTGATAGAAGTTCTGTTACAGGATGATATGTGTAAGAGGAGGTGCTAATTTTGGTTGTTAAACAGCAGTTCAATGTACATGTCTTGTAAAATTTAGCTAGTGTCATCTCCTTAAAAGATCGGCTTTTTTTTTTGTCTTCCTCATTTATTTAACTTTTTTAGGATACCTATGCTGTAGGAGGGGTGTTGTATCTTTCAGTGCATGGTGAAAGCTAATGAAACTGTGCGGTTTATTCTGCATATGTTATCAAACACATATTTAATGTTACTAGCAAACATGTATGTCTTAACATTTGCCCAAAACATAGAAGAACAGTTGACCTTCTCAGAAACAGAACTCAAGAACACTTTTCATTATGAACTGAGTTTTATATATGAAGCAATGTACCGCCATGAGGTTTTAAAGGGAATAAACTTAATAAACAATGTCTCAATCCCTGTGTTTTTAATAATATTCTTGTAGTCAATAATGAAGAATTAAGGACATTCCTGCCAACCTACATGAAGAAGGTAAAATACTTAGTGGGGCAATGTGCATCCAAGAAGCAACTTCTACACTCTACCATGCATTAGTGAATTGAACAATACAATGTTACGCGAGGAGTTAAATTCTAAACAGCAAGCTTCTATAAAACTCGTAATCATCATTATTGTTGTTGTTATTATTTGGTAGCTTTTTTAAGGTAGTGATTAATTTTCATTTATGATTACCATTAACAAGTGTGATGAAATCCAAGTTGCTTTCCACATGCAGCATGTGTACAGTTTTATAGTTTCCTGTGTGGTTTTCATACTATTTTTTTTCATTTGCCAGAACTTAGTACATTAGATACGAGAGTTCAAAGAGTACAGAGTTACTTTAGTTACAAACAGCAGTACGGCAGCATTTTGTTTTGATGGAATTTTTTCATTCCATTTTTAAGTCAGGATGTGAAAATGATCAATCAGGTTTTCTTTAAGAATGATTGCAAAGGCAGAGAACTGCCTACATCTTGCACTATGAGCAAGATCTTTTCTCCCTGCCTTGTGCTTTTATAATGGTCAAAATCATAAGAGGGGTCAGGAAAGCATCCTCCAAGGCAAACACATGAGTAATTCTTAGATGGTAAACAGGAGGAGGAGAATGCGCATTATGGGAAGATTTAACCTATTAATCAGTAAGGATTCATTTAGTTTTGTGTATCAATAACTAGGTACATATTTATGCTACTTTTAAGTAGCAATGTGCATTATATTAGATGATATGAGACTGAAATACATTCTGAGTAATACATTCAGAGTTGCAATTTCTTCCCTTACTCATAAAATCTGTTGTACCCCAGTGCTTTAAATCCTTAAGGCTTCAGTGCATATTTTGGGTAGGTGCATTTTGGTAAATGGTTCCCATGTTCTGTTCTACATGCAAAAGCAGCATCAGCGTGGTCGTTAACTCTAAATGCACAGAGAAACATTCCAAAACCTTGTTTTTAAGGTGTTCTTCCATACTTTGGAACTCCCAGCACTGTCCTATGCATTGAGCTTCTCTGTTAACCATGGGTAATACCATTTAAATGTGGAATGTCATTACCAAAATGATACAACAGTGCAGTTAAGTGTCATGACCTGGTACATTTTTGGAATAGAGGGAGGTGTCTAAGTGAGAGCAATCGAAGTAGGGAGTGTTAAGTCCCTTCATTGAACTGTCTTGTTCTTTGCCTAGTCTGATGAGAAGAGAGAGCAGGATCTGTGGAAAGGGAATTTTTCCCACAGACAAGGTGTGCCAGGACTCCCCTTCTTTCCCTACTCCCTTAGATCTGGCTGCTGACATAGCTGTAGGTGTTTGGTTTGTTTTGGAATCTTTCTTCCAGAGGATTCACCAGAAAACAGGATGCAGTGCAGCATCTGTCTGTATCCCAGCAAAATAAAGCTGCCAAAGCTGGTTGCTCTGCCAGTCACAACTTCACAGTGGGCTCCCAGCTTCAGCACAGAGTGTTCACTCTTTCCTAGAACTTGCTAACAGCTGTCCTCTAGATGGCATTGAGTAATTATAAGGCTGATGATGATAAGTATATTTATCTTACGTTTTGAAAAAAATACATATAAGATTGAAATATGTTTTGTATACTCAACATGACAAGGAACAACTGTTGGATGTTTGCTTTACTGTATGTATTTCTTACTCAATTGCTTTTTGTGGTATTTTGTCCCAAGGTCTTTTAGACTTTTTTTTTTTAACTCCAGCTTTGCTTATTCTCACAGTCTGGGTTAGAATGATGCCTCAAAACAGACCTTTACACTGCTACCTCTTTTAAAGAGGAAGTAATTATTATTCATAAGTACTGATGCACAGCAAACAATATTTTAACAAATATGAAAAGTTTTATCTTTAGTGGACTTGAAACAATCGACAAAATTGTTGTTAATCTTACATATATAGGCATGCATGCTCAGAAACAGATACAGAAACAGATACAGGCTTTCCCCCTTTCCATAAATCCTAATTTCCTGTGGGAGCGATGATGCAGTTGCTCTGTTGGTGCCTCTTCGTTGGCTCGCTAGTCACTCATGGGTTCACTGTGACCTGAATTTGAAGCGAGATAGTGGAATAAATAAGGTATCATTAAATAGTTGAATCAAGCCAGTGGCTTGCTGGTATGAGGAGAGATTTTAATTCCTCCTTTCCAGCCCAAACCTTGTGCAAAGCTGGGCCCTTTACCTCTATGAATTACAAAGAAAGTGACCCAGGAAAAAAAAGAAGTGAGTTGTTTTCTGACAGTTTATCAAGATGGAAGGTTAAGGTGGGCACCCATGCTTGACCAAGGGAGCAGGTGGGGCTGCAAGGCAGGAAATCAAAGGGACAATTGAATCCTGTCTCTCAACAGAAGCTGTTATATGTTTGATGTGCTTCATTTTCTCATATTACCAGAGTTCTTACCAATCTCACAAAGAAGACAGGAAACTAGATAAAGAAAGAGATTATTACTAGGGCTCCCAAAAATGAAAAAATTTGGAGTTGGTGCTTTTTTTTGGCACCAGAGAGCTCAGGTGTGGAGCACAGTCTTCCTAGGCTTTGTTGGTTCTGACACTGATTTTGACTATTCACTTTTAATTGTATTCTGGCAGTTTTCAGGTTAAAAAAAACCCAAAAGTTAACACTGTATTTCAAACTTGTGAAACAATGTTTTGACTCAGTGTTATTTGACCTGAATTCAGGGTAGCTTTGGCCTTCCTAATGTTGTTTCCTTTAGAAAGTTAACTGTTGCTTTGCTTTAATTTTCACTTTTTTCCAGTGTTAAAAAGTGGCTCTTCAGACACTCATTTATCTTCTCCTTTCAGCTTGATTTTTTTTCTCTGATAAGAATTCTTCTAAAGCATTCTTTCTATTTGAATAACAGTAGTAATAACAGGAATTAGAAAGAAAATATAATTCCATATATTCCCTCCTACATATTTTGTGTTGTTTCATCCACTACCACCTTTTACTCTTCTCTTCTGGCTTTGTGGTTAACATTTTTTACTGTTTTGCTCTGATGAATCAGTCTAGGATTATATGAAAAATCATTTTGATCTCCATTTTAAAATATTCTGTAGTGGTATTGATAGATTTGCTTATTATCACCTCAGGGCCTCCCAAAAAGACTGTGTGTCACACTCCCTGAGCACTGGCACGAGTTGCTCTTGTACCCCAGCCCTCAGAGCCACACCTAGTGCAGCATGGAAAAGTGCAAGGAAGATCCAGGCAGTAACTATCAATGTATGTGGGATATCAGGGCAAAATATGAACCGTTAGTACAATGGGATTTTCTTAAGGTCTAGGAGAATTTTTGATGGTGCTGCGAGAGGTAGACTGCCGTAGGATTTTTCACAAAGAGCTGTAGTGGCTTTGTCTAAATCTGTAAATACTGTTGAGTTAATAAGACCTGGTGTTAACCCATGTCAGGGCTTATCAGGTGGTTTAGAAGTTGATGTGGGCCACTTAGTTTCAGGCTGTTATGTCTAGAGAGTTTGCAGAAGTTTAAGTGACATGATTATGGTACTGTTAAACTGGTATAATTGATATATGAATCAATTCATAAATGCAAGTCCTGAAATAGGGAATAATGGTGGGTAAAAGGAGAAGGTATCTGAGGGGTTTGTAGTAGCTCTACATCCAATTGGGAGAGACTTATTTTTATACATGATGATGAAGACAATCTCATTTTATCCCCTTGAGGATGCCCTTTACAAGCCTGTATATAGGGGCCATGTGGAAGATCAGCACATCAAAGAGTATCTTGGCTTCAAGGGTGGCCCAGTATAAGCTGATTTTATAAATCTGTGCATCTTTTGTTTGGGTGCCACCCATTGTAAATCGTAAAAAATCTAATCCAGAATGGAACCTCATAGTTACTATTACAGCCATCAAATTGCCTACAAATTGAAATTCATATCTACACAGCATTCAAGTGTTTACAGAGTTTTTAAACAGTATTTTGAGATGTAAAAAAAAAAAATATATATATATATAGTATTCAGCATTATTCAGGAGAGAGGTAGAGAGGTACAGACTGTTTTTCCCTCCACAACGGATTCTCTGTCTTTCTCTCCCCATCTCTCTTATTAATTTCATTGTAATTCCCACTCCTGGGCTGTATGTACACTTTTGATTGTCTGGTTTTATTGACTTGCACTTGTAAAGCAATAATATTCTGGGGCCAGATAGGCATAATGCTGCATGTAGAGGAGCATGAGCAGAGCGTGACAGTTTGCCCGTCACCCGCTCACCAGTTGAGAGTGTCAGTTTGCAGCTGCGTGCCCTGTAAGGGTCAGTGATATCTGACTAAGTTGTTTGCTTTGTAGATCGCCAAAGATTTAGAATATCTTTTAGAAACACATTCAGAGATTGATGTTGGCCCCCAAGTAACTTGCAAAATTAGTTTTCAAGTAAACAGAAATACATATGAGTTTTTCATGTGAGAAGTAACACTAAAATCATGCTAGCATAATACATATATTTGCTTTTCCCTACAAAGCCAAAATTATTTAGAGACTGACAGAGAAAAGGGTCTTAGTGTAATCTATGTGCATTATTCTGCTGGAATTGATGCAATTTATATCAAAAGATCAAAGATTTTAAAATAAAAACTTACTCCAGCATGTATGATTTATGATGAGTTTTCTTTCTGTGATGATTTTGTGTCAATCACAAGGACAATATGAAAACATTTGACTGTAATAATAGTGATTTTGTACAGGGTGAAGACTTTAATACAGTTAACTTCCATTTATATACTGCCAAGACACTACAGAGAAGGTTAGAATGACTTTTACTATATCAGAAAAAGACATAGAGTTTTAAATAGTTCCCTATCTGCTGTATGTTATCAACAATATAGTTTGCATGTTGATGGGTCTATAGATAGCCATGAAGGTTACTGAAAATAACTAGTTATTACAAACATACAGACTGGAAAGACTGTCATCTGTGGGCTGTTAACTCAATACTTCTAGATAAAAAGTAATTACAGGAGGAGATGTAGATATTCCCTGATTCCAGAAGATGCTGATATTTATTTTTGTATTTTTGTGTTGTTCTTTAGTGAGATAGAAGATGAATTCAGCTGAAATCACTGATGATGATGAAGGTAAAATATTATACTTTGTATAATTTTTGATCAGGCAAAAATACTTGTTGATTTAAAGCATTTGTCACCTAATAAAGAATGCAGTTGGATCAAGACAAATTACACTAATGTTTTTTAAAAAGTTACCTAAAATAGGGCATTATCTTTGTTAGTCATTATTATTTCTGCTCTACATCCTTCCTCCCCTCCAAAAAAATCTTCCTCCTGTAACATTATTTGTTTATATTTTAGATTCTTCTTTGGAGAAGAAACTGTCATTTACTGGAAAACTGAATGATTTGACTTTGAGGTGGCCCCGATATACAATTACCATAGAAGTATTAAAAAATAATGAAGTTCTTCAAAACACATTTTTGTAAAAAGAAACAAACCACAGAACATTATAGTAAGGATATAATGGTTTTTTGGAGAGGGTGCTTTATCTTTCTAAATGTTCTCTTTTTTCAGTAAAAATTCCTAAAAAAAATGTGAAAGTAGAAACAGAAAATGAAGATGAAGCTCTAGACTGCTCGGTAACTTCCAGATCTGCTGAGAAGCACTCGCTGGATGGCGCAGTGACTTGCCTGCAGGATTCCAACAAACGGAAACAGACCTCCCTTGGCTCTGATGGGTCAGGAGGCCAGCAGGATGCCTTCCCCAGCGTGAAGAAGAGACGCTTTACACAAGAGGTGACTTCTCTGTACATGACTGTGATTTTTTTGGTTCATATTTCCTAGGCTAAATTCTCTGCTGCTATAAGTAAAATGCAAGTCTTTTAACTAAATTTGCATTGGTAATGAGTTTGTTGCAAATGTGGCTAATCTAAAGCCAGTTTACACATGGCTGGGTATTCTCTAAATAACATGGAAGTGATCATATTTATGAAATACAGTTAATAGTTATAGGTTAATTCATTTATGTGAATTATATTTTTGTTGTTCAGCAGATAACATAGGAAGGGGCAGTGATTTGGAGTAACTGAGCATTACTCTGATTACAGTCCCTCTCATGTCACACAGTCCTTCAGCTTGATCCTGAGTGGTAGAATCAGGGCTGTAATTCTTTCTTCTGTAACAAAAATTTAATGTCAGTGAGACCCATATAAATTAGTGTATTATTTGAAGGATAAAAATGCAGGGATGCAGAAGATTTCAGCCATATCAAGAGTGGAATGTATTACAGCATATGGTGTGGCATCCCAGCTTGGGACAATCCAGATGTTTCTTTAGCCAGTGAAGGAGATGCCCAGTCTTTTCCATTATCCTGATCTTGTGTTTCACCTCTCTAGCAATAGCGGATTTTAATTAATCTCTGCTGAAACTGAGCTAGTTTCTTTTAGTCCTTGTTCTTTTCAGTATGGAGAGCAATGATCATCTGTTCTAGAAAAAATCTTCTGCATGTGGGAAAATTCATGTGATGATGTTCATTCTCAGTCCTTCCTTTCCAAGATTTAAATTTTCTTTTTTTTCAGCTCTTCTTCAGGAGTCACCTTATATTTTTGTTGTTCCGTTTGAGAGTCCAGAAAAACTAGTGTCCAGTGTTGGATAGTCACATCTCTCCTGCCACTCTCTAGAGCACTATAATGACCTCCTGTTTTTCACACTCAGCACTTTATTAAAATAACCTAGATTCAAATTCATCCTCTTTTGAATAACTTCAGGCCCTGGGTTATATTTAGTTTCTGACCTATCCTAATGCACGTATCCTTTTCTGCTCTTTTGCTACCTAGCCAGTTATTCCATGTTGTATTTGCACATTTCATGTCTTCTTTATAGCCATAGTTCTCTGTGATTCTTTTTCTTGACTATCATCTCTCTGACTTCTTACGGCTGTTTTTTTCCCCTGAATGCCTGTGGTAGGTAGGTTTTAATCTTATTACACGGTTTCTTTCTTTTCCTTTCTCTTTTTCTTTTTACAATTGTTTTCCTTACATTCAGATTCTTAAAAGAGCTTTATAATGGTCTCCGAACTGTGCTTGCTTTGCATTTTCCTGTTTGCCATTAATAAATGTTAAAGTTTAATTTGAAGTTAATTAAAACTTTCGATTCATAATATCAGAAGTTGACCCAGTAATAATGATGAAAATTCATTCTTGGCTGACCCCAATGAATCAGCATGTTTAGTTAAATAACCAACTAGAAACAGTCCTCAATCTTAACAGCATTTTTAAGTTAGTTACTTCTCTAATATGAATATTTTGTTTTAATTGATGACTTTATTAACTATTTCTATTTAAACAATGGAAAAATCTTAATTATTCTAAAGAATGTTTTGCTTGTAGTATATTTTTACTGCATGACATATAGGCATCTATCTATGATATAAACAGAGCTGTACTTCTTTTGAACTGGTAATTATATTACTAAATTACTTTTTATCTGAAGACTTCCCTTTTTTTTTGAAATTTTGAATGCCACTTCATAATCAGGAATTAATTTTCCCTGATTTTCTTTTAAAAAAAACAGTGTGTAGAAGATAGTAAGTTTAAAAAAGTTATGTGCAGAACTTTTCCATATTCTTATGTGTCTAAAAGAATCTATGTTTCTTGCTCCTATATTTATTTATTCTTTAATCCTGAGCTCGAATATTTTGCGTTGTATTCTTACAGATATTTAGACTTTGTTTATTAAGCATAACAAAGGTCATAAATGGACTTGAGCATTGAGCAGAACAATAACTAAGCAACTTTTAAAACTTGGCTTAGGATTTCAAGAGAGTATGTGAGAGACTATTTCACAATTTCTTTGGTCGATGTTTTGCAAAATACTGCACTTTGCAAATGTTCATAAAATGTTTAGAACATAAAAACTTGCTGTGCAACTGTAGTATAAAAAGCAGTGCTATCTTACATACATTGAGTCTCATAGAACAATATCTTTGCTTCGTTTTTGATAGTACTTTAGAACTGATAATCTTAAATGGGTGCAGTATTATCTGAAATTCGTGGATGTTTAAAGATCAGCATTACAGAAAAGGAATTTGTTAAATTGGAGAATTTACAAAAGCTGTGTATTTATGGTGTGGATAGTGCTCTTCCCAGATGGAAACTATAGACAAGATAATTAAAAGCAAAAGAAAAGAAAATGAGAATGCATCTGAACTAAAATATCCTTAAATATTTTTAAGCCCCAAATGTTTTTTCTTGTCATCTGCTAGGAGAACACTGACTGTGTGTTTCTGAAATGCAAATATTCTGAAATGCAAATCCATCCTGCAGCCAGATCTGGCCACTGAGAGCTGCATTGGTGAAGGAAGAAGTTCAGCTGCTATTGTAGTGAAGATCTGCTGTAGTTCTTAGCATGAGTACCAGAGCACAGTGTCCAAAACTGAGACTGCAAACTTTAATGATCTTACTGTCAAAATAATGAATTCATGTTCTTTAATACACATTCTAATATTGATTTGGCTTGACTTTGTGTGTGAGGTGCACATCAATAGAAGTTACCCTCATATTGCCAAGTTTTATTATATAATTAATTAGGGAAAATAAACAGCAGGAAGTCAAATGAGAACTGACAGATACCTGGTGGCCTGTGGCAAGCTATTTAGCAGCAAGGTGTTTTAGTAGTAGAGAAGGAATTGAGAGAGTCATATGCTGTTTCTGAAGGAATATTTGGTAAGTTCTCAGTTAATGGGAGTGTTAATGAAAGAGTAACTTAGGTGGAAGGTCTCACTGGTTGTGTAAGAAGTGTTTTGTTCTTTAAATCTAAAATAGTAAAAAGCTTTGTAATTCAGTTTGTGTGCCTGACTGGAGAGCAGTATTGTGCACATTGTCAGTGGAGATTTTCATGGCCTGCTTTCAGGTGATGTCTATGTGGCAGAGCTCTGTTACCATCTGGAACTACCTCTGTTTCTTCACTGACAAGTATAGGTGGTGTATGACAACTTCAGTCCCAGCTTAGGAGTCTGCAGTTCGGTCAGGGCAATGTGGATTTCAGTCTGCTCGCAGTCGCTTTTCTGGCTTTGTTATGAGTGGAACTGGAGTGGGACAGTCTTCTAACTGGGACCTGGAAACCAGGTGTCCTAGGCACCCTGACAGCTAGGGATTCTGCTCACTGAAATGCGTCGCTTTGGCTTTACGTTTTCATTTGATCATCTCTCCACGCAACTTTGGATGTGCAAACACAAGATTTCTTATGTAGGGTAATGTTTTGTGAGTGAGAGCAGAACTCGGAAACAGCTTCAGTTCAATTGAATGCTGATTTCTAAACTTGGAGTGGAAACCAGCTTGTTCTTTCTGAGTCTCCTTTGAGTATACATTGCATTAGAAATTAAAAAAAAATTAGATTCAATTTGTCACTGCAGTAAGCAGATGCCAAGTGTGATTACATATAGGGACCACATTGATTTCATGAGTTACAGTTCTGTTTCTCAAGAAAGAAACCTTAATTCTAGTTCCTCACTGTAAGACATAATGGGGCCTTCACTAGGATTTCATATTTCTTGTGGCTCTTAGCTCAGACCTGAAGTCTGTGTTTCATTTGTTTTAATACTTGAATGCAAATTCTGTAGTGTTTTATCTAATTAATGTTTTACAGAACAAGCCAAGAAAATTGTTTCAGTATAGAAACATTTACAAATCTGGGAATGTTTTCTCATGTTTGAATTCTTTATGTTGGATTTTGATTCTGTTGTATCTGCTTAACTTTTAAGAATTATTTGCAATATCCACGTGTTTGCAAAAAAAAAAAACCCAAATCACCCAAGCCCTGCATATCTACTGTGAGACAATGAAAATGCTTGCTTCCAATTTCAAGCAATGAGGAATAATTACAAATAATTGAGCACATTAAGTCCTTAGAATTCATTACTGGTTTTATATAATTTATAAATTATATAAATTTATATAGTTTAAATAATTAAGAAAGTTAGAAATCCATGAGTCTAAACTTCCTTGCCTTTCAGAAATAAAGAAATCTTCTGTTAGGCTTCCTTTTTAAAAAGATATTGTACCAAGGTACTTTCCACTTTTTTATTATTTGAATAGAATACCTTTTAAAAATTAAGTCATTTCTAGGATTTGTTTAGTAGTTCTGCACCATTATAAAGATATTTTTTAAAACCTGTATATAAACTTTTCACATCAGAAAAAAAGAGAATAAGCATATTTTTTTGTTTATAGCCTTTGTGACATTTTCAAAAGCTAACCTAAAGAGAGTGCTGGAATGTTAAATGCAGTTGTTGGAGGCAATGGCAAGGTCACAGGACTAGGAGTCAGAAAATCTAGATGCTATTCTTGGCTCTGTTGCTGACTTGTTGCCACCCAAATTCTTGACAGCCCAAGATCCTCATATGCAAGGTGAAGCCTAATGATACTTAATTTGGGGGAGTAATTAGAGCTCTGTGGGTAGAGAGTACTAAGAATTATTATTGCATTTCTTTTCCATGGAGAAAGCCATGAGCCAAAAAAAGGAAAACAGAAAGGAAGCCTAACTAATACTTCACTGTATTTTTATTTTTCCTAGTGAACTTATTGATTTTTATTATTTAACACAACAAGTCCCCTGGAGAAAATTTGACTTGCATATTTATGTAACAGTGCTTGCTTAAGGAGCACATATTTATAGCTAGTATCTTTAAGGCTGTCTTGCTAATACAGTATTTATTCATTTCAAGGGCTTCCTTTCAAACATGAGGAACAGAGATGCTGGCTCACCCACTCAGGTAAATGCAGAGCAGACAAACAAGAACAAGAATTCTAATGTAACATGGCTCTGTGAAGAAGAATCCTTCAGTGACATAATCACTCCATCTTATAAAAAACCTCTCTATGGCATCTCACACAAAATCACAGAGAAGAAGAACCCACCAGGAGCAGAGCAGTTTGCTTCTTACGAATTGTTTGAAAAAATCAACCCTAGCAGTCCCTCACAAATTCGGACTTTGAACGATCAACGCAAAAGAGACTCAGCCACAGCCATTGCAGTAGCAGCAGCCACAGCAGATTCAGAATCAAATATATATTCTTTGATACAGAAAATGTTTTACACGCTGAACACCCTCAACACCAATATGACTCAGCTTCACAGTAAAGTTGACCTGCTGTCTCTGGAGGTTAGCAGAATTAAAAAGCAAGTCAGTCCAGCAGAGTCCGTTGCTGACTTCAAGCCTCCCCCAGAGTACCAGCTGACTTCTACGGAACTCAAACAAATCATGGATCAAAGCACATCGGGCGGGGACCTGGCTTGCCGGTTGCTCGTGCAACTCTTCCCAGAGCTCTTCAGTGACGATGAGTTCGGTAGGAGCTGCAGTGCATGTGGCTTTCTCAACAAAAGGAAACTTGAATCTCTTCATCTGCAGCTTATTCGTAACTATGTGGAAGTTTGTTACCCTTCTGTGAAGAATACAGCTGTGTGGCAGTTGGAGTGTTTGCCTCAAGTCAACGATTTTTTCAATAGATTTTGGGCTCAAAGGGAAATGGAAAACAGTCAGCAGAATGTGCAATCATCCAGTTTTTATGATACTGAGCAGGTCGAATCCTCTCATTTTATGGAGGATAAAGAGCAGGAAGAAGCTTTGTCCTTGGACAGGAGTAATATCATTGCCTCAGATTACATGCTGGATGCTCAGGATCTCAATGAATTTTTAGATGAAGCTTCTTCACCAGGAGAGTTTTCTGTTTTTTTGTTACACAGACTTTTTCCAGAACTCTTTGACCACAGAAAATTAGCTGAAAGGTACAGCTGCTTTGGAGACTCTGGAAAACAACTGCTGGATCCTCATCGGCTTCAAATAATCCGTAGGTACACTGAAATTTACTTTCCAGATGTGCAAGAAGAAGAAGCCTGGTTGCAGCAGTGTGTTCAGCGAATAAATGATGAGCTTGAAAGTACGTATATGGATGGAAGTGAATGTGACCAGATGAGAGATGACTGTTACGATTCTTCTAGTTTACCAGATGATGTATCAATCATAAAAGTGGAAGACAGTTTTGAATATGAAAAGCCTGGCAGACGGTCAAAAAAAATTTGGCTTGTACCCATAGATTTTGACAAACTTGACTTTCCCCCTCCTGATTTTGATGTCCCTGTCCCGGATTACCTGTTGAACAAAGAACAGATTAAAAGCATATATGAAAGCAGTCTTTCCATAGGCAACTTTGCTTCCCGATTGCTTGTTCTCTTATTTCCTGAACTATTTACTCATGAAAACTTACGGAAGCAATACAACTGTAGCGGATCTTTAGGCAAGAAACAGCTTGACCCCACTAGAATTAAATTAATTCGACATTATGTGCAGATACTGTACCCCAGAGCAAAGAATGACAGAGTGTGGACATTGGAGTTTGTTGGGAAGCTTGATGAGAGGTGTCGACGAAGAGACACAGAGCAAAGGCGCTCGTACCAACAGCAACGGAAAATCCACGTGCCAGGGCCCGACAGAAGGGAATTTCTCACCTATGCAATAAACCCTGAGAGATTTCGAGAAGAATTTGAAGGGCCGCCGCTGCCTCCGGAAAGAAGTAGCAAGGATTTTTGCAAGATACCACTCGATGAACTTGTTGTTCCTAATCCAGACTTCCCTGTGCCTTCTCTGTATTTGCTGTCTGATAAGGAGATAAGAGAGATAGTGCAGCAGAGCCTGTCGGTTGGCAACTTTGCTGCCAGGCTTCTCGTAAGACTCTTTCCTGAACTCTTTACTCCAGAGAATCTGAGACTGCAGTACAACCATTCAGGTGCTTGTAATAAAAAACAGCTTGATCCCATCAGACTGAGACTGATCCGTCATTATGTGGAGGCAGTTTATCCTGTGGAGAAAATGGAAGAAGTTTGGCATTATGAATGTATACCGAGCATCGATGAAAGGTGCCGGCGTCCTAACAGGAAAAAGTGTGATATACTGAAAAAAGCTAAGAAAGCAAAAAAAGTGACAGGCTCTTTAAACTGCTAAGACTTTGACCACTAAATTATTGTCAAGAGTATGCTTTGGTTTAGACTGAAGGGCCTGTCAGGAGCTGAGGGTTCTCAGCACCTGGGACAGTAAAGCACTAAATTTGTTGCATTTCAGTGTGTGTGTTGCATTTCTGTTGGCACTGCAGCAGTGGGAAGTGGCTGACTACATTTGTACATGGGTAAAGACCATCAGTGACAGCTATCAATGACTCGCTAAGAGCATGATATTCACTGGTGCAAATACATGTATTGAAACTATTGCTCCACTCCCCATTTCTGCATCTTCCTTTTCTATCACTTTCTAATAATAAAGAATTTTTTTTTATGGTTGTGCTCTTCAAGAGCAGTTTGTCATTATACCGTTATAAACAGTATTTTTAATTAATTCGTACTTTGAAATGTGTAGACTAAGCTTAATTTAAATTTGAAAGTGCCATTTTCATTGGAAATCATTGGAATATTAGACTTGGCTTCTACAGTAACTTCAGCTTCACACTTGTTTTGTTCTTCATGATATTGAGGTATTGGAAGTTATAATGTGTCAAAGAGTGGGTTAGAATGGTGTCATTTGCATTTTTCACTGTTACATTGGTTTTATTTCTAAAATCAAGAATTTCTGTTGAAGACTTGAGACATGAGCATAGACACCGTGTGAACAGGGGTTTTTTTTTTGTATTGACACCACAAGCTTGATCCTGCCCCTATGAGTTCTGTTATTGTTTTGTCCAGTGTAACTGCTGGAGTGACTGAGGGTTCCTCGTCTTGGGTAAAGCCAGCAAAACAGACCCAAGCCTATACCCATGGAATGTCTTCCCATCATCTGCTTGCCACCCTGTTTGTAAAATAGCAGAAGCAACAGCAACATTAAAAAGACCCGAAACAAAAACTTAAAAAAATTTTAGACCTTACTTTCTATCAAAATCATGATTCCAAAGGTTTCCAGTGTTGATATTGAATTGCATATATAAAAAGTATGTGCAAAGATTGGTTTTGTGGTGAAATCCAGTGTTTCAGGGTCCCAGCATATGAGCTGTGGTAATGTAACTTACTCTTTCCATGAATGCAGTAGCATCTGGATATTTTGGTTGTAGGGATACAGAACTCTCTCACTTTGCCAAATTGTTTTAGTGTAATTAGTAGCTATTTGGAGACATAACTGCATATGTATAACTTAGGTTCATATGGTCAAGTTTACATCATTAATATGTCCGAGTGTAACAAAGACCATCCAGAACCCAATATGAATTTGCTGTATGACTTGTCACTGGAGAGTGCTGCTTTAAAACTAGTTTTCTCTTTCTTTTTTTTTTTTTTTTTTTCAATTAATACTGATAGAAATGGTGAGAGAGAATCAATTATGGATTCTTAATACAGTAAAGACAGTGGTTGCCTATAGAGCATCACTGGAACACCTTGGAGCAATTGTTGATGTTCTCTGTGGTCTTTTTCTGTTGTTTACTTAGATGGGTCATAGCAAATTTTAAGTCAGTTCCAGTGTAATTTTCTATTTTAGCATTTGTAAGGAAGTACAAAATATTTGATATTTTTACTTCAGATTTTTAGAATGTATTGTTCTTAGACTCATATTGATCCCTTTAAAAGGAAAACAAAATGGTTTTCCTGATGGCAAGAACTAGTAAATGTAATGTGTTAAACTGGGAGTAAATTATAGTTAGTAGCATTTGCTCATTTTGCCCATATGCTAGAAACATTCTCAGAGAATGTATGAAAAAGGTCATGAATGTACTAAACAACACATTGATACTGTTTATATCCATTTAAATGTTTCCTGTTGGTTTAAGTAATAGCAGACCATACTCAAAATGGATATCAGAGCAAATACGGCTATAATAAATCAAAATCATTTTACCAAAGATAAAGAACTGATACCACAATGTCTGCATCTGTTCATTTTAGTGCATAAATTTATCAAATTGAATGTATCAGAAACCAAGACTCTCTTGTCACTGTATGCTACCTAGAAACTCCTTGAAATTTTTTTTACATGCACTTTCGTGGTATATATAAAATAACAGAAGATCTTAACGGCTGTTTAATTTGTGGTTGCAAATGGCTGGCCAAAAGGTAAGAAATATAATTTTATTTTCTTATCTTAATGTCATACATTTCACCACTTAGTGATATCAAAGCTACCAGAAGAATTCAATATATATTGAATTTTTTTACAAGGGATAGATGTTACTAGCTAGCATGCAAGTTTGAGACGTACTGGCTTTTACTGTAGATGTTGATATTAAGTCAAAAATCAGTCAATTGATATTATCTAAGAAGTAGTGAAAAAAACAATTTGACAACTTTGACCATAAAAATGAAAATTTTTGAAACTGGGTATAAAAATATTTTTGTGTTTTTTTTCTCTTCTTATTGCTGTGTACATTCCTTTTGTCCAACTCTTCACAACCCTTTCATGATTCATTTGATTGTATGATTTATAACTGATATCAAGAAAATACAGACATATAAATAGTGGCATAGTTCACTAACAAAAGCTCTTGCAGTGAATCTGAAGTACAGCCACTTCATCCAGTTGGTTAGTCTTGTAAATATATTAAAGGTCTATTATTTTCATACAAGAGCAATGTTGTCTGGTGATTGTTCAGGTACAAGCAGGATAATTTTCCTATAAAGTCTCTTACTAAGGTCTGAGATAACCTTAGGTAATTGGACAAATACATAAAGGAAAACACCAAAGGTTTGCTGGAGCCATTTACAGGTTTTTCTGTCTTTCAGACTTCTTCTGTTTAAAGGCATAAACTTAAAATTTTGGTGAAACTGTGATAGGAGGGTTGCTAGATATTTAAGTGTTGGGTTCATACGTAGCCATGCACACTGACTTCCTATGGATAAGCATTACTTTCTACCTACCCAGTTAAGGTGGGTATCAAGTGTCTCTACTTTGTAGAGTGTAACTATATCAGCTTTCAATAAGTATTGAATAGCCCATTTCTAAGCTTTCTAAAAGAAACAGTGTAGTATTATTATTTATTTTTGCATCTTACACATTTTCTACAACTTAAACATTTCCTTAGAAGTTCTGTAACAAATATAAAACAGCACATAAAAGAGAGGTGACATATACATCAGTTTATTGCCTGTTAAGTGTATTCAGGTGACAGAATCAACAACAAATGTGTTGGCAAATGAGAAAAATCTTTACATGGAATCACTTTGTTATGCTGATGCAGTACAGCCAACAGTGTTTCATGTTCTAAAAAATGTTTGTGACTTTTAAAATTACCTTCAAAATGCATATAATTTATTTCTAGGTACATTTTGTTAAATCTGTCATTTGTCTCTTTTCAGTTATTGTTTGATATTTATGTTGTAGCAGTGAGAAACAGAATTGTGTGCTCAATGCTCTACAAAGGCACACCAGCTCTAGGTTCATTCTGGAAGGGGCTAAGATGAATTCTACATCCCCAAGAAGCCCAGAAGATAATGTACAGGTTTTATTTATGATTTATTTTCATTCAGATTTCGTTTTGCTGATTAAAGCAATGTAGAACAGCTGGAAAATTCAATGTCTTAAGCTTGCCTTGATGACAGGGTATAAATTGACAAATGCTCTTACTTACAAAGGTACATTTTAGTTGATTGCACTTAAAATTTATGGAAGAACAAATGTGGCAGGTTTTTCTGAGTAAATGAAACAAACTCCATCACTGTCATTGCAAAAATTTCTTTACTGCCTTGGTTTGACTTCCTGATTTTTTTCCATTATTACTGCAAGTCAGCACCAATGGAGTTACAGATTTTTCGTCTGAAACATTTTGAAAGGACCTTTTTTAATGTTCCTGAAGTTGATAAAAATGAATAGACGAAGTTATGGTTTAGTTTCCTCTTAATTCTCTCTTAAAATTGACATTGCTAAGAAAGGCAGAACAAGCAAGAAATACACATTTGTCTTCATCCTTTCCTACCTACTTTTTCTGGTTGTAGTAAATGTTAAGACAGATAAATTTCTATTAGTAATAGTGCTTTCAAATCCTTATTTTGCCCTAAAATTCATTCATGAAAACTTCTCGCTGGTAGTAATATTAGTAATTTTTTATAGAAGTGTCTCACAGAATACATAACACCTGTCTTTGTCACAGCTCACATAAATCCTGTTCTGAGGAGGTCATCTCTCCTGCAGCAGAGTGCCAGCTGAAGGAGCTGCCCTGGCTTTGCCAGTTCCAGTGCTGGAAGCAGATGACTCCTAACAAAACCAAACCTCCATCACATTCACATTTTCCTTGTACCTCATCTGACTGGCAGGAGATAAGCCCTTACACTGAATTATTTTACCCACCATATTCCTTTTAATTTTTGTGATTTTCTGGATGCTGTCATTTCTAGCTAATGGTCATGGAACTGTGGTCCCCACTGAGCATTTTTCTTTGATTAACAATTCAGAAGGAAGAAACTTTGATTACCGTGGGAAAGGAAGAACTCTAATAGAAGAGAAATAAAGCTGTTCTTTTCCCACTTCTCCCCTTTCTTACTGACACCCCAAGATGAAATTGAATAGAGCAACTTTTAGCTATGTTTTTAGCTTTGTTTTCCCTAATTTCTATTTTAAAATTTAGTGAAACTGACTTCCCAGTCATAAAATGGGTGAAATTGCTACATGTCCAATAACACTAAAATTGATGTTAATAGATGGAAAGAAATTATTACTGGATATTGGAGGAAGATCAGCTAATTAGTATCTATACACACAGAACACACACACACACAAATGTTAAGTAATCGCTCCCAATTTCCTTCACAAATTTCATTATAGCAAAGCAACTGTTCATCCTTGTTTCCAGAGGCATTTTGTAGTCTTGTGTTTTAGAGGTCACTTCTCTGAAAGGCAAAATATTCCTTTAATCATTACACTTTCAGGAATGTCCCACTTTGGTTAGCTCATATGGTGGTGTGTTAGTGAGGTCTACAAATGTTTCCTGTGAGAAGAAAATCCTAAGGTAGCTGTCAGCAGTGGGAATGAATCACTTGATAGGATTGCATCCTACATGTGAAATCTGACACCTTGTATAAAAGCAGGAGTTTGGTATTATGTCATGTAATGTTGTCACTTGTCTCCTGCTCCCTCTCTCCTTCTTCCAAGAGTTCAAACAAAAGAGGGTCTCCCTCCCTGTAGTGCTTGTCTGTATGCAGAAGCACTGGAAACCAATGAATTTTAGCTTCAGTAGTGCTCAGATGTGTGTGCATGGCTCACATGCATCCCTTTGCATTCCTTTCCCTTCCATGCTGTAATTTGGTGGGTGCTGAAGGCAGACTGTCCTGTTCTGACATGCAATTACGGGAAAAAAGCAACCAACCCCAAGAAACAAAACAACAAAAAAAACCAAACCAACCAACCAACAAAACCCCAAACCCAACTCCCCGTCAGAAACACTTGGGTGCTTTTCTATTCTAAGAAAAAAAGAATTGCTTATTATGTGTGGCTAGAGGGGTCAGGGAATACACCCTGCCTCTGTCAGTCTGTAGGCAGCAGAACTCGGAACCAATTCAGGAGTGCCAGTATATGCCAGTATATGCCTGCTTTAGTTGACCAGGCTCTCTTCTGCCAGACCCAAGTCCAACTCCTGTGGGAGCAATTCCCCAATATTCCTTCACAGGGCTCTCTGTCCCATGCCCTGCTCCATAATGCAGGCTGGCCCACGTGCAGCAGATTCTGCAGCTGTTTAGCACTGCTCCTGCAGCAAGAGAGACATGCAAAGCTGGCAGGTAATGCTGCAGGCTGTGCCAGGGTCAATGGGGTCCTCCACCCACAGTCTGACAGTGCCTGCCTCTTATGGGACCAGGCAAAGTCATCTGGATCAGATCATCCATTTGTGCAAGGGCAGGCAGGCTGCACATTGCAGGTCCATGCCTTGACATCCAGCATGAAGGTGGGTTTGCCTGGGATCAATGCAGAGGTGGCTTGGACAGCACGGTCATCTGGACAGCCTCTTGTAAACTTGTCAGTCACTTCTCAAGCTGTCCAAGCCTCCCCTTTCCACCTCTCAGCAATATCTTCATGAAGAAGCCCTTCCATGTAGTTCCTCCACCACAGAGAGTGGTTGATCTCTAGATTAGTTTATGTGTGCTTTACATGCCCCCTACAAATCCAGCAAAAACTGTGGATGTGACATGTCTGTTCCTACACCTCCCAGAACATATTCGGACCCTTCTTTGGGTCGCAGTTTTCGCTCACATGATATTTAAAGGCTGCAGAAACAAGTGCAACCTGCTTAGCAGTGTCTGACCCCAATAAAAAGGTCTGATCAATAGAGAAGCTTATCCAGGACAGATCAGTGTAGCCAAGCAGAACAGCTACTCACCTTCCTGCTGTCATAGTTTTCCTCTGAGATCACCCTGCCTTGTGACTGAAGCTTTCTATTTTGAAGCACATGGGCACAGTTCCCTCTCCAACTGCTTCAATGCTGAAACCACAGAGGGCTGTCTCATGCATTACAGGACTCCTTAGGAAGTCTGCCTTTCTTTTCCTTAGCTCATACCACTGGTGGATTAACACTTAAAACTTATGAAAGCCTGTTTCTACCTTCTGCTGTCAGTGAGGGCCCCGTTTTGGTGAGAGTCATAGAACCACTGAATGATTTGAGCTGGACAGGACCTCTAATGGACATGTAGTTCCAACTCCCTGCCATGGGCAGGGACACCTTCCACCAGACCAGGTTGCTAAAAACCCCATCCAACTGGCCTTGAAGACTTCCAGGGATGGGGGATAATTGGACAACTTCTTTCAATGTCTCACCACCTTCAACAGAAGAAAAAAAATTCTTCCCTGTATCCAATGTAAATCTGTCCTCTTTCAGTTTAATACCAGTGCCCCTTGTCCTGTCACTACAGGCTCTAATGAAAAGTCTCTGTCATCATTAGGAACAGGCTAGGTCTTGATTGTTTGTACTCATCTACTTTAGTTTCCAAAAGGCTTTTCCAGAAGTTAAAACTTCAACTTTTTGGCGCAACACTGTATTTATATTCTGCTCCATTCAAATAACCTTGCTAAATGCTCTTTGGTATGTTAATGGATCTCAGGAATGCAACTTCCCTGCTCATCTTGGATGCCAGGAAGGTGTTGACTTTTTTGTTGTTGTTGTTCCTGTTTTTATCCTGCACAGAACAGACCCTTTCAGAAAGTTAATTTCTTCACATCCATACCTTAGCTTTTCCCAAGCCACAGAGCATTCCTGGCATTTTTTGAGGGGGGTCTTCCTCTGGTCCTGCATGCTCTGGTGTAAGCTACTACTGTGGAGGTGACAGGCAGTGTGTACATGCTGACAAGCATTTGACAGGTTGCTGACCACTAGCTGGAGCTCACTGACATATTACAACACACCTCTCTGCTTGTTTCTCTCAGCACCCCTGGAGATTATGGCAGCCACTTAGAATAGCAAGAATAAGTGGAATTGAGGAACAGAAGATGCATCTCATTTATTTCCATTGCAGCTGGTGCAAGTTCCAAAAGTGTGGTGACAGCATTGCTCACAATGAAAGTACAGCCTGCTGTCTTCCTCTGGGTGCTCTGCAGAGTCCCTTCACTTCTGCAGAGTAAGAATCACCACAATCCTCTAGGAAAGCTTTCCAGGATTGTTGTATGTGGGGTTGGTTCAGTTACGGGTTTTAATAAATGTCAGTTAGTCGGTTCTCTGTACCCCCATTTTCCCCTCACAATGGTCTGCTCCAAGTTGTCTACCATAGGAGCTTTTACATGTCCATCTTGTAGCCACGCCTGAATTCTTCCTGAAAGTTCTGTGTCAGTCACCCCATCCTTGCAATCCTATTTGTCCCAGAACACTGTACCCACCCCTGTTATGTTCCCATAGGTTGCTGTGATCCGTGTCACTCCCCTGTCGTCTGTCCCTATTAAGTAAGGGGGGCTTCCACCTGTCTGCCCGCCCCCTATTTAACCCGATGCCTCCTTTGTTCAATCGTTTGTCCTCGTGCACGACCTGGGGACAGCCGCTCCAACCACTGCAGCGGCCACGCGGGAAATAAACATTCTCCGCCATGCAGGCAAGGTGTGCCTTTTCTCGTCCCTTTTCTTCCTCTCAGTGTAAGGCTACGAAAGTTGCATTACCCACGCCGAAGCGCTCAGCCCTAGAGCCTCCCTGCACGCAGCAGCTTCGGTCTCACCAAAAGGCAGAGCCTAGCCGGGCGCCCCAGCTGCCCGAGGCCGGAGCAAAGAAGAAAAGCCACACAGGATCATGTCCTCTTAAGAACAATTTTTTTTAAAGGTCACTATGCCTGTGAATCAATATCTAGGCATGTATCTGCATCTTTAAACATCTACACAAAAAAAAAAAAAAAAAAAAAAAAAAAAAAACAAAAGAAAATGAAAAACCAAAACCCAACCAAACTAAAAACAAACAAACAAACAAACAGAAAACAAATAAAACCCAAAACCCAAAAACCAAACTAACAAAACAAAACCAAACAGCACACATTTTAGCTATGCCTGAAGAAAGCAAGAAACTACTTTAAATCCTTCACTCAGCAGCCATCACTTTGAGACTATGGAGAGGTACACCCTGCTTAAACACAGCTATTAAGTAGCTGTTGGCATGAAAGAAAAAGTGTCCTGGAATATGCTCCTCTTGCCTTTTCAGGGTTATCTTTGTCCTTCTGGGCTCCCCAGTCTAGGCTGGGAGCAGAGCCAGACTGGATGAACAGTAGCTACCTGCTCCTACTGGCCAGCTTTCCTGCAGACACACACCTGTGTGTGGCTGTCTAAACATCTATAAACAATAAAAAATCTGCATGTTTCACAGTTCATCCAACAAGTTGTGTTGGAGGAAGCACATGTTTAATGTCACCAGTGCATGTGGTCATTCCTGAGATGGCTGTCCTAAGTGACAGTATTCTGAATTAATACAGACGTGAACTTCTCACCCCAGTATGGTCTGACCTTTACTCAGCTCCTTACAACGCCTAAGCATTAAATATCCACCTAAATGCCACAATGAAATTAATACATGACAATCTGAGATTTCATCTTCCTCTGCATGGTTAGTTAAACAGTAAAAATCAGCAGTACTACACAAACCTCCTCACTGATCTGTATCCTCCATGGGAGCAGAGTATCACTGCCATGCTTTACTCATAACTTCCTGACACACCTGGTGAGAAGACCAGACCTATAATAGCCAGACCTATTATAGATCCTCTGGTCTGGCTGAACAGAGAGCTTTGGCTGGAACTCAATAAAAAAAGGAGACTTTATGACCACTGGAAGAAGTAGAAGGTAGCTCAGGAGAACTACTGGGACGTTCTGAGGTTATGCAGAGATAAAAGTGGAAGAAAAAGGAACTTAATCTGGCTACTGCCATATAATACATTAAAAATGTTTCTATAAATACATTAGTAACAAAAGGCTGGCTAAGAAGAATCTGCATCATTTATTGGATGGGTGTGGGTGGAAATGTACTGACAAAGAAGGTTGAGGTATTTAATGCATTCTTTGTTTCAGTCTCTAATAGTAAGAGCAGTTGTTCTGCAGGTACTCAGACCCCTGAGCTGGACAACAGGGAAAAGAATGTAGCCCCCATAATCCAAGGGGAAATGGCCAGTCACCTGCTGTACCATTTAGACACAAGTCTATGGTGCTGAATGGCATTCACCCAACTGTACTCAGGGAGCTGGTGGAAGAGCTCACAGAGCTACCTTCTATCATTTACCCACAGTCCTGCCTCACCAAGGAGGCTCCAGGTCACTGGAGGTCAGCCAGTGTGATGTCCTTTTACAAGAAGGGTTGGAAGGAGGATCTGGGAAACTACAGACTGGTCAGCCTGACCTCAGTGCTGGGGAAGGTCATGGAGCAGATAATCTTGAGTGCATCATATGGCATGGCCAGCACAACCAGGGGATTGGGGCCCAGCCATCACGGCTTTGTGAAAGGAAGGTCCCACTTGACCAACCTGATCTACATCTGTGATACAGTGACCTCCTTAATGAATGAAGGAAAGGCTGTGGATGTTGTCTACTTGGAGTTTAGTAAAGCTTCTGATATTTTCCACAGCATTCTCCATGAGAAACTGGCTGCTTATGGCTTGGACAGGTGCACTATTCACTGGATAAAAACTTGTCTGGATGGCTGGGCCCAGAGAGTGATAGGGAATGGGGATGGTCTCTTCTCCCAGACAAGTGATTTGCCAAGAACAAAGAGAATCAAGTTGCACCAGGTGAGTTTTAGATTGGATATCAGGAAAGATGTCTTCACTGAAAGAGTTGTCAAGCATTGGAACAGGTTGCCCAGGGAAGTGTTGGAGTCATCATCCCTGGAGGTATTTAAATGGTGTTTAGATGTGGCACTTAGACACATGATTTAGTGATGGGCTTGGCAGTGCTGGGTTAATAGCTGGACTCAATGATCTTATCTTTTCAACACAAACTATACTGATTCTATGATTCTCTGTCACCATGAAGTTTTCCTGCTTAGAAATATGCCACTGCAATCAGTATCCTGCTGTATTCTTGGTATAGCAGCAGCATACATAAGCATAGAGTTGGTACTGTTAACCTTTAATTAAGATTAAATAATGAAAAAGGAAGCAACTTTACCTAACTGATGGCTTTTGCCCTAACTATGTCATGAATACAGAGATAAAACAAAGAAAGCAATTTTGCTTGACGTGATGTCAGCTTTAATGTAACCTTTCTGATTAACAAAATTAGACAGCAATTAAATAGTGATCAAATCAGTCTTTATTGATTATTTATAAGAAACTTCCTGGAAATATAAGTGTTGGATCTTTTAACTGACAGTTTACCACAAGACAAAGCTAACAGCAAAAAGTGACAGGCTTTATTGCATGATTATTGATGTACGCAGCAGAGCGAGATAACATTCTGACACAAGCCCTTAAAAAAGGGTACTGTAATTTTGTTCAACCAAAATTCATATTTAACAAAAAAATATGTTTTTCTGCAAAAATCTTATGCTGCCACATGCAACCCCTTGTTACTTCAGTACATCCTGTTTGGGTACTTTTAAGTTTTTCCAACGCCTCAAAATAACTTTGTATTTTTCACTTTCAGTTTTATCAGATAATTTTTTTAAGACTACACGCATAACTACAGCAGCTCCTGTTTCTTTATCTTCACCTATTATGAGATCCAGTGTGTCACCAAGTTTCACCTGGAATCAGAAAGAGAAGATGAGTGATTATAAACATTGCCTGAGAAAAACAAATCCCCCACAATCTTCCTTTCTTTCCACTTAATATTCTTATCTCACAGGAGAGGAGGAAGGCAGCCAATACTAGACCTATTATAGATCCTCCAGTGATGAACTTCTAGGAAAGCCGTGGCAATACGCAATTACATGTCTCATGACCTTCCCTGCCAAGAGCTTCACCCTCCGTGTTATACAACCAACACCTAACTGTGAAAAAGGTTTTATGTATGTCTTTTTTCCCGAAGTGTGCTTTCCACCAATCTTTTTCTATTAACACAGACACAAAACAGCAAAATGCAAAGTTCTTCCTCATGCCTTTGAAACAGTTTAAAGTGTTTCAAAGAACAGAGTGCTCAGCAACTGCCTGTGCTCCTCTCAAAGGTCAGAGAAGCAATACACCTCTCATAAACCAGCCATAACTGTATGGGATCAGGAATCAAAACTTCTCATCCTATTGCCTTTTGACGACAGTAGCCACCACCAAGGATCACCCTTACATGAAGAAAGGGTTGGTAGAAGTATATGTCTGGTGACCCTTCTGGCTCTCTCCTAACTGTGGTCCTGTGTGCTCTATTACAGGTACAACAATCTTCCCTCAGCCACCCCAGTTTCAATCCCTTTCTATCATCAAACTTCCTCTTTTTCTTTAATCATGTGCCTGCTCCACCAGTATCTCAGATTTAATTATTCCTACTCCATCAAACCATGCATAGTGATATCATCACTTCCTTCAGCAACTTAAAATGTTCCGTCCTTGCTGCCTTCTCCTGACTTTCAGCCTTAGATTTGACTCTCCAACCACACAAGTTTCCTGTCTGCCTTAGGGAATAATGTTTTACCCAGGGAACCATGGTCACACCATCCCCCCTCCAGGTGCAAGTGCTGTTAGCAATGCTGTGCATTCACCTTTGCAGAGTGATCTAGAGGGAGAAGATCATGCCTTAGCTATTTTCTTGTACTATGTTTAAAAATAATTAAATTTTAAAAAGTCTTACAGTTCTACTTTTCTTCCATAATTTTTCTCCATTCAGCCTGAGTTCATTATTGTAGAATGCATCTTCTACTTTACTGAAGAAAAACAAGGTTTTATTGCAGTTATAATGTGCAGCAAACCAAATGCAATTGTTTCTTTGCAGAAACACAACACCACCATTCATGGGCAAGGAACATTTCTACACCTCTAATTTGTGTGTAAAGGACACTTTCACTTAAGGTCAGGACAGACTTGGAACTGGAAGTAAAGAAAAGGGCTTTCAAAGATATTAAATGAAATAGTAGCATACAGTTGCTCTGTGCCAGAACAGCTGTTTCTAGAGATCTGTCTCCTGAATATCCAATCAATAATATCCCCTTTCCTGCATCAGCCAGTTTAATAATTTGTTAGTGATCAAGTTATACTAATATTCTGTTCTAACAACATAGTGATATCAGACTTCTGCAGGTTGCATTAGATCAAACACTGTCATACATTTATAGACTGCACATTTACCTGGTGGACCTGTGAAACTTATACCTACCATCCCCTATTTCTCCATTCATTAAATAGTGCATTATTTTACTCCCTCAATTTCAAATTAGACCTTTTCCTATTACACAGTACAGTATTTTGCATTTTCTTTATTTTAAATAAATAGGAAGTGATACAAAATGCCTCCTCAGCAATCTTAGAAATACTGCAGACAGGGAAAAGCAAAATCAGGCTGTTTCAAGGGAGGTAGGGTGAAATAAACAGGAATGTCCATACATCCAAAATATATATTTAGAGAATCAAAAAAGCTACACCAAAAAAAAAAAAAAAACCACAAATACTAAGTTATTGCTAAGGCAGCAATAAAAGGTTATCAAATGTCAGATTTTAGATGCATGACATCTTTCTCACTAGCAAGTTGTTTCTTCTGTACTTACTTTCTTGCCATGTCTAGGCCAGCTTTCAAGATCACATCATAACGAAGAGACTGCACTACTTTTTCAAGATCCTTGTAATCTTTTACTATGTTGGGGTCATTTTCAAATTCATCTTCCAAATTACTTTCATCTTCATCCTCTTCTTCCTCCTCTTCTTGTACGCTTTGTCTGCTCCTTTTAGAGCTTTTGCTGCTTTTGTTCCTCAGAGAAAGTACTGAGATATACTCTGGAGAGAGTCTTAATGCACTGAGTCTGACTGGGGAAAAACTGAAACATCTTCTGTAGTTTACTGTGCTTGCTTGACAGCTGCAGAATAAGCTTCTCCTCCAAGTGGGATACAGTTTATTTGAGGGGAATTTCTCCCACAGTCCGAACCAGACATTTAGTTTTCTGAAAGTGCTGATGGGGAGTCTGAAGCCAGTCATAGCATAACCTAAAATAAAACAAACATTCACACGTAAAAATGAGCAACTGTTTTGATGGATTGGAAGGATTTCCCCACATATGGCATAACAGTTACTACAAAAAGATGAGTATTCAGTTCCCCATACAGTGATGTATCACCTGAAAGCACAAGGCTTTAGGTGGCTTTATGATCCGACTTTCTCATACACTGGCCAACGCTACAAAGAGCTAAGACACCAGATGAGAAACAAATGCAGAAATGCCCAACAGAATACTCTGTTTGTAATTCTTTTTCTGGTGTTCAATATTAACTGTGCAAACACATTTGTGACGCTTTCCTCCCTACCTCTGAAATACAATTCACAAAATACACAGAAACACCGCTATCTGTGTCATAAAAAGCACAGGGAGATCTCTATTTATCATGAGTCATTGTCAATACAAGCAAGCTGCTGAGCACTGCAAGCAAGCAAATCCAGAAAAGCCGAAAGCTGCTTAACCTCCGTTTCTGCTTGGACCACAACGCTCCTGCGTGGCAAAACGCTGCACAACGTCCCCCCCTGTTTCTCCAGATGGGAACTGGCGCCGTGGTAGTGCTCGGCAGAAATAACACGGCTCTATGTACCGCACCAGGCGTGACACCAGGAGCGAGACTGGCAACAGCAGGCTCATCTGAAAGCTCCCCGGTGCTGCTGCTCCTCTCTCTGACCGGGGACAAGTAGGTGGAAACACCCCCAAAACACTCCAGGTGTCGTTCAACGCTCTCAGAAACAGATTTACAGCCCCTATTAGTTGGGTGCTGCGCTGGCTTTTACTGTGATCTTATATCCACGGAAACACGTCTTTCCTTACGAGATTAGAGTCTGGTTTCCCCGCACCCAAGTGACCCCTGCCGAAATATGAAATGAGGCGGTATTTGTGGCTGAGAAAAAAAGCCCTTATCAATGAGAGCAATTAGTGGCCAAATAAAAATAACCACACCTCCCTCGGCTTTCTTCTTGTAACTAAATATGTGAACTTAAAATATATGACATATACTTTGAATTGTAGGACGGTATCGCAGAACACACAGGCCCCTCCTCAGTTCGGGGGCAAATTCCAACAGTTATTTGAACATGCAAATAAATATTACTGCTTCTTTTTAGCGCTCGACCTTATTTTGTTCCGCGCAGGCCAGCGGGTACAAGCGGGCCAGGAGGGCCGTGAGCCCGCCCGGCACAGCAAGCGCGCCCCCTCCGCCTCGCTGGAACCCTCGGGCGGGCAGAGCCTCGCCCGGCACCCCCGCCCCGGCCCGGCCCCTGACCCGCCGGCGGGGCGCTCGGTGGCGGCGGCACCGGGCGGCCCCGCCTTCCCTGGCGGCTGCCCCGGGAGGCCGCAGGGGCCCGGCCGCCGCCGCGACCCGGCCCCGCGATCTCGGAGCCGCGGCGCGCCCGCTCCGGCCCCGGCGGAGGGCGGCCCGCGGGGCGCGGCGTTACCTGGGTGCCGCGGGCGCCTCGGGCCCGGGCCTCGCTGCCGTCCCCGCGCCGCCGCTCGCCCGCCGGAGGCGGAGCCGGAGCCGCCGCAGCCCCGGCTCGGCGCCCTCTGCCGGGGCCTGGGCTCGGCGGACCCGCTCCGCGCCCCGGGGCGGGACGGGCAGGGCGGGCGGCGCGGGGGCCGCTCGTTCTCCGCCCCGTGCCCGCCGGTCTGCGAGCCGAGGCGCCTCTCCCAGAATCGCGGAATGGGCAAGGTTGGAAGGCGCCACAGTGGGTCATCTGGTCCAGCCTCCCTGCTCAAGCAGGGTCATCCCAGAGCACAGGGCACAGGATTGTGTCCAGGCAGTTGTTGAGTATTTCCAGCGAAGGAGACTCCACAAGCTCTCTGGGCAGCCTGTTCCAGTGCTCAGTTACCCGAGCAGTAAGGAAGTTCTTCTTCATGTGCCGGTGAAACTTCCTGTGCATCATTTTCTGTCTGTTGCCTCGTGTCCTAATAGTTGGCACCAGCGAGAAAAACCTGGCTCCATCCTCTTGGCATCCTCTCTCTAAATATTTGAGGCTGCCTCTCCCCTTTAGTGCACTGTGCCCATCGGTTTGGGAGCAGAGGCTGGAGAAAGCTGGGAGAGAGACAGGAGGGCAGCGGGCTGAAGCGGGTATCCTGCCAATGCCTCCTCAGCAAACCGGGAGGTTCCACGGGAAGAGCCCTCTGTGCTTGGGCCAACCTCTGCCCTGTACTCTGCTAGAGGACTGGTCCAGCCACTGATGGTCTCCTGCTCCACTGAGATGTGCTGGAGCGGTTTCCCATTATAATTTCCCCAGCTTTCCAGGGAAGTTTTTTTCTGTATTTTCAGCCCCTCATGCTCTGACCACATTCCCAAAGCAAAAAACATGAAAATCTCTCACTGGGGACATCACTCCAGCAGATGCGCAAGTTTTCCAACCACAGATTGATTTCAAATCTGTGGCTTGGCCACCATGACGATCTAATCCAAACCCTTCTGTGGCCTACATTTCCCCTTATCTTTCTTACTTCACATTGCATCTCCCTCTTTTACTCTGCATCTCAGTTACTGGAGGTAATTTATAATTCCTTTTCTGTGGAGCTCAGAAACTAGGAAAAGTCCATCCCCTCTTCTGCCCTCTCCCAGATTTCTCTATGGTGTGCACCAATCTCTTGGTGCTTCTGAACGCTCTGATTTCTCAGTGTTTGGGGAAATCTCTGTATCCATACAGAGCAGGCACAGAATGCAAGCAGATTGGTAGCATCTTGCCCTCATGTAAGTGGCTGCACAAGGTTAAGGGTAATTTTGGCAGATGGAAAAGCTCCTGAGCTTTATAGTTCTGCTTTAAAATGCTGGCCACCTCACCTGACAGACCAGTCATCCCTTGGAAAAATACTGGCAAATCTGAAAAGTAATATAACTGCAGAACTACTGCTGGACAGCAGCTGTGCAATTAGCACGGGCATTATAAGTGTCTGCTTAATTTTACACCTGTATAAACTTTGTCATAAAATGTTTGAATGGGAGGTTTTTATGCCAGGGATATTTGGTAAAGGAGCAATTCACAGGCAAAGCTATTTCCCCTCCTTAGAAACTTCACTGGGAAGAAATCGCTGAACACCTTTGTGTCTTTATGCGTTTTGAATGTTCTGTGCTAAGTTCTGTGAGATTCTGACCAATTTCAGTTGAGACTATAGCCTCTTAACTTTTTTAGCACTTTCCCCCTATATATTATAAATATACATACATACTTACTGAAGGGGAAAAATGAACAGTAAGAGTACCTTTCTTGTATTCGTAGTGGCACATAGTGAGTCAAAATAGAAAAAAATGTCAAGAGCAGCATGGATTCCCTTAGCAGAAATGCTACCATCTTCAAGGAGGAAAAAATCCCTCAGCCAAAACCCAACAGAAACCACCCCAAGCCTGTCTTTCCATACACCCCAGTCTCTTCAAATCTTTTGGAATTTGATTTGTCTCATGGAGGATTAAAGTAATGATCTAACATTGCTGAGAGTGAGGTTAACTTACTCTTAGTAAACCAATATATAAGTATTAGTGCCTTTCCATGTTGTTCAGGTATTACACATCCTTATTACACCTTCATATTGAATGGCAAGGTAAAGAGTGTGTCTGAAATCACCCCATCTTTTACATTTTAAAATATGATGATACAGTTGCATCTCACAGAAGCAGAAATTAATCAGATGCAGAGGAAATGCAACATGGTTGTCATGAACAGGCATCACGAGTCTGATTTGTCTCACCATTTCGCAACCCCAAACAGAGACATCACCTCTGTCACACTTAATTTCCTAGTCCAGCTATGAGGGCAACTGTTCCAGTTGTACAAGTTGGAAGGTACATTATGTTATTATTACATCTCAGTCATGAAAGCAGATGCTTATCAAAGCTTTTTGGGATTCCCCCCCGCCCCCCCCCCCCCCCGGATTCATTATTCATTCAGCCCTGGACTGTAGAGGAACTTCAATGTCTCTCAGGTGTCTTCTTGTCAGACTCCCTCCATGCCACAGAGCTGAAGGGTCATGAAAGGGAACTCCCAGCCTGGGTGAGTATGTGCCTTTTTTAATAAAAAAAAATGCAAAAATTAAGTTAACAATGATTAATCCTACTTTATATATATATATGGAACTGTAATTACAACCAAAATGTTCCGAGGGGGTAAAGACTTTAGTGTATTTTTTCTCAGTCTACCATTAGATGGCAGTGAAAAGCTCCTCTCAAAGCTGTCACGGGCTCAGGCTTCCCGCACAAGAGGCTTTGCTCAAGCACACATCAGTCATAACTATCTCTAAGCAGGATGTCTTTAAGCTGATTTCAGATGACTTTTTTTTTTTTTTTAATTTTTTTTAAAAAATATATATATATATATAAAACCTCAGCAACATACAGTCAAAATTTTCAGTTTTGGTAAGAAGCAGATTCATCTCTGGCAGATTCATGATGGTCTATTTTTTTTTTTTTCTTTTTTTATTAGTCTGACCAATATGTGTTCTTGCCATGGCTATTCTCATAGAATTGATTTTTTTTACCCCAGTGGAGTCTTCTCCTCTCCAGGAAGGGTTATTCGTCTCTTGTATGATTTTCATTTTTATATGTATTTCACTATACTCCCTATGCCATTCACTCACAAGGAGATTAGTCTTTTAGGTTTGATAGCTCAGAGAGGAAAATTCTCAGTATCTTTTGACCTGTATGTTTGAATCTGTAACTGGGAATTCCCTCCCCACTGCCTAGGGTTTTTTGTTACCTTTGTTTCCCTGCAAGGTCAGTCAGGTTACAGCACTGGATCTGCTGACACTCATTGCATCTCAAAATAGAGAGCCCCATGCTGCCATTTGAGTGCTGTGAGTAGCTCTGGCTAACATTCTGCAATGCACATCTCACCAGATTACTTGTCTCTGCAGACTTAGCTCCAGCATTGCATTGTTGAGACCACACACTTTTTAAGTTACAGTGCTTATTTCAAGGTGAGAAGGTGACTGGACAGTGTTCTATGTATATTTATGCTGCCTGGCCAAACAGAGTGTTCCCTCTTTAAGCATCCACCTTTGAGCATCACCTTTAAGTTTGTCCATATTCATTTGAATAATGAGCTTCCTGACTGCTAATTCACCTCTTCCAATGTCACACCTATTGTAACTGCTTAGATGTTCTTTTTTCTTAGTCCATAGCCTAGAGACAATTCTTCTAGTTGGTTACTTGCATTCAATCTGTGACCAAATAATCCTATAATCTCTTTCTCTAAATCCCCTCTCTGAAAAATTACCTTTCATGCAGCAGAATCTCCCTTTCTAGCTCTTCCAGTGCTGTCTTTCCATCTGACATGCTGCTGTAAACTTCCCTTTCTCACACATGTGTCCATATAATCTACTGTGCTTTTACTATAAAACATTGTGTTTATTCTCTTTAGTATACCTTTAGCTCCTATCCCAGTACACTGAAACTTCTGCTTCTCTCTTCTTACCAGCTCTTTGTGTTGCCACTTCATCTCTTGTGGTAACAACTGCATTATGAAGTTCTGTCCATTTTTTCCTGCAGCCACATTGGCGTCCTGCACAGAGAATCCCTTTCCAGAAGTCAGCAAGGTTTCACAAAGCACCTTTACTTGCAGTTTACTTATTACTTGAAAACACATCTTAGACATTAAAGATGGGTAAGTAGGGGAGTAGGGGAAGGTGGATGAGTTTCAGGTATTGTTCTGTATTTCTTCAAGTGATGGAGATACAACCACTTGTTAATATAGCATTCTCTCTTTCTTCCCCATCCTTTTCACTACCTGACTAATTCAGCTTTTGTCTTCCTATTATCATTTAAAGTAGAAAGCCACATTGAGCCATAATAAGAAAGAAGATGGATGTGGATAGTACAGATTGCTCTGACTAGCACTGAAGAAGTGATGTGACGCCACTCCATCAGTCAGAGCATGGTAAACCACCTAAACCAGAAATACGTTGCTGCCTTGCCAGTGAAAACTGATGTTACATCAGTGGTTGAGCAAATGGGAGGAAAACAGCGAGTAACTTCCTACAGCTAGTCTGGTATTAAGTCCAGCTACATCAAGATTAAAAGCTGTGCAGTTTCACTGCTAATTCTTTCATTTCCCAGTTTGGTGAGAGCTTTGCAATGAGATTTGTTTTGTTGTTTCACCTTCACTTTCTTGTTTACTAATTGTCTAAAACACAGTAATTTTTTGGTAGGAAAAGTTATTGTGCTGTTTCCTAAGACAGGATTTGAGACTTTAATTCATTCTGTAGTGAACGTATGTTCAGGTCCTGCTGGTGTTGGTTGCTGCTCTAGGATTTATCTAGCTACACTAACAGTGGGTGGCAAATGCAATAAAAACCAAAACCAATCAATTAAGCATGCATTATTTGAACCTTATTTATTAGCCATAAAACAACATAATCTGTGAGCAAATGTTAAGTAGTTTGAATTATTTGTTTACATCTGTGTTTCCTCTGTATTCTCCTCAGATTAATGTCTTTAGTTACTAGAAAATAATGTTCTCTTTTCTAATTGATAGCAACTAATTCAACATATGCACATGCAAGTTTAGCACTACTAATTTCCAGTGGGGAAATTTCAATTGTTCCTCCATCTGTGTATAATTAAAGTTTCCTTAAAACAAGCAAAATAAAAGCCCCAAACAAAACCAAATCAACAATATTTTGTGTCAGGTTTGTTTTTAAAAGCAGAAAAAAGGCTGAGCAAAGTACTTCAGCTTCCAGTGTGACTCAGGGACCAAAATTTTCTTTATTAGCATCTGTAAACAGAAAAATTTATCTGTTTCAATGCATCTTTGAGATACACACAAATACACACACACACATAAAGAAATAATATCAATAAAGGTGCAATAAAGAGGGATAGAATGTCAGAATAAGATTACTTAGTGTCAAGGCTGTCCCGCCCTTTCACAATGCCCAGCTCCAGAGGTGTAAAAGATGTGTAAATCACATAGTTGGAAGATCTGGGATGCTTTATCTCCCAGGGAAGCATGTCCTTGCAACACTAGCTGTTTCACCTCTGGGTGTTCTCCTCACTGTGTGACCACTCCTCTGTGCCTTGCATAATGATACCCTGTGATAAAGAATTCACCATTTAAAAGATACATGAAGTCTTAACACTCCTAGTGATATATGATGCATGTTACCTTTCAGCAGTTTGTCTTTTCAAATCCTAGACTACTCCCTCTTTTTATTATGAAATGGGAAGAAGAGCTGATCTACTTTACACACTTTTTAATCCTATTTGTTCTTATTTTGGTTAATAATATTGTATTTTCCCATACTACTTTAGATCTTCCAGTTTATCAGATTTCTTCATGGTTCATTCTCATTACTTGGTAATCTCTGCCTGTCCTCTACTCAAACTAGAAATTACCCAGAAAAGATTATAAAAGAATAACCACTTCAGGACGCCATACAGTAGTCATGACTAGTAATTAATTCTGAACTAGGTACTCTATAAGACAGATGTCTTTTCATACAGACTATCTTCTTGATAACTGTGGGTAAAAATCTGCCTTGTTAACTGGCAAGGAGAAGGTAGTAAATAAACAACAATAACAAAAAACCCTAAACCACAAAACCAAGGAAACAATAGCAAACAAACAAACAAACAAAAAAAACCAAGATCCAAATTGCAAGGTACAAATGCTCAACATTTTTCAAAAGAAGATAAAGACTTCCACTGCTATCAGAAAAAAAAAAATGCTTCATATGCAGGGCTGAAAACATAGGTCTTGTAAAGTGTCAGGGATAAAAGAAATCCCAGCAGTCATAAACTAATGATAATGATTAAAATGATTAATAAGGATGCAGAGATTTTCAGTGTGTATATTTTCATTTGTTTGGAAGGAAGCATGGCAAAGTAGCAGTATAGTATGAGATTAACTAACTTTTTATTCCCAGGTAAGAGAGGTAATGTAGAATATCAAATCCAGAGCAAGAAATCACAGCTAGTGCTCAAGATAATGGTAAGAAGAACTTGGCTGCAATAATTGCAATTATTAATAAGTCTTATCATAGAAGGAAATTTCAGGGAGATGGGAAAACTGCTAACATTGCACTATTGCTCAAGAACTGGAGTGAAATAATCTCAAAACTGCATCAAACCACAAACAAAACAAAACAGTTGGGAAAAATTGTTCTTTCTAAGCTGCATCAATGGAGTTGTTGCATGCTGAAGTCTTATCTTGAGTAGAGTGTGCTGCTTTGGAAAAGATGATCTGATTAAGGCAGATTTGAGAGAGTACAAAGGAAAGTGACAAAGCATTAAAATCCTGTGAGGAAAGCTTGAAGGAATTGAATCTGTTCCTCAAACTACAGGAAAATATAGTGGCAAATGTCAGAGTGAATCATCTATACTCTTTTAGGAGTCAGTGAAGAGATGTCAGCATCTCCAGGAAGTGATTAATCTATTTCAGATGTCTGTGTTGAAATGAGATTAATTACGTCATAGAAGCACTTGTTTCCTTTCATCATCCATCAAGGGTTTCCAGGGAGACTCACTGAGATGTAGATGGCTGCTGTCATGCAACCCTTCCTTCTCTCAGTGCAAAGTGTCTGATATGTTTTCAACCAGTAAACACTTTGTTACAAATCTGGTCATCATTATTATCTGTGCACTTTACTATGCAATGCAATAAATTGTTGCAATGCAATGCAAACTTGCAGCAAAGAAGACTTAGGAGAAATATTATGCAAAGATAGTTTGGCAAGCAAACAGAAGGTCTATGGGCTGTGGAATACCCTTCACTGATTTTTTTTTTTTTTTTCTGAGTATAATGTTTAAACTTCCCTCAAATCAGAAGATGGCATAAATGACCTTTGGTAATTTTTTCTTCTTCATGTCTATAGACTTGTTGTCTGACATTATGCCTCATGAGTGAAGGAAAGCTCAGTCTTGGTTTTGTCCTGTTCCAAGTAACATGATCCCAAACAATTCCTGGCCATGGTTCAGGGGTTGGCTCAGGCCAGGGCCAGCTATGTACCAATAGGCAGTTTAGACTTAGCCTCCATTTTCTGGAGACTGGGAAGGTTTAATAGCATGGACAGGGTTAGACATGTCAGTTGGCCTGAAGGCCAAAGAACAGGCTCTGCTACCATTTAATTTGTTTGTATTGATGTCACCCAAGAGTTTGTTAGACTTAGGGAGAAAGGTGTGCTTTCAAGCAGATCTGAAGCCACACCTAATTGTGTAGGCTGACACCATCCCTTGAAGTCAAAAGATCCACGGACAGTAAAGCAGCAACATTTCTTCTTGAGACTGTTTCTGGAATCACAATTTCCCTTCCATTCAAACTTCCAGGTTTATGATTCCAGGTCTGGAAATCATGGTTTTGCTTATTTCCATAACTATACCTCTAAGTAACCAGCCCAATACTTTTGTCTCAGATCAAGACAGAAGGGAAACAGTGTCACTGCTGGAATCCCGGCTTTGCATCACGGAAGCAAGGCCCATGTCTGAAGACACATGTAGCTGAATCTAATCAACATTTATTACCAATAAATGGAGATTTACATTACCACCATTCATGCCTTCCATTAAAAGCTTTACTAATAAAAATTTAATATGGACTGGAAGAGGAAATACAATCCTCAATATATATTCCAAGTGTCTTATCTAAGACACATGCCAAACAGCTTTGTCCAGTTGTCTAAAATCAGTTTCAACCAGTCCCATCAGTATTTCAGTCTTGTTCTGCAATGGTAGTGAAGATACAACTGTAAGGAAGGTTGCTTCAAAATATCTGGCAAATTTTGATTATATGGCTGGAGCTGCTGCAACACAGCAGCAAGAAAAGGGTCAGCCTAGCTAATTAAATATTAGGAAATTGTAGGAAATTGTAGGAAATATTAGGAAATATTGACCTGTGAGTTTCTCAAGGCATAACCATATTCTAAAAATGGATATCAAGGAAACATATCACCAGATGATGTCAGCTTAGATCATCATAGGTGGGCTTGTTGATGAACACTTCAAAAATGAATTTCTCCAAATCTGTCTTTTGAAAAAACATCAGTTTCTAATACATAAATACACAAGTTCATAGGGGTATTAACTAAAAAAATGTATAATATGGCTCAGGTGAGTACTGAGAGCTGCAGTAGCCTGAGTTTGAAATGGATGAAGACACTGAGAGGATCCACAAGGTGTAGTAAGTTCTAATATATAAGTAGTAAGTTCTAGTCTATGCACAACCAAGGAGAGTGAAGAGCTGGCTGGGGGAGCACAGGATCCAGTGATTCTCACTGGCAATTCATGCTCCTAAAATATTTTAGATGGATCAAGATTAGCATCTAAAAGTTAAGAGTAAATTAATGGTTAAATCAAAATTATTTCTCATTAATTCCACTTAATGTCTACACTTATTTTGGTAAAGCTTTTTATTTAAATGTAATGTATTTGAATAAATTACTTATGTGTCTTGTAGACTTCTCTGCCTCCTTTTATAGACAGCTGTTGGGGTTTTCTGCTAGTCATTTTAGCTGATCTTGTTTTCCAATGCATTATGCAAAGCAGCACAAGTTTTGCTTCTGCTCACTGAACTGAGAGCTATGCCTATTGCGAAGTTCAATCAACTTAAAAGTCTCTGGTGGAATATACACATGAACTTACATATAATTCAAAAGATCAAGGTCACTTTCTCTCTGCTCTTTGCTAGCCTTTCTAAGCAAATACTATGTATTTAACTGGGAGGTGCTGACCTATGGATAAAAACTAAAGGAAGCGGAACAATGGGGATTCAACAATATTTAACACTGTATCTCAGCATGATGAGAACTCTAAGAGCACACTGCTATCAAAGGGTGTTTGATTGAGGGAGCGCATTGTCTTTTCTGAAAGAAAAAGGTCTGAAGTTCCTTTTGGCCACCAGATAGCAGTACTTCACTTCGTATGGTTCTCAGCTCACAGCATTCCTTGCCTTGTCGAAAAATCTATATATTGGATCCTGAACTCCTGCTCAGATGTATCTTTTGCAGACTTCATGATAGACTTCAGCTGCAAAAAAAAGATTTTGGAATTAGGAATGCAGATGATTTATGTGTTCAGGAGGAGTCAATATTGCAGCTTTCCTGAATGGGAAAGTTGGTTGTATAAATCTAATGGAGTGTTAGGCATTATAATTTCCAATGACAAAAGTTTCAATGAAAATCTTGGGCTTAAAATATTTTTAGCATTTCTCCCTTGCTGACAGTACATTTCCTTATTAATATTAGTATTTCAGGAATATTTCAAAAAGGCTTTTTTTTGGCCTCCAAACATAAACTTTACAGAGTTCTACTATTTCTGTAATTTCTAATTTCTGCCAAATGTTTTTAAACCTCTGTGTTTTTCTTTATTTTTAAATAGAGGAACAGACTTTACAATATTTTTAGCAAAAATACATTTTCACTGAAACTTATTAAAACACCAGAAGTGCAATACACTGTATAATAATAATAATAAAAATATCAATAATAATAATAACAATAATAATAATAATAGTAGTCAGTTGTATCATGCTGTATTTTGTTCATGTCACCTTACAAGAACTGTGCATCATCTTTTTTTACAGACCTCAGGCAAGATGCCCAAGTAGAGAGAATGGGAAAGTCCATCTGACTGTTATTCTCTCATTCTCATCTGTCCTGGTGTTGACATTTAAGTGTCTCAGCTGCTGCTGCAACCTGGAACAGCCAGTTATGATCCCTATAGGATCATGCAACAGCTGTATCACTTCCTTTTCTCCCAAACAAGATGGGAGAGATAATAATGGCAACCATTTCTGTCAGATTTACACTAGAATATTCTTAGCTTTAGCTGTTGTAGAGCCCTAACTAGATTCCCTTTATTTTCATCTCCTCCAGAGAATCTGGTGTCAGAATCATGTGAGCCCTGACTTTATTGCTGTGATTCACATGACTTCTCTCACAGGGAATTTCACTTTTCTGTAGTGTTAGGCTTATCTACTGAATGGAAAGGTGACCTTCCCCACCATTTGTGAGTCATTTAACTCTGACAACCAAAACTAACTGGCAAGACAAAGTAGTGATAGAAATGTTTTCAGCTTTGTCACTCCTCTGTCATTTTAAATCCTCCACAGTTCTCTTTTTTCTCTCCTTCTATCTCCATAATCATGAAAACCCATCTTCTGGCATCCAGCTTTCAGCAGACAACAAGTGAATATTCAGAGACATAAGACCATCAATTTGTTGACTGTTTCCATAGTTACTCTATTGACAGACTATGTCTCTTATAGTTAAGGACTGGACTATGACTATGATCAGAATGAAAGAAATGTTGCTTCAGAAGTGCTTCAGACTTAGCATAGCTCTCAAAAGCTCTTTTATCCTGGTGTAGAATATGGACTGATATCTTGGGTGGTGCAGCTTACAAAATGCCTTTATTTCTGGAAAAATAAAATAACTATAGCTTTGTTGGGTCTTCTGAAGGAATTAATGAAAGACTTAGTTTGGAATGAAATATTATTGTCCAACAGAAGTCCCAGCACCTGGTTCTACAGTGAGGTTCTATAATCCATCTCTGCACATTTCCTGTGCTTTTGGACTGAGTTCTAGCAATGCCCTTGGAAGCGCTTCAAAACCAATCCAGCCCCTGAAGGTGGCCAATGAGTTATGTACTGCTCGACTTGGGTATCTCCTCACACTTTGTTCTGAGATAAACACAAATCTATCAAATTTTAAAACCTGTTGATTTATTGGAGCCAAGAGAGAACCTTGCTTCTCTTTTAAATAGAAATAATGGCTTTGTGACAATAGAATCAGCACCGGTGTCTCTTTTTTGTAGTTTATAAAGTGGACACAGACTATTTTTGTTCAGTTGTTCATACACTGAGACATCAGAAAGGTTCTGTCAGGGCCTCACCAAATCAATTTTCAGTCAGCCAAGGGGGGAGATACAATATAAGTACAGCATTTACTGTGCCAGAAGGTAGAACCTCACCTACACAGAGGCTACAGCTGGAAGAACTTTGTGTTCCACTTGTTACATAGGTTTCTTTAAAGAATAATGGTAATAATAAAATATTTAGATCCAAAGAGTGCTTGAAATTGCAACCTGTGGTCTGAAGCCTGAGCACTAATGGTGAGGCAGCTTCGAATAAGATGGGATCTTAACTCCCCAGCTTTTTTTCCACTGCTCCCGCCATTTAGAAATATTTACAGCTGCTTTTACCTTTCTTCTTTCACTCATTATTTTTTTTTTGGTAATGGTAAAAGCATGGTGCTTTTTATAAACATAAGCGTTTCTCTGGAGTAACTGCAGCTCAAGCGCCACAGCACTGTGCCAGTCCCTCCATACCAGAACACGACGCCGACACTAGAGAGGGGCCAGCGCCTGTAAGAGCCCAGGGGGGCAAGCAGAGCTCCCGGGTCTGTCGGAGAGGGGCCAGCAGGACCCGAGCGCGCCCCGGTCCCGCGGGGCAGCCCGGGCAGCGGGAGCGGAGCCCGCAGCGGCGCAGGACGAGGGGGCGGCAGCGACCTGCGGGGCCCCGGCGGGCCCGGAGGGCGGGAGCAGAGGTGTGGGGCGGAGGAGGGAAGGCGGCGGCGGGGCGTCACGGGAGCCCGCGCTGCTATAAAAGGGCCGGGTGCGGCGGAGCGGCGCATCCCTCTCGCCCGCAGCCACAGCGGCAGGAGCAGTACCAGCATCGCGGCGGGACAGCATCAGATGGGCATGGGGACGGCGCTGGCGGCGCGGCTCGGCCTGGGGCTCCTGCTCCTTGCCCTCCTCCTTCCCACGCAGGTGAGCCCCGGAGCGGCTCGGCGCTTTCCCTCCGCCGGCCCCAGGGCGAGACCCTCCCCGCCGCGGCGGCCGCCTCGGGAGCGGCGGAGGGGCGGGTTTCTCCCGAGAGGAGCTCCCGCTCGTGTGCGCCATCCCGGAGCCCGCCGCGGCGCCCCGCGGGCGGCCGTGGGTGGCGGGCGGCTCCTCCGCCCCGGGGCGGCGGCGGCGGGCGGGAGGAACCAGCCCGGGCAGCCCCGGCTGTGGACGGGGCGGGGATGGGCGCGGACGGGCGGCGGGGCGAGCCCAGAGCCCTGGGACGGCGGTGGCGGTGCCGGTGCCGTGGATTACCCCGGTCAAATCAAAAAAGATGAAGTTGGAGTTGGCCGCCTTTTTTTTTTTTTTCCCCGTGGGATCCTCGAGGGAAAGCCGCGGAACCGCGGTGTGAGCGGCAGCTGAGCGTTCATTCGCCCGCTGATTAGAGGGAGAACGATCCCTCCAAACTCGAGAGAGCTCCGGGAAGGCACAAATTTTGCAACGGGACCCGGGTCTGATCCTCCCCCCCACCGAAGCTGCGGGGTTTTGGGTCTGCTGCTGGGCTCGGCTCTCGGCAGGAGTGGGAGGTTTAGGGGCTGGAAGCAAAGGCGCCAGCCTCTGGCTGCTGCGCTGGCCGAGCCTTGCCCTTGGCGCAAAGGTAATGGATGCAGGAGCGGTCCGCTTCTCTTTAAGCGGCCGAGCCGAGCGGGACTCGGAGGCTCCGTATCGGTGTGTTGTTCCTAGAGACCACCTCTTCAAAAGGGTGAATAGCACAGTATCAGAAAAATAAACAGCAACGGCATTGCTGGATCGTGTTCCCTCCTCCTCTCCTCTTTGTTTGCAAGGAAGGGCATTATCCCTTCTCCTTTGTGCTCAGCGGAGTCTTGCCCTTGGCAGTGATTGAGAGAAGGATCGGACCCTTTGGGTTACCGGTATTTATCTCATTCACGTTGAGAAAACCTCTGGGGTCCCATTTACTGTGATGCTGGGGAACTTGGACATAAGCCCATTCTCTTCCACCAAAAAAAAACAAAAAAACAAAAAAACAAAACAAAAAAACAAACAAACAAAAAAAAACCGAAAAAAAATTGAGCAACTAGTTTTTTTGTTTAAAGCCAAGAAATCTTAAAATATACATAGACAAGACTGGAATGATGGTGGAGTCTTTGTATGAAGACTGAAAAAAATTCCAGGGCAGGCTGGCACTTGCCTTGTAGGTTATTAACTCAGCAATTCACTATTGATCACTTTCAGACCGGTTTTAACAGAAACTTCAACACAGCAATTTTTATCCTGCAGTCCTAAATTGCTTCCAGCACGGTGCCGATTGCCAAAAATGCTAAATACCAGAAGCTTTACACCATTCTTATGTTCTTCTATTGTATGCTTTTTTTTCAGTATGAAATACCGAAAGAAAGTGCTTATGCAATTTTCTAATTAATTTAACATTGACTTCATTGCTTCTGTATTGAGGGATTGATTTTTTTTTTTCCCCTGCTAATCTATTTTCTCAGCAGCACTAGAAACATGAGAAAATAAGGACACCTTTTGTGGACAGAATTACTTATTAAACTAACTAACCTCTTTAAAAATATGGATTTAATTGAATTAAGTCTAAGAGCTTACCAGAATGCTCTGGTGGAATACAAGTTTGCTTCCACGGAGTTGAAGCCAAGCTTTCTGTATTATGCTCATTTTTGTGGATGAGAAAATGTGATTCTTGCTCTTATTTTTCACCCTTGTGTTTCACATGCTTTTTTCCACAGGAATAAAAATACTTTAGGTTATCTTTGAAAATTTTCCTGTGCATATGTAGGAAATAACTTGATAGTGAGTTGCACAGGGTGCAAGTTTTTGTTCTGTCCCTATAATGCAGAGTTATGAGGGGAAAAGGGTATTTTTTCATTTTGCTTTCTGTCAGCATTTTAAAAATTTGCTAGTATATGGTCTTTTCACTGCACTTGTTTTTTGTGTCTTCAAGAATGTCAATAGGTTGTGATTTAATCAGTATGGTTTCATTGTTCTAACTTCTGCAGTTCAGTGCTACCACACCAAGATAAGAAAGGCTGAAGTATTAAATCCACTCACCTTAAGCCCCACCATTGCTTCAAAGGAAGCCACAAACCAGCCCCAGAAACAGTATCAATAGATTCTTGACCGTTGTTTCCTCATATTTTTGTTTGTGGCTTAGTCTGCACACGTTGACTGCAATTCACACAGTTGTTTGAAAGTCTTTCTTATCCTAAGATTTGCCTTTACATAGCTCTACATTTGCACTTTTTTTCCCCCTGAGGTTTTTTGAAACCTATGTGTCTTCTCATTTAGGAAAAGATTAAAGGATTTTCATAAAGTAATAGTTATGCAAATACATTTAGAAAAAGATTAGATTTTTTTCTTTAACAAATCCTACACGTGCAATTCAAAATGTCTTTGTCCTTAGCTGCACAATGAAAGGCGTGAGCACTTGTATATGTCATTTGAGTGCTGTGGCTGAGGGGGGCTACACAGTGTTTGTTGCTACTATGTATTCTGATTTTTAAAAAGAGACAATATAACCCTTTTTGTTACTTCCCCTCCTTTCCACATTCTAGATCTACTGTGGAACAAGTAACAATGGAACAAGTCCAACACCTTCAAACAATTCTTCAGCAAGTTCCACTTCTCTGTCAGCTGTCACAAATTCAGTGAACAATACCACCACTCACGGACATGGAAATTCTCTTCACTCAACCACAAGTCTTTTTTTCATTCTCTCCGTTTCTCTTCTGTATTTTTGCTGTTAAGAGACTCTGGCATGGAAATGGCTACCACTCCCCACCCCGTTTCCTGAACCGCCTGAGATGGCTAGATCTCCAACCCAGCATGAGAAGAAATCAATCCAAACTCCACATCAAACCAGCTTGGTTCCACTCCATACTCAAATTATTACCAGTCTGACCTAGAGAAACACTCAATATTCTGACTTTCAAAGCTGACCAATGTGAAAAGATCAGCTTCAGCAAGGAGGTAAAATTATGAGCTCTTTCACCAAATGAGTTGGAATCTGAAAAACAAGATGGAAACCAAAAGAGACAGTACTGACAAACCAAATTTAAAGCTGAGAAGAAATATAGTATCTTATAATAAGGATGGATAATAACACTCCATGAAGAAAAAAGGCTAGAGAGTTTATCTACCATTTAGAATAAGGACTTCAAGAGTTTTATTTTTTGTTTAAGTTCAAAAACATCAACAGGCTCATAGAATCCCTAGAAAACCCAGAAAAGCTCAAATAATTCTATTTCTTGCACAGCCTGTATGGTTATAACTTATGGGTATTAGGATTTATGAAAAAGAAACAACATCAGTGAAAAGGGTTTCTTCTAGATTTCATTTATATTAATTTGTTACAAGGCTAAAATAGAATAACAATTTTTTTTGCAAGAATCCTCTTATTTAACCCCTGATTCCTAACCAAATGGTTAGCCAGGCAGGGCTAGTTTTGAATTAGCTAAAACCCCACCAGTTTTCATAAGAGTGGAATTATTTATGGTGGGAATTTGAATTTGACATTTTATTTAAATTGTTTGTATATTAAACCATATGTGCCAGAGAAAGGAGGTGTGGAAACATTAGAAAAAGTACCAGGAGCTTTTTGTAAATGAAATTCAGAAAGAACAAACAAGCAAAAAAGTCAATGGATGTATGTCTCCTATTTCCTTTATTTCTCCTCCCAAGTTGTATAAGTTTTTTGCTCCTGGAACTTTCCTTAATTATGAAGGATTTATGGAATCTTATGAGTAATGTTATAGTGTTGCTTTTTTTTTTTTTTTTTTTTTTTTTTTTTTTTTTTTTTTGGCACAAGGTGAATAACTTACTGGTTTTTGAAGAATTTTAATTGCGATAGTCTACTTTAAACCTGGGCTAATATCTGTGGTGGGGAGAAGGAATGGGGAGAGGAGAGCAAACCGCCAAAAAAAAAAGAAATTAAACGAACAGGTGTTTGGAATATGAAGACTGGAGTCTTAATTTAATCACTAAATTTAAAAATTACCTTGTAAATACTACTTTTTAAATTTTTTTCTGAATCAAAATTGCTACACTTGCACAGATTGTTTCTGTATCATCCAACACTTTAGAAAATATTATCTGGTACTTGATCTTAGCAAGCTTTGTTGAGGAGGTTCAACTACCTTGATGATGATATCTTGTCAGAAAAAAATTAACTATGTTGATATGATCACATGTGAATGTACATGATCATACCACTGTCTGTAGATATTTATCTCAGTATAAGATCATGTCAAACATGAGTGGCTCTCTAATTTTTTTTTAATACACATCTGTCTTTCAGTTTTATTACCACCGATTCGCAGTATCATATATTAGTAGCAAGCTAACACAAATTCATGTCAGTGAGCGTACATGGACATTTCCTTATGCTTATCATTTGTATCCAGTAAAGTGTTAATGATTGTATTTTGTGTTTGTGTAATAATGCTTTGATTTATTAGCTACTGATTTTCATTGAAAAAAACCTGTAAATAAAACAGTGGACAGGCAACGCATTCTACATGCACTTCCAGACACTTCTACAAAAACTTGTACCTTGCCTGTGTTAAGTGAATGAACTGTTAAGCAAGATGGTATATGTGATTAAAAACCTCAAGGTCTAGAAATGCTGAAGTGTAATTAGTTTTATTTCTCTGGAAGGTTTTGTGCCACTGGGAGTCTGGATTGCGCTTTGAAACCAGGGAGCGAGATTTGCTTAGCATCTCTAGTAACTGTAGTAAGTTTTCCATGCTTATTACAGCCTCTTCCCTTTCAAAGTATGACTATGTTTTCATGTTAGACAAACAGTGCTAAGACAGAGTTTTCTCTTTCTTTTGGTGGCAATGAGCAGTTTTCCTTATGATGGCTAAAGCTGTTTCTCAGCTTCTGGTTATCAAGCAATGTGAATTAACAGCTTAAGGTTTCTGCCTCCCACAGAATACACTAATACTGTGGGCATATCCCAATAATACAAGTTGAACCATGCTTGATGAAGGACAGAGACCAGAAGAGGTAGGAATTTATGCAAAAATTGCTTTAAAGCAAAAATTAACCAGATGAGCATTCAGTAACAAATAGTTGCAGTTTGTGATGTTCCAAAACTGTGTCTGTGTTGTTTTCCAGGTATGTTCCTTTCTAACACACTTTAAAGGCCCAAGGTTGTTCTCTGTGGTTATCTTCACTCCCTACATGTAGAGAAACACATTTACAAGTGCCTAAGCACTTAGGCATGCTTAGGCTGCATTTGTCAGTGGGAAAGAGGCCCCTGGAGAGGCCTCCCAAGGCTGCCGAGGGAATGTGGTGTGGCAGGCCTTTGCTTCTGTTCCTTTGCTTTTCCAGTAGGCTGAGCAAACCAAGGAGCAGGATAAGTTTATCAAAGCTGGCTGTTTAACTAAATCTTAGAACGTGCAGGGAGTATCAAAGCACGTTGTTCCTTTGTTTAGCTTTTCTCCAAATGCTCCAAGAGAAAGCAGGAAAATCAACCAACCACCCTGGCTGTGTACCTTTTTTTAAAAACATAAAACTAAAAATAACCTCTCTCCAAAGACAGGCAGACAAGGAAAAAGGCTGCAACAATGGGTCTTAATTCTATGATATGCCAGTACAATAAAAGAAGTAAAGCAATGTGTTGCAAGTTTTTGTGAAATAATCAGACATAATGAGATGCTTGGCTGAATTGGTGCCATGCTTTTTCCAAAATTTTAATTTATTTTTTTTTTTATTTGAGAAATAGAGCCAGATTGCTCTTTAATAGCATTTAAGCTATTTAAATTCTCTTGAGTTTTAGAGTTTTCACCAGACCAGATGAGTGATTTAGAAAAATGATCTGGTAACCTTTGTTCTGTTCCATTCCATCACAGGACAATGGAATCAGTGATGAAGAAATCCACCCAGGGAAAGAGGATGTGATGGATGTATTTAACAAAGCGGGGAGGGCGGAAGGGGAGGGAGGAGAATGGAGCCTACGCACTTCACAACTACTTAATTTTTTTAAATGACACCTACAATAACTAGAGCCAGCTCTTACCTATGCCTCTCACTTTCACAGAACTGTCCAGCTGAAGTGTCTGGATAGTGTATATTGCAATGACTGAAACAATACTGCTCTGTTTGATGCATGGCACTGCTTTCGTTGTAAACATATGCTAGCCACATAAGTCCTGAATGAAGTATAGTGTTATTATTTGAATGAAAATACCTAAAATGAGCACTTACAGTTTGTGTGCAGCTTACTATTCCTTCCTTCTCAACATCATACTCTGAATAGCCCTTATATTTTTCCAAATGGCAGATTTCAGCTAGTTTAGAAATCCACAGGGACTTTGAATGAACAACTTCTATTCAGCAAAAATCTCTACTAGGTGAAGTATTTTGGGCCAGATCCAACACCACTGCTAGTGGCCTCCTTGTTTTCAGCAAGACACAGCCCTGTCCCCTGAGTCTTTCTCCACACAAGAGCAGCGTAAAGGCAATGCTGTGTTGTACCAAAGGTAGTCCCCCTTTGTCCACGTGGGGATGGGACATTGTTAATGTCTCAATAAATGAACTCCGGGTTATTTTGACAAGCCATTCCCAACTCTTAGCCAAATCCATCAAATTAAGTTTTGCCTGTACAATGCAAATACCCTCGAGCTAGCTGGGGACTGCAGCCTGCTCTCTAATGTTATTAGTACATTGTTTAATATGGAGTGATTTCTCCCCAGAGTCGTTCTTATGCAGCCTCTTGGCCTCTGGAAGGGCTCATGGGAACAAACACTTGCAGGGCTGGGCTCTTTGTCACACATCTTTCCAAGTCAGCATTTCCCTAGACTCGGGTTACACCAGGCTCTGCAGTGAGCTCACAATAACACCTTGTATCTGAAACTGAGGATGGATGTGAATGTGCTTGTATTAGAGGCAGTTCAGAGTGATTTGCATTTTGTGTGCATTCAGGCTTATAGAGATTTGATTTCCCATACATGACTGAAATGATTTAGGTAGCAGACTTTATCACCCAGCATCTTTATTGTAATGGATACAGTTGGGAACGTTTCTTGTTTTTGCATTAAAGATAACTTTGAAACAGGAGCTGTCAGCTCTGCCTTGTAGCAGCACAAAGCTCTTCATTCTAGAACACACATTATGTTTGATGCACTGTAGAGGTCTACTGAGCCCCGACAGATGAAGGGCTGGTTATTTTAAATCCACCAGTTTATCTACAGCAGCTTGAAGAGCAGCGCTAGGCTTTCTGCAATACGTGCTCTGAGATGTGGTCTTTTCATCATTATGCAGTAGCCTCAGGAAAGATACTTGATCCTTACTTTGGTTATCAGCCTTCAGTTTTCCAAGTGAAACCCTCAGCATCCTACTCATGAATGCATAATTGCTGTGGTTTAGACTTCATCAAAATGTCCAGAATGAATGACCTGGAGCTGAAGAAAAAACCTGATAGATTCTTTACTGCCCAATCAAAATCCTAAGCTAACAGAATCTCATCTGTGAAGGGTTGTTCAATTCTCTCTTGAATCCAGCAATACTCCCTGCAATGTATGTGCTACAGATACATGAATAAAACATTTTCAGGCTTTTCAGAAGTGAAACGAGACTCTTTCTTTTATGCTTTCAGCTTAGCAGGAGCTATGCTTTAACAACTGATGGGTGTACAATATAAAATTTGAGCACACAGCAGAATTAAATCGTGGTAGCTTGGTTTTGCTGCATAAACTGAATGATCGCATTCCACCAAAATCTCTCTTGAATGACCTAGTGTGAAAAGTATTCTTTATGTGGCACAAATTATTAAAGGAAGCAACGCCTCTGTAAAGCAATTGTTCTGTTTCCCGCTTTTCAACCACTCTCACTGAAAGCACAAGCGTGGACTTTTTTCAGATTGCTTAGTGTGCATAAGCTGGACTTAAACTCTGTGTTCATTATGCTGAAATATGTAAACTTCATGTGACAAAAACTGTGTATTTTTTTTACTGCGTTGTATAAAACGCAGATGGTTTTTGAGGCGTGAGACTGAACCTTGAGTTCAGAGGGATATATGTATACACCTGAGTACAATAACAAATGCATACTGTGTGATTGCTTGGACTAGTAGGATTCAAAACTGAGCACGTACAGCTCATGATAGCAGTTAAAACCATAATAGCAAGAATTAAAAAAAAAATTAAAATGGGTAGAAAGCATGTTGTGAGAACCTTCCTTATTTTAGGAAGCAGGAAGAATTTCCTCTGAAAGCAGATTATCTGGCAGCTGTTCAGGAATGAAAACAGTCTGAAGCATGCTAGTAGAATGAAAATGAACTTCATGGAATCACAAAACATGATATAGAATATAGATTTGATGGAGTCTTTGCTCAAACATGGCAGTTTCAGTGTTTTAGTGCTTAAGTATGAAGAAGTTTTTGAACAATGAGGAAGAAAAGTCCTTTGGCAGAGCTGTGTGAGTAATATAAAGAAGAAGGCATCATTATTTTGAGACACAACGACATTTGCTGTCATGTATCTGCTATCTACATTTTTACAAATATATTTTCTAAAACTTGCTGGCATTTTGTGCCTTTTTACATTTCCAACAGTATCTTCAACTTATTTTTTTAAGGCTGTTGTCACTACTCTGATTTTGTTGTCTTTCCTGTTCCAGGAAACTAACACAAAATTACATGCAACACAGGAATTTTTTCTCATTGGAATTAACCTCCATTCCAAAATTCTCAGGCTTCTGTAAGGTGTGGACTCTTGCAAAATGCCATCAGTAAATGAGCACTACTTCAGTAAACCTGAAGCACTACCGGGATGACAGATGGGATATTTTTTTCCCTGCTAATTTGTGTTTTTACTGAAATTAAAATATCAAAAGAACATACAGCTATTTTCAGAACACAAACTCCACAGTAATTTAGCCCTGTTCATCTGGCACTGACCTGAGGCCTCTGACACAGTTTTACTGTAAGCAAAAGCACATTGCCAGCATGGTGGAGGAACAGGATGAGAGGTAAAGCAGCCACACATACTCCTGTGACCTTACTGGGACGTCAGCTTTGATCCCAAAATGTGTGATTCATTCCACTAGGGATTTGGTGGATTTTGCTAGGCAGCTGATGGGGGTCTGTGGCTTTAAATTAGTATTTCAGTGTGTTTACTTTTAGTGAGTCTGTTCTTACTCAGCAGTGCAGGCTGGCATTGTTCAACTTCTGCTTCATTCTTTCTTCTTTCCCTCCAGTCTGATATGAAGTGTTCCTCGGAGGAAAGGCAGACTGTGCTGAGAGCTTGCAAAACTCCTGGTAGGCATTAGCCATTCATCAGCAGGTTTTACACCATTTTCTGTAACAGCAGTAATTAAAGCCCAGGTCTTCAAAGGTAATTTGGTGCCTGACTTGAATTCCTGTTAAGATCAGTGTCCTTGCAGGTTGTAGTTTGATGGCCTTCTGTGAAAAATCCATGTATAATGCTGAAAGCTCTTATGGACCTCATGGGATCGCTGCTTATTTTTCTCTTCTGTTTTGTGTGCCTGCTTCTTTTGCTTCCTGTACTCTAGAACCTCTGATTGCTATGACAGAAGGAGTGTCTGTAAATATCATTCCACCAAGGTGGTGTCTTTCACCTCTGCAGTGGGATTTCCATGAGGTCAGATCTGCCAGGGCTCCACGGTCTGCCCGTGCTCCTGTCCCAGACCTTCCCATGGGGATCAGCACCCTTCCAGAGCAGCCACACTCCTTTGGTGCTTCAACCCAGGGACAGCTCAGGGCCCCAGTCAAGCCCCAGTTTTGGGCTTGAGCCAGTCATTGTGCTGAAGACCAGAATGGGTCTATAAACCCAATGATGGGTTTATAGCGATCTCTGACAAGAAAGAAGGAGGGGCTGAGCGAAAGGCTGATGAACGGACAATATGGGAAATTGCATCCTTTTCCAGATGGACTCTTCAAATTTGATTTCCAGTGGCACTGAAATGCCATATTTACTCTTACTTATCAGCTGAGTATAGCTAATTATAGTTAATATAGATATATGATATATCCATATTAATATATTTTATATAGCTAGTACAGAGAATTATAGCTAATAGTTTATAGCTAAGTGCCTTTTAAGATGGTTTCAGCCCTGAAGAGCTTGTAGTCTTGCTGGGTTTGTATCATCTGGGGAAGGGAGGAAAAAAATGTGTTTAATTGCTGTCCTGCACATGACAGGGTGGAGTGTCAGGGAGACTGGGGAGAGGGCAGGGGTTGGGTTAGCAGGTAGTGGATTCACTGGGGAAAAGGACTCTGCAAAAAATAAAGAAACTTCTGGAAAATGCTTAAGGCAAACACTTCAAAAGAAATCTTACAAGCCCCAAATAAGAAGTGCTGTGTCCAGTTTTGGACGCTGCAATTAGCAGATATCAAGTGGTAAATTTTGGAATAGAGCAATGAAAATCACAACAAGTGTAGATGGAAAAAAAAAGTAGAAAGAATAGAGTGTATTTAGTTGCAAAAAGAAAAGTAGGAAGCCTATTGAAACCTGTAGGTAAAAGACAGTTGCTGAGATGTAGGGACAGAGCCTGTCCTTCCTGTGTGCTGTGAAGATAACGAGTCACGTTCATAAGCATTGACCGAGGTTGCTGGGGAAGGTTGGGGATGTTTCTGAAAGCAAGTTAGATAAACACCATTTCAAAATAATTCAGATCTAGCTGATCATACCTTTGGGCAAGGGGAAGGCTGGAGGGCCTCTCACAGCCCTTCTCTCCCATCTGGTTCCAAGATAATAGTGTTGATGCAAGGATTTGGGGCATCTGGGGAAGCAATGTGGCCTTGTTATGTAGGAGAGCTGTTATAAGGACAAGGGTAAAAAAGGAAAGACAGACAGCTTTGGTGGATGAAAGGTAATTTTAATGATGCTGCATGGTGGGGATAAGGAATTGGCATCAAATCACTATTCACTGATTTTGGAGTTAACTTGGTTGCCCCTTAGTGGAGAACCCCACAAACACTGAAGCCAAGGGAATCCTGGTGTCTAACAGACACTGTCTGAGTGAGCTGAGTCTTTAGAAAAGCTCACTGTCTCTCACATGGGATGAGTGTATGTTGTTTCCAATCTCTTAATTAAGGCTTTCAGAGGATGCTTTTCTTTTCCTTAACCCCCTTATTTTCATGGGATGAACAGGAATTTAATTCTGTTTATGGCTTTGACCACCCTGTTAAAATCTGTTGACATGGGTCAGCGGGTTCCAACACTTGAATTAAGGATATGTGAAGATGCACATACACCATGTGGTCATGTAAGCTTAAAGTCAGTTAGACAGGCTAGAAATTATGTAAGCTTTAAATAATAAAAAAGTTATCCTCCCTTTGATGGCATGAGTGAGACAGTAAGGAAGTTCAAAGAAGTTGTTTCTTAATGCTTTATTCCTTGAAATATGCTTCTGTATGTGGCAACACTTAAATCAAATGGTGATAAGGCATTTGTCAAATAGCTCAAATTTACTCTGCTTGAAAATGAAAGAGGAGTTACAGAAATTTTAGTAAGTGCACAGGAAACCTGAAGCTCATAATATACTATGAAAGGTTTGTTTGTTTTGTGTAATTTACATCTTTCAACCTTTCATTTTTCTGTAGAAGGAGGTAGAATATGAATTGCTTTTTTTTAATGCAGCAAAGATTCTCTAAAGGTTACTATAGTCTCTGTAGGCCATTCAGCACATTCTGAATGCAAATTAGTTCCACATCAGAGTCTTTTTGTGAGGCTTTTCATTACAGGGGGACATGTAAAGCACTCAAATTTCTTTTTTAATTTCAGATAAAGGTGGATCAAAAAAGTGGATAGATCTCTTTATTTGTATTTTTAAGAGTCTTTTTAATACTTTTTCCTATCAAACATGAAAAGGAAAATAGTTGCATTTCTAGGCATATGGGGACCCCTTTGAAGCACTGAGCAAAGGAATGCTTAATACTTTGAAACTATGTACTATTGAAACTATCAATTACTTGAACATTTTTCAAAGGCAAAACAGGATCCTCACCAGACCAGCTTTGTGTCTCGTTTTTCTTGTTCTGAGAGATTGTCTATCTGTATTGTAATGAGAAGATGGTCAGACTAGCTTAATGTTTAGCACTTCTTACTTTTCATCTTCAAAACGATTTGTGAACATCAAGCAGGCATGTCAGCTTGAGTTTCTCTAGAAAACACTTGTGTTGAATAGATCATGAACAGATCATGACTTTTTGAAAAATCTTGTGGCAGTCATTAAATACTAGTGGTAATTTTAAAACCCTCCAAAAATTAGTAGGGCAAAATAATGTTTTAAGGTGTTAGGTTTTTTTTTTTTTTTTTCATTTTTTTTTTCCTTCAAACTGAAATAACACCTGCTGGATTTCTAGTGATAAATAACATTGCTGAAGATTTTATATTACTGAGGCCTAGCTTTGTAATTTTGACTCAGGTTTTTGTTGAAGTCAAAGATTGCAGCACTGAATTCTGTTTGAAGCAATTGTTTTATTATTTGCAATGGGTAGGGGTTGAATAAAGCTTTTGTGACTCCTCCCATTCATCCTGCTCTCGCTTACATTTTACTCCCACTTTTAGAATGCATCAATAGAGATGAAAAGTCTACCTAGAATATGTGCTGGGTCCTGACAAGAAAGGCAGGGAAGATACCATAAAAGTCTGGTATCATAAAGGTTTATTGTGAGAAAACTCTGTTTGGGGGAGCAGCTTTTATTCTCTAAAAAGCTCTGATTTATCAGGCAATATGTAAAGACTAGTGCTAGCAAAGGTGATGGAGAGAAGGAATGGACCAGTTAATTGTTCAGTTCTGATATCTGGTACTGCTGGATGTTTATTTATTAAGTCTTGACTCATGACGTGTGCAGTGGTTAAAAAAATGAAAACCTCTTCATCTTGAAGAAAGAAATAATTTGGAAAAGTTATGGAAGATTTCTATGGAGGAGCGACACCACTGCACATGTTTATATTGTTGAACATTCAGTTTGTTTATGTAAGGAAAAATGTGATGACATAATGAGGACTATAAATGGGATGTAAAATTTTCTAACTATATGTTATTTGGTTTATGTGACCTTTCTTATTTTCTTTTTATTTTCCTTTAGAAACAATCTCCTTTTGCTTTTCCCTCCACTTTCTTAGCTACTTTTTTTGTTTTAAATGTTGATGATTTTTTTCCCCTGGTGATATTCAGTGCCATAATCTATGGCTGGTCTTGACTCTATTCAAGTTAGCCATAATCCCCCTCCCACTCAGTCTCAAATTGTGCATATACTTCTGTGGCCTAGAAACTGAAACCATATTTTAAAGATTTGTTCCCCTTCCATTTTTCCTCCATTCCCTGGATTTTTTCTCCTTCAGGAGAAACTCCTACTGGTTTAATAATTGTGTAGAATTCCTTTTAAAGATTTCTGTAAAAATTCTATTATCTTCTTCTGTTTTAAAATCATAAATGGATAATGCAGATGTTGAAATATTCTGAAGATCTTGAATCATTACAAAGGCTCTGTAATTACATTTATTATTAATGAATTTCATTAGTAAATTATTTGTGTTTACATTGCTCCTTTCATCCTAAAGACTTATGGAGCTATATAGTAAAACATTCATTACAGCTTAAGGCATCCCTGGAAGACAAATGAGTCCTCAGGCTTGTCTAAATGTGTGCAAAGGGAACTGTAAATGAAGGATGCTCACAAGACAGGAGCTGTGGGCCAGGTCAGAAGACAGAATAATTCTAATGTGGCCTGACTTCTTTTCTCTCTGTACGTTCCAACCATATGATTGTGGGTTTTTTTGGTGAAATTTTGAAAGAGCTTTATCTACATCTCCCTGTGTCACAAGCTTTGCCCAGGGGAGAATGAGACAGCTGGAGAACAAGAAAAGTGGGGATTTCTCTGGTCAGACCCTGACCAGCTCCTGGGGTCACAGAGGCTTGTGCTGAGTGTGGGGCAGTGCTCTGGGGCTCTTTTTGCTCTGCTCCTCGAGGAACAGCTGCCAGAAGCTGAGACTGCTCTACTTGAACATGCATGTGAATTTCCTTCTCAGATTAAGCCCATGATCTATCCCTGCTTTGGCAGCACTCTCTGACACCCTTCAATAGAGAAACATGCACTGTGGAGTTATATCAAATACCTCTAACCTGTGCCTAGAAAAGAGAGACAGAAATGAAGTCACCAGAACTAACTGTGACAGGTATCGTGAATGTGCAATTTTTTCTTTTAATAACAGAGAGCAAAGATGTTCACAAGATGTTGTTTGGTGCTTTTTACCCACCTTGGCACTGGAACACTGAATAGCTTCCAACTAATCACTATTTTGCTGGAGCTAGAGCAAAAATCAACATCTACTCTTCTGCAGAAATCAGATGCTTGAGCTGTTTGTCATGAATGGCTTCTGCTAATGGCATGATATTTTATCTTACAGATAACCAGAACTTTCCATTGATCCATGGGAGTATGAGGGAAGGCCAAGTTACATATTAGATATTGCACCTCACTAATGGACAGATTAAGCTTTTGTCCATAGTATTTCCTTGCAGTACAGAGACTTTTTCAGGCCTTTTTTTTTCGGGTGGGGGGAGTGTATGTGGGAGGAAAGTGGTGATGAATGATATCCTGGATGACACCAAGAAGTCAGGCACAAACACCTGAATCAAGACTATAAAATTCTTCATTTGGAGAAGCTGTTTTTTGCACCTTCTGAACTGGAACCTTGTGGGTGTGGGTTTTTTTTTTTTGTTTGTTTGTTTGTTTGTTTTGGTTTTTTTGGTTTTTGTTTTTGTTTTTGTTTTTTGTTTTTTTTTAATTCATCACATTACAGCAACTTGCCACTGATGCTGGAGCTTAAACAAAGAAGATATCACAACCTTTAAGCTCCTTTCCTCACAGGAATCCCACTTTGCATCTGTTGGAGGAGGAGAAATTTCATGGTTGCTGATGGAGTCCCTCCTCTTCAGGTGGGGTATGATTATTTACCTGCTGTTTCCTATGGAATGCAAGGTCCTTTCATCAGGTGAGATAACAGCAGCATTTCTCAGGGGCTTGGAAGTTGTGTTCTACAGGAATTGCACAATCTTTTGCTGAATCTAGCAATTTTGTTTGCCTTCCAGACTTGCCAATTCTGCAGCCCATTCTGTTTCTAGTCAAGGTGGCACTAGCAGCACTATATGTGGATCATAACCCTGCTACCTCTTGCATAAGCAACAAACAAGATGCCCCTGCTGCAAAGACCTTACACCTGAAGAAGCTATCATTTGTTGCTGCTTTGGAGCAGATCCCTGCCTTTTTGCACCTCACTGTTCACTTTCACTCTTCAGTTTTAATCCCTCACAGTTGACAGATTATTCTGTCAGAATTATCAAATGGGTATTCTCGATTTTTTGTGATATTGTGAATAGGAACGATCCTTTTGCTTTGAAAACTGTGACATGTCCAAGTATCCTTCTTATCTTTGGGCTGCATGAAAAATATCAGAAACTTTCAGCACCCTCTCAGTCGCTGCCTTCTTGTATTTCACTGCTAGAAGTGAGCCCTTCAACCAGTGACATCCATCCATTTCTTTCTTTTAACGAAAACTGTTTGAAGATGCTGAAAATGATGAAGCCTGACAGCTCTTCTCAGACATTTGCTGAGCATCATTCACCCTATGATCATTTTGGTTATGTGCAGATACATAAATATGCTATCTGAGCTGAAGCGGGGTGTAGAAATGATTCTTCTGCACTGGCACAGCTCCAGCTCTGGGGTTGGAACACTTGCAAGTGTGAGAACCTTTCCTGCAGCTTGGTCTGAGTCTGCCCAGCAGGCTCAGAGGCCTCTCTGGCCCAGTGCAGTGGTGCCTGAGCTGCATGACTGGCTCTCTTCTGTTGGCAATAATTTTGTCTTTTCTCTGGCTTCACCCTTCTGGGCTGAAATAATCCAGTTTGTCCTTCATTCCCATTAAAGAGTCGTCTGGATACAAGCAAAGCAGAAAGCTATCAATGAGTAAGTTCAGGACACTTGGAATTAAACACTTTTTTTTATCCTGACAGTAATTTCATGTGACCATATGAACTGTCTGCAGTGTAATGAGGAATTGGGAGAGTAATACAAGAGTCCACGTGGCAGAAGAATAACATGTGATCTGTTTAAAATGAAGAAAACCTGTTGCATCAGCCTGTACTCAGTTCTGATTTCAAACACAAATTACACTCAAGAAATGTGAAAGGCCAAAAGGTAGATAGAAAATGGAAATTCTTTGTTCCTGAGAGGGCATGTCATGCAAAGGCAACCTTTTCTGAATCTTATTCACACTTTCGACTTCATTGTTCAGAAAAGTCTGTAGTTCTTGTGATTGATAAAACAGACACCTAAAGTGGTAGGAATCATCACGCAACAGAAGGACTGTGGGATATTCTTAGTCTGAAAAGTTTCCATCCAATAAGAGACTAAATTGTGTGAAGTAGATTGATGATAAGAAAAACTGAGTCCTGACAGTAAATGTCAGGGAAGATATATTAATGTACAGTAATGGAGTAGGAAATAGCCTTTTTTTTTTTTTTCTTCTATTGCAACTTCAGTAATTACTTGCACAAAATGTCTACTAAGTGTCTTTTAAAAAAAGACATGAACCAAGCTACCCTTTTCCTTATACAAAAGCTTAAAGCAAACTAAGGACTAATTGGACACAGTGTAGAAAGAAAAAACTGATACAAGAGGTTCCCAGATACTTTGTAATCATGAACCTTACTTTAATACGGTGATTCTTCGTTTTGGCTTTTTTAGGAGAATGAGGCAAAATACTCAGTGATTTCTTAAGTAATTTTAGTGCTTTTTTTTTTTTTTTTTTTTTTTTTTTTTTTTAAGAAAAATGAGGGGAACTTGCAGCGTGTTTTCAGTCACTCTTTTTTGAATGACCAAGATGGTTGACATGAGCATCCTAACCTGAGCCCCTCCCCTTGAAGTGTTACAGCAGAAATGGATCAAGAACAACCATTCCATCCCATGGAAAGTTCTTGAGGTTTCTGAAGCATTTTTGTATCTTTTGTGGGAACAAAATACAAAGCAGAGCCTTTCAAATGCCTCTGTGAAAGAGAGCCGTGTTGACTTGCCGAGTTTGAGATCAAAGCCCTCAGGTATCTGGTTGGAAGGTTTCATTTTGGTCACAAACAAAACTCTCTTGAAATGTTCATGTTCTTCTGAGGTGTTTCATCTTTGATGTAGTGGGATATTTGGCTAAATACCATTTTGAAAATGTTCAGAGTAGGTCTGTGTTTTTGGTGCCAATGTGCTAGGATGAGAGGAACTTAAGTGGGGAGATCTGATAGATGAGGAATTATGAAAGACCTGGAAAAGGAACATGAACATATAACAAGGTGTTAGCTCTGTGCAGGATCCAGCCTGCTTAAATTGAGACCTGGGAGCCCAAAGCCCAAGGCTCAGACTGTCTGCTCCTTGCACTGCAAGGTACCTCTATTCTGTGCCTGAAAATTTCCTGGACACTTGGTGAACTTGCCAGTGTCCTGCTGAGGGATTTAAAGCACATGGGATTTTTTCATGGCAGTGTGTAAAATGAGCACCAAAGTCAGGTATTTATTACAGCCCTTTATTACAAATCTGTTCCTACACTCTTCAGCCTCCAGCATCAGTGGTGGTAAGATCACGCTTTTTGTATGCTGCTGCCTTGCAAACATGCTGATGTGTCTTCATAATTGTAGCTGGACGTGCAGTGCAAGTGAGACCTCATCCTGCTGCAAGTGCAGGGCGTGGAAAGCAGTGATTGCTTTAAAAGGTATCTGTATTTGTGTAGATTGCATTGTTTTTGTAATATACTAATAAATGGACTTGAGAGAGTACAGTCTTGTGGAGATGGAAGCATAAATCAAATTAATAATGGAATCATAGAGTGGTTTGTGTTGGAAGAGACCTTAAGGATCATCTTCTACTAGATCAAGTTACTCACAGCCCCATCCAGCCTGGTCTTGAATACCTCCTGGGACAGGGAGTCTACAAACTCTCTGGGCAGCCTGTTCCAGTGCCTCACCACCCTCACAGTCAAGAACTTTTTCTAACACTTATTCTAAGCCTGCCCTCTTTCAGTTTCAGGCCATTCCCTCTTGTGCTATCATAGATGTCCTTATGAAAAATCCCTCTCCAACCGTCTTGCAACCCCCCTTTAGGTACTAGAAGGCTGCTGTCTCTTCTCCAGGCTCAGCAAACTCTGCTCTATCAGTCTGTCTTCACAGGAATTAAATGCTGGACAGAAGAATTTTTATATTCTGATCTAGTGCAATTTCAATAACTGTTCAGCATTATGGAAAAGGAAAAAAAGAAGGTCAAAGCTGGTAAAGTTTGGAAATTCATGGCTTTGTTCCACGTATGATAAAAGCATTTCTATGTAAATCACATTTTCAGGCACTGATGATAACAGAAAATCAGGAATGCAGAAATAAGTTTATTGAAGATTTTGTATCACACACACACAAATGGAGCATCTGGATGTAAATGTCACTGCCTGTGGTGCATCGTTCCCCATAGAGACTAAAAATATTTAATTTTCATCACATGAACACTCAGATATAAAAGCTCCATTACCCTTGAAGGTTCATATATAGAAAACTAGGAAATTGAAACTGCTTTTCAAAAGAATTACACAGAGAAATGGAGTTTGTGCATCCTGTACATTCTAACAAGATCTTTCAGATTTGTCCAGGAGTTTGTCTTAGAAAGACGCCTTGGTGCCAAAGCTAGTGGCAAGTATTTCTGGTACTCAGTTAACTTGGTTCCAGCTCTATCCTGTGTTACATCTTTGGCTGAGTGGTTGGTTCTGTACTGCATTCCTCATCTGTAGAAACAGCGTCATGTGTCTTCTCCCTCCTGGAGTGTAAGTTTCTCTGCTCTGGTGATGTCTTCTATGATGAGTAGGGAGGATGCAATCTTGTTTAGTGCCTCTGAGCTTCCACAGTATGTAATTATCAATGTTAATGTCTCCAAATTGAGGAAGTGATTGGATCTAGCAGGCTGCTTTGTTGTTTGTTTGTTGTGTAATTATCAGCATTCATTACAAACAGGTATGTCTAATTTTTCCAGCTCTCAGCAAGTTGACTACAATGATGGTATTATGGGTTGGGTTAAACGGACTGGAACTGGTGACTGAAATTGCTGCCCTTCTGTTATGAATAAATGCAACAAACAGAGCTAGGCAGATTTAAAAAAAAAAAAAAAGAATGAAAAAAGGACTTGTTCAGTATGTGAGCTCTGGATTTGAGCTGCTCACAGAGGAGTTGAAAGCATGGAGCTTTGCTGGGATTTCCCAGGGTATTGTTTAACCATGTGCACACAGCATTCTTCAGTGGGCAAACAGCAGGTGAGAGAGAGACACAGAACAGTAAAATTGGAAATATGGTCTGAGAAAATATATCCAAGAGAGAAAGCATTTGAGCAATGTCAATAGAAACCAAGAGCAAGGAGCAAAGAATCACCTGCTGTACCCAGAGCCCCAGGGTTCTGGCCAGCCCACAGTAGTACACAGGCTTGTATCAAAGAGCCTGTCCCTGGCTGAAGTGCTCTAGCAGTAATAATTCATCAGCAAAAATGTTCTTGCTCCAGCACGCTGCTGTGTGTCCCCTCTGTGGTGCAAATGGGAGGCTGAAGCTACACTGATGCTCTGCCTGAGAAACTCCTTGCAATTTTTTAATCAGTAAGGAACAAAATCTAGACAGGAAACATTTTGTAAAAAAGGAAATCCCCTCACACCTAGACACATCTAGAGGTGATAATGTTTGGAAGGGAGAAATACCATTATTCAAGAGAATACCTTGCCATCGCTGCTTCTCCTGTATTTTCCCTGCTTTAGTACAGGTGCTAGAGCTTGACAAAGGCACGTGAAATGCTCACGAGCACAGCATCATGTTCTCAGGCGTGCCGGCAAATCACCTGGATCAGGGCAGCCCGTGCGCAGCCGGCAGTTCAGATGCCGGTGACTGTGCGGTGGGATGTGGTGGGAGCCCTGGGCAAGCGGGGAGGGCAATGTGCTCTGCGTGCCGCCGGTGCCGGTGAGCGCGGAGCCGGCAGGGACTGGGTGCATTGCCCGGGGAGCTGAGGGCTCCAAAACAAAGCCTGCTGCTCGGGGCGGACACAATGGCTCCTTTGTTCGCCGTGGTGGGAAGAAGGAGTAGCTCGGTGCGGAGGATGCCGTGGGGAGGGCTGCCAGGTGGCAGGCAGGGCCACCGCGACGCCCTGCCCGACACAGGGCTGCAGCCAGAGCTGAGTGTAGGACAGAGAGAGAAAAAAAATCAGCTCTTTAGAACTAAATTCACCGAGAAAATGTGCAAAAAAGAGACACTGGCGCTGTTTGGAAAACCAAGGCAATGTTTCACTTGACCTCAATAGTAGGAGAAAGCAGAAAGTGTTTATTCCTTATTCATATGCTGAGGGTGGTTTGGCTGGGGGGAGGTAAACCAGGCTCTGTGCAAGTTTATATAGGTTACTGTGCCAAGAGAAATGATGAGGTGTCACAGAAGGGCAGTTTGGAGAGGTGTATGGTCCTGGCCTTAATAAAGGCAGATTTCACTTGTGTGCCACGACAGGTAATTCCTACATGCCCTTAATTTTGCAGCTCAGGGTTCAATAAAATTCAGATGGCTAAAATATTGTCTTGTAACGCACAGCAAGGCAATTTTTGTTGCACAGTTATGCGGCTGAAATGGGTTGAATACTTCATGTGTAGTAGACACCAGTCCTGACATTTGCACCCACCAAAGAAATAACCTGTTGTTCACACACTTCCTAAGTTTGATACAGGAAAACAGCACCACAAGTAGGGATTGTTCAGGCAGGTCAAGGTCTGAACTGCAGGAAATAACACTGGATTTTGAAATTGCCACTGGTGATGCAGAGTAGCCATCCAAAACCACAAATGAGAATGGATTTCAAAGTTTTCTTGGCTGCAAAGAGAATAAATAAATAGTAGATAGTTTGAGGAAGTATTTGGTGCTGGACTTACTTTGGCCCCAACTAATGTTTTGCTTGATTGCTGCAGTCAGCTCAAAAATTGTATCCTAAGCTCAGGGTAGATTGACAGAGAGAAGAAAGCCCTGGTTCATCCCATATAAATGTTACCAAGGTTGTATCAAGGGCACTGAGACAGTTGTTTGGCTGTTAGAAAATATGCAAAGGGGTATTTCCCCTGTGAGTTTTATCCTGCCCTCTGTTTGTGTTTCTACATGCTGTTAGTGCCATGGCTGTATCAGGGTGTTACAAATTCCTCCCCGTTTAACCACAGCCAGTGTTTTTAAGGTTGGCACTCTGGGGCCAGTTTCTGATCTCTGGTGTGATGAAGGAAATGTGAGAAGGATTTACTGCACCACCCAGGCTTTGCTCTTGCACAAGCAAAAGGAAGAGTGGGAGGCAGATGGGCAGAGACTGTCAAGGAGAGTTAAGGGGGAGCAACAGTTAAAAAAAAAAAAACAACAAAACAAAGAGTAGGAATAAAACATACAGCAATACTGCTTTTTATGCATAGTGTTCTGTTTAAGTCTCTTGATGATGTTTCGTGGGTGCTTCCTCCTGTTCTTATTTTTTAGTCTATTATCATAAGAGCAGGTCATGTAAGGTTTTCAGGTCTCTCTCATACAGGCGCTGCTTAAAAAGCCGGCTGAATATGCTGCCCTGTGCTTCTGTATATTTTGCTTCTCTGCACACGCTTTGCTCTGTGAATAGTAGCTAAAATTCCAGTGAGCTGCCCTCCCATTAAAATACCTTTAATGTTTTATTGGGATACCTCCTACTTGAAATGGTTTAACACATAAAGGTCCTTTGCTCATTTGAGAAAAAAATAAGCTATACTGCTGATGCAGAGGCAAGATTGTTTGGGTGCCTCTCCTGTAGGTTGCTCTTTATGCAAATGGTGCCTTGGGAACGGGCAGATTAACGTGTTTCAGGGCAGGATGGAGACGCAAATGTTGCATCTACTTGCCTGGGAGTGCTCTGATGCAAGAAGGGAAACGAGTTCTCCTGCACACTGCTGACTGCTCTCTTTCTGTCTGAAAGTTCAGTGAGTGTCCTGGAAAATAATTACTCATTTAAAGTAAGGAAGGAAAGTCCAGAGTGCCTGTTTCTGAGCACTCTGCTTGCTTTAGGAAGAAAAGGTTTGAACCGCTGTCTTGCTGTGGATGAAGAGTGGAAAAAAAGTAAAACTGGAAAACGTGATGTAAACTAAAAAACAACAAAGAGAATTCAGATGAAATCTGAATGTAAAAAAAAATTTCAAACCCGTGCAGGTTAGTTCTGTTGAGTTACTGGAACAGGGTTTTCTATGACTGTGAAAACACATGGATTGAAAAAGGTGGTTGAAAAAATGCTGGTTGAAAAGGGCATTTTCTAAGCCAGTCTAAGGAAAAAGAAAACTGCACTTTGAGAAAGGGAGAAGAGACTAAACCATCCAAGCTGAGAGCACAGAAAGGCAGAATTCAATTCCAAAGATTTTGATTAAAGATGTTTCTGAGAATCAGCCATGTTTGGGTTTTCTTAGCCCTTATTTTAACACGCTTGGTGGCTCTCTGCAAAAATTTTTCTCTAAGTGTTCCTGTTGGGTTCTCTGTCTTGTTTTGGTTTGATTGTCAGTTTTGATTTCTTTTATTATTATTATTATTTATCAAAGCCTATTGATAATGCAAAAAATGCTTAGTGCATTCAAAGTGCTGTGTAGATGTAACTTTGCTGCCAGTGTGCGACTGCTGACACAATCGTGGTGGGATATTTGGCTGCCTGCCCTGAGGGGTCTCCTCCAGGCTCTTGACAGGACTTCAGACACAGAGCTGGGATTGTTTTGGTGGGGCAGTGGGACATGTTTGTCCTCACCAGTGTCCTCCTCAAAAGGCAGTGGAACCATGCTTCATGAATTGCTGAACATCTCCGAGGGAATCAGAGCCTGAAACCCACCTGGAATCTCTGAAAGAACTGGAAGATTTTGGGGGTGAAAGAGAGTTCTCTCCAGCTCTGCTCCCTGCAGGACTCTCAGCAAAGGCCTGATTCAGTACCAGAATTCACTCTCCAATAGTGTCTGTTTGGGCTCCATGGAGATGCCTGCAAGGGGTTGACTGAGCAAACTCCTGTTTTTCTTGCCAGCATTTCAGTATGACAAAAGAAGGAATGGCACTTGGTGGGGGGTCTGAGGATAATCCCAACACATGGGTGTGTGTAGGAAACCTTGTTGTAGCTACCAGTAACCATGGCACAGACTTTCTCCTTGCCACCCTTACACAGCATTTTCTTTGTCACTGAATTAGTTTCCAAACAACTTGCTGTTATCCTGGTTGTCAGTGTACCCATGGAGTGCAGCAGAAAATTACGGGAAGCTTTAAGGAAAGACTGGGACACCACGGGTAAAAGAGCTAATGGGACTTTCTTCATTTCTTCATTTCTTCAAAGAAAATCTTTTTACAGCCTCATTGAAATGGCTAAGCCCTTTTACTCAGCCTCTCTGCAAGGAGCAAGATGTTGACAACATCCCTTCAGAATGTATTATCCCAAATGGTGCCTATAACCCAGGTCTGTGCCACTGCTATTTTGACATGGCTGTGTAATACGTGTAATTCCAGCTATATAATTGAAATATTATTGCTGCTTCACTTATGACTTTAGTTAACAGCCTGCTGCAAAACTGAAGTAAACTTTCATGCCCATGCTCTGGTACAGACCTGCTATGCCTCCCTAATTTAATCAAAATATCTGGAAAATTGTTAGCATCTGAAAGAAAAAAAATGCCATTTGCTATTGTGCAACAACTCTTACTGGAATCTCCTTAACTACTACTAAAAGAGATCAGATATTCAGCCCTTCCATTTGCCCTCCCTCTCATCTGTCCAGAGGAGGACACTCCATTTCCTCCACTGATTGAATTAAGGACAGAAAATTCTATTTGAGAAGAAGAGTGGAACTGAAGACTTATTTATGTGCTAAAGTCTGGGGGTTTCCTTGTTGGTTTTTTTTTTTTTTTTTTTTTTTTTTTTTAATGGATGAGGAGGGTACTCTCAGGTGTGGTGGCTACTTGGAGCAAGATTTGTCAGAATATCTACTGTCCATCATCCAGAGCTGATAAGGCAGACAGGGAATATGAAGGATTGACTGCTACAAAAGGGGGTGAAAATAATTGTGCCTAGAATGAACAGGCCGTCATTCCTAAACACAAATAGATTTCTACATTTTCTCTGAAGCACTACCCAGAAAAGTAAATGGAAAAAGTAAGAGGGAAGTGAATACTCCATGCCCATTTTCTACTTGAATTGAATTTTCATTTGCAAAAAAATGGGAGAAGAGACAAAAATTATGAAAGTATGACATAGTATGTTAGTTGCATCAGAAATAATGAATAATTAGATCTGATCTGTTGAGGAAAGTTAAAGGAGAAAGTTGTTAGCAAAGCACCAAGGAAAATAAACCATATTTTTGAGGCCTTGCTGAACAGTATTGCACAGGCTGTGCAATATAGTATTGTATTTTATACAAGCTAATTTGCTCAATAGGGAAGTCTCAGGTGGAAGTATGAGAACAACCTGGAAGTAAAATGATAATATCCTTCTTTCCCAGCCTCCACATTTCAAAGAGATCCATTTTTTTCATAATTAAGAAAATGAAGACACCAAAACATGTCTGTTAGCTCATTGTAATCATATGGGACTGAAAATAATTCTAAGCCAGCTGTAAAGAGGAAGAAGAGATGCAGGTGCCTGGGACAGATGGACACACCAGTCAGTCTGCTGGTTTGGTGGCACTGCTCAGGATTTCTCAACTAAGAATTTACAAGCAACCTTGGCTGTCAATTTAAAACTAAACTAAATTAAGCTGCTGCATGTGAAAATGGCCAAAAAAGCACATTCTGAAAGGTGGGAATAAAAAACTCTTGTTACAATTTTGAGGAATCATTTCTTTGGGATTTGTTGTAGTTGATTTGTTTGGTTGGTTTTACTCTAGTGTTAAATAAGAAAGCATGACCAACAATTTATTTTCAGTCTACTTCTTAAAATTATATCTGTTTGCTTTGGTGATGTTCTAGTTACCTGAAAGCCCAGCCTGAGCAAGACTCTGCACAGAAGCTGGGTACAAAAAGGACTCCAAAGGTGGCAGTATCCTTTAGGCAGCAGGGAGAAAAGGTAATGCTGACACCTTTCTTGCACAAGGCTCATGTGTCAGCGATCAGGGAAGTCTGGGACAGTGTTTCTTATTAGGTTTCTGTAATATGATGCACACTCAGATAAGTAAACCACTCTTTTTTTTCTTTTTTTTTTCTTTCTTTTTTTTTTTTTTTTTTTTTTTTTTTTTTTTTTTTGTGCCTACATCTCTTCTGAGAAATGAAGAGGGAAATCTAGGAGGGTCTGGTGAGATTTCTGTGCTCTTCTTTTTTATGACCAGGGGCTAGGAATAGCAGACTCTAATGGGAGACAGTGACCAGGAGCTACCTTACAGTGAGTCTCTGCCAAGATCTACTTACTGATGAAATTCAGCCTTCTGCATGTCTTGAAAACAAGGATTAGAGAATTAGGGACATGATGCTGGAGGCAAGTGTGGAGTTCAGATAGAGATCTGTAGATTTTCTGAAGGAAAGGGAAGAGCAGCTGCATGGGCTGCTCAAAATTTGCCCAGAAAAACCCCCTGGAACATGAATGGTTTAATGAGGAGGGTGGCCATCCAAAAGAGAGGAACTTATAATTTAATGGTGGAGATTGATCTTGAAATACAGACAATCACTAAAACAAACAAACAAAAAGGAGAGTTGGTGATGGAGGAGGGAAGACATAATGCTGGTGAAGAAGACATGTAATTCCCATCCAAGATCCAAAGTTATGCTGAGTTTGTGAAGAGAAAACATCACTGACAGTTGATGTGAGTGCTCGGCAGTCCCAGTGACAAGGACAGCTTGACTGAGAAAGAAAGAGATTTCTGTGGGGTTGCAGGGAGCTGCAGCCCCCAGTATAAAAGCCAGAAGAGGAGTAAAATCTGAGAGAGTTTTTGAACTAGAGAGTTCAGAGGAGGACCATGAAGATGATCAGAAGGCTCTGATCTGAAGACAGCCTGAGAGACACGGGGTTCTTCATCCTGGAGAAGAAAAGGGTGCTGGGAGACCGTGCAGCAGCCTTCCAGCACTAAAATGGGGTCTGGAAGAAATCTAGAGACGGAAGTGTTCAAGTTGAGGTTGGACAGGGCTTTGAGCAACATGGTCTAATGGAAAGTGTTCCTTTGCATGGCAGCAGGGTTGGAGCTAGATGATCTTTATGGTCCATTCCAACTCAAATCATTCTATGAAAATGAAATGTCTGAGATTTTAGAGGTGGAAATGTAAGCAAAAATCTCAGTCAATGGAACACGAGAATTTTCACAGCCTTCTTCTTCACCTGGGCCACTTCAATGGCTCAGATGTCCATGCCTGACCTGAAAGAGGAAAGGAGACCCTATTGAAACAGGAAAGAGTGAGTGTGTTTGCTTGTTTGTGTGTGTAAGAGTTTTCATGCATAGAAACTCTTCCTGGGTGAGAATTTCAGTGTCTCTATAATGGGATCATATCCTGGAGACACTGGAAGAGGCAGCATGGTTTGATAAAGCTCATGATGTGATGTGCAGGTCTCAGGTGTGGGGTGTTGGGCAGGTGAGAGGATCCATGCTGACCAGGAGAGGTTGTAACAATGAAGAGCTGGTAGAATTCAAGAGCTCTGTATTTTGACATGCTAAGCTTCATTCCTGTGCTATACACAGCAGTGCACTCTGTTGTCCTCCATCCTGGAACGCCCTATCATGGGAAGTCAGCAAGCACTCTGGCTTTTAGTTCTGTAGATGAAAAGTCCATCTGTTATTGCAGTTGAGGGATCACTTTCATTTTGGGTCTTTTCTAAACACTGTTCCACAGATGTGATCACCTCTCTTGAAACTGTAGGCTCTTACCCTTTTGTAAGAGAACTGTCCTCTCCATTGACACACTCTTGCTGCCTACTTAGGGGGTTCTGTCCAAAAATGCTGTTGCTGCCCAGAAATGTGCATGAATACATCTAGAAGATTTTCTCACTCATAAATTACAGGTTTGTTAGGGTAATTTCTTCCTTATGCCACTTAAACACAAGCTTTAAGTATTCAGTCTGTTCCTAACAACACTTATGTGAGTCTCTGCTGACCCTCCTTAATTTATCTCCACCTCTTCCTCTGCTATCCCAGGGAACAAGAGAATGAGGAAGAAGTGGAGTAATTTGGGTAAGGCAAAACCAAGGATAATGTAAAACTTCTGTATATTTACTTGGCTTCTGCCAACTGTGTTCCTGTTCCTCAGACCTAGTTCTGCCTCTTAGCATTATGTTAAACAAGGGTTAAAAGCTGCCTCTGTTCTGTTTACACTGTTTAGGGCATCCCAGGAATGCTGGATCTCATTTATATTTGTACCACACTTGGCCCCAGTTTGGTCATGGTCTGGTTAAAGCTGTAGATGGTACACAATAGACGCAGCTGCTGGGGCGTGATGCTCACACAGCGTGTTCCTGTCCTTGGGATGGAGACAGGGTGGAAATGAAGGAAGCTATCCCTTCCCATAGTGCACCATCATGTTCCTCTGATGTAAAACACTTCCATTTGGAAAATGCCACCTTGCAATTGAAATGAGACCTCAATTTAGAAAAATACTGGTTTCCAAGTTGCCCATGGGCAACCACTGGCAAAAGTAGCTGTGAAAGTGGTGCCACTTTCCATTTGACTGCAGATCCTGTGTACGTGCTGGAGCTCTGCTCCCAGGAGGCCCCACACCCACCACCCTTGATTATTTTGGGATGTGGTGAGGGAAGGCTGAAGACAGGTGAGAGCTCACTGAACACACAGAGACTCTCTCCTCCCTCCAGCTGGTGCCTGGCGATGCATTGCCACAACAAAATTTTTAATTAGAAACCTTTTGCCTCGGGAGTCAGTACTAAACTTACTTCCTAGCTTCAGTGAAGTTTCACCTTCTTCCCTAATTATTTGTTATTTTCTTTCTTCAAACAGGTGCTAGATACACTCCCTTCTCATGTGTCTAAGTTGTGTCTCATCAGCATGGGTGAGTGAATTGCCTGAAAGGCGCTGCCCAGTGCTCTGCCGCCTTTTATGGCGGTAACTGGACTGGTGAAACCTGTGGGAGTGTAGGGGAGGCTTTCTGTACCTACCATTGTACGACACGGTACATTCTTCTTAGATTAAACATTTACTGGAGAAAAGTTGGGCTACTGTTGCAGGAATCCATACACCTGCTTCACTTAGCAGAGTGCAGTCCGGATGGGCCTGCCAAGTGCCACTCTTTGACAGGAACCAGGAGCCACATAAGGGTGTTGAAGGCCTTGGGTATCTGCGACAGGAGCACATCTTCTTCACAGTTCTTCAGGGATTTGATCTGGTTTTTGCTGTTGCTTTTGCTGCAGTGGCCAAGTGCAGGGATTCCTCTGGCATGCAGATCTAATTAGGCAGAAATGTAGAAAAATCATGAACAAAACCTTTTTTTTATCTGACGATCCAAAGTGTGCCATATAATTAAGAGATATTTAGAAAGCCCTAGATGGAAAGGATGAAGGATGGAAATCGCTGTCACATTTGCCCTCAGTATTTCAGGCCACATGAGATAAAAATCTAAGAAAAAATTCTGGACTTTGAATATTTAATTTCTTTGCTTTAGATAGCAAATTTTCAGGTACCAGCTTTTCACAGAGGCAAAGGCAATGTTATTGATACATACTGATACTGGAACTTTATGCTATTTATTTTTTTCTTAAAACCTAGTGTTTATGAGGACTAACTGCAACACATATTGGACAATTAGCTCATAAATAATCAGAGTTGTACATTTGAGTATTACCAGGCATTTCCATACAGACAGAAACTGCAGCTGATTGACAGCTGTCCCTTCCCAAACAATAAAACTACTTCATATAATAAAGAAGAAAAAATGTCTTTTTTTTTTTTTTTTTTTTGGTTAAAACTCCAAAAGAGAATGTTAGAGGTCTTGACATCGCCTCATTTATAGACATGAAGAAGTGTTTGGCAGTTCAGTAACTGATGTAATGTTTATTCTTTCAATAAACTGTTTTTAAATTGGTTGTTAGGCCATAGTGAATACCAGGAAAATCAAAATGGCTGCAGCACCTCTTTGGGACCACGAGGTACTGAACTGTGCTTACAGCTCTGTACAGCTCACACGAGTGCTTCACACAGTGCTTGTACACTGAGCAACACAGGCAGGAGAAGTGACACGACAATTTTCAGATCACTGCAGGGCTTTAGAGGGATTTACCTGCTGAAACCTGTGAATGCTGGTTATGCACACCTGAGTGGTAAAAGAGCAGCCTCCCTGGCTGGTTGTGCTGATGGCAATGGCTCACTCTGCCACAGTACTGAGCACAGACCTGTTGTTCTGCTTTCCAAGGCCTCCTCACAGCTTAAGCTGTTTGTATGTTGTTAAGCTGGAAGAGCTAAACCGGGCAGATTCTCAGCAAGGCACACTAATACTAAATAGAAGTGATATTTTCTACCAGAAAAGACATTGTTCTTCAGGAGAACACAAATTATTTTGGAAAACAAGTGAATATTTTCCTCCAAAATAATCCACCCACTCGGAGAAATCCCTGTCTCTGTGCTGTTGTTTTCAGCTGATGCTCCCACTTCTCATCTTCTAAACATCTCTGGTCACTCCTTGCCATCCAAGGGAACGCTTGTGACCCAGCAGCTCCTCGTGCTCCAGCTCCCACAGCACAGTGGCAATGCCAAGCCCCAGCTGCAACAGGACTGTGCCCCATCTGCAGGCTTTTTCCCTGCAGGTTTATTTTCCTGTGTAGGGGTAAACTCTGTTTTTCCTCTGCAGAAGAGAGGAACCTGTGTGTGGGCTGCTGCGTGTGTCACGGCAGAGCAGCCGGCAGGTGGTAACTTGTTTATCTGCAAGAAGGAGAGCTGCTCCTGAGCTTTCCCTGCTCCTGAGCTTTCCCTGCTCCCCCAGCTGCTCCCAGGCTGGGGTTTGCCTGCAGAAACAGGGTGAGAGTCAGACCCCTGAGAACTGGAGTCTGTCAGGGGAGAGAAGGGGAGTGGGCAAGGATGAATGAGGGCCGTGGTGGAGTGCTTGGAACATGCAGGACTGTGAGGATTTGTGGGATGGATAAAGAGGGATGTAGAAAAGTTTTGTGTTGATTTGGGTAAACCAGCATGGAGAGACTAAAGGGGAACGGAGGACAGGCAAACTCACGATTCTACAAAATGATTTCCAGCCCTGCCCCAAACTGACCCTGCTCCTACATCTCCTCCTCTGTGCTTGGAGGAAGGCTGGGACCACATCACGACTGCCTCCCAGTCTCCTGCATCCATCCCTACAGCAGCGTGGTCACCTCTGCCATGGAAAGGGGAGAGCTATAAAAGTCTCCACAGCCCTTGGGCTGCCCCTGCTGCCTGTTCCCACTCAAACATGGGGAAGAGCTGGTGCCTTCCTGTTCTCCTGGGGATGGACACACTCTTATACTCTGGCTTTGGCTGCCCATTACAGTGGGAGTTTCCCAGGGTACAAGACTTATCCTTGCCACCCCCATATCTGCTTGGAGTCAGGAATAAGATCTCTGCTGCATTTCTGGGGCCTTTATCAGAGTACAATGTTTTTCTCGCTGCTGGCAGTGGCTGGAAAATTATAGCTGCCATTGCAATCAGCAGGAGTTGGAGATACTCAGCACTGCTCTAGATGGACCCTGAGGCGTGGGATGCCTAACTAGGGAGTCTGGAAGTCAGACATCTGAACCTGAGCTGGTCACCCTAGTCACTTATTTATACAGAAGATAAAGCTCTCATTTCACATGTTTTCCTCTGGCACAGAAGATCCAGGTGGCTCAGCTGTTAAGTGATTTATACTGCAGCCATCAGCGAGTCAAAGTCTTCCAGAGATGATAAGTTTGGCAAAATTTGCTTTTGATCTTTCATCAGGCTGATACATTACCTTTGCAGGGAGGGCTGGCCTCACAGTCAGGTGCTCAGGAGTGCGGTGTATTAAACTGCTTCTGCTCTTTACTGCCCTGCTGATTGATGGCAGAGAAAACACATGGTGATTTCTGCTTTGGTTCCCTCAGTTGCACAACACTCTACTAGTTCTTTAGGATTACAGGAGCTGAGTTCTTTGATGTTGCAACTTGAGGCTACTGTAGGTTTGGTTTACTCTATGGTTTTAACTCTTCTGGAAGGCTCCAGTGAGTTTCCATGCAGATTACAAGAGCAGGATTACTTCAGGAACCCTTCTCTCTGATGAGAAAATGCTCTCAGCAGGCCCTGCCTCTTCAGGCAGAATACAATAGGTTTTCTTGGCAGTATCTGAATGTTTATCAGGTATTCTAAATTCATTAAATGAAATGGAATGGGGCTTTTAGCAGTATTATTAGCAGGATGACTATAATTTAAGAGAGTAGGAGAGTGCTTCATTTCCTACCTTTAGTAATAAACTGAAAATAAAATGTAAATGTCAAGTGGTAATGTAGCAGTGTGCTTAGCAACCAGATGATCAAATGTTAGGAAAAATGCCAACAGCAGTAAGTCAGAGCTGCCTGCTTTTGTGTTTGTGTGCCTGTAAATAATCTTTCCTCAACTAGGGCCTAAGTGCTAAGAGCAAAGGTTATTTTGCTCCCTTTCTCTTCCCTATTTGTGTCATAATTCGATCAAAAATATTAAAATACAGCAGAGAGACAATATCACTTTGGCAGAAAGGCAGCCCAAAAATCTCCAGATACAGTAATATGCCTTGATATTTGCATGGCAATCAAAGTGGTGTTAGGCAGGGTAGAATTGTGACAGACTTTTCATACTCTTCACACCGCTGAAGTTGGTATGAAGAGGGGATATCTGCTAAACACAATATTATAAGCAGCCCCCTTAGGCTTTGAGATATTAGGTCAGCTGTGTTTGTAGGGATTTAGATTAAAAAAGTAGGTAAAGGGACAGCCTTGCACCTTAGGAGGTTTGTGAGCCCATCATATCCATTAGAAAATCTTGAGATAAAGAGAAGGAACTCCTAGGGTTTGAAGAAAGCTTGTTGGATGCATCATGAGGAAGAAAGGGAATTATTTCACAGGCTACCCAAGCTTTAGTACTGGATCATGGGATGGATTTATTAACCACTGTTTCCCTGCCTTCATGGTTTCCTGACTATATCATATTACATTTCTTTCCTTTCTCAAATATTTGTACTGTTACCAGTCCTTGCTCATATACTCTTAAGAATTTTTCTCAATTTTTTTTCCTATTAAATCAGCCTCTCACATTTTTTGTTGCTTTTTACTGAACTATCTGTATTTTATCAATATCTTTTTGAAAGTAAGCTACCAGTTCTTACTCTGGTATCTGCTCTCATGTGAGCATTAACTATTGCTCCTCTCCCTGGAATAGCTGCATTTTATAAAGCAAAGAGATTCTTTTTTCCCTTCCAGCCATTTCAAGCAGCCTGCAAACACCAAAGGACTGAGGTACTCCACCAGAAAGCCATTCCTGTGGCACCATGTGTAAATTTTATCCATTAACCTACAGCTACATGTGGTGCTAGGAAACCATAAACGTCTGTGGGCATCACTCATGAGAAAGGCCCCCAAGTTTTTTTCCCAGCTAGCACGGAGATTTCTGGAAAACCTACTCTAAATGTAACCCAGGTAGAGTGCCTGCTGCTGCACTGCTTCCCAGGGCAACCCTTAGTGCTCTGAAGGGTTGATAGGCTGGGAGACAGGGCCTGGGCAAATGCAGTGCCTTGTTTAGGTCTTTGTTGGATGGATTAAATCATACTCAGCACGTTCTGCCTCGCCCTGCCCCTCCTCCTGTATTGATTTTCTTCATGTGGGGTAGGAGAGCTTTTGTTCACCTGGGAGCAATAACCCCGGCCCCCCGCTGTCCTGCCTGCCTGGAGCTCAGCCCTGCACTGCCTCCTCCCCGTTTCAGCCCTCTTCCTCAAAGGAAAGGCCAGGCATATCAGCACTGCTTTATGCTGTTATTCATCACCAAAGCAAAAGCCTCACTCACTTCACTGAGTACACAAATTCATGTTATTTTAGGGGGGCTGCTATTTTATTTATTTTTTTTAGAAGGAGAGATATGATTGACTACAGTGTCCTCTGTGTTGTCCTTACATCCATTTGGTTTCAAGTGAAGGTTTGTGTCATGAAAGTGCAGGTATCATCTGTCAACCCAAAAGGAATCCTGAAACCATGAGTACCAAACAGTTTTTCAGTCTTTCTTCTCCCTTGTGCCTATGCTGAAGGCTGTACTCTTTGATAATGACTAGATCTAGGCAGGAGTTTGATTATTCCTCTTATGAGAAATTCCCAGGGTTCCCAAACCTGCTATTTGTTACTAAATTGTCTAGAATAAAAGAAAAAAAATCTTTTTCTGTGAAGAGTGTGCTTCTGTGAAGCAACCAAAAAGAAAACAAAAATGAAACTGTTCTGATTTTGATGGTTGTCTTGAAAGTTTTGAATATACAAATTTTAAAAGCCTGGAAAAGTTTTACAAATCCTTTTGTAAATGAAAGAGCATATGCTAAAAAAATTGAAAAGAGCAGATGTTACTTCTAAATAGAGAGTTTGCATTCCAACTTTCTCTCAAAACAAAGCTGGCTTTCCTTTTAAAGGACATTTCCCTAAGAAAAATCTCTTGCAAAGTAAGCAGTTGATGCCTGGTAGCTCGCTTTTCCCACCTGTGTTTTGGTTTGCTTAGCTCCCCTAAAGCCTTCTGAGGTGCAAAATCAGCTGGAAATACCTTGCACATGGACTACTACATAGCATACATGGATTTACTTTTCTAAGTGAGTGCCATGAAGTCAGTGGTAGGGATTTTGTAACTAGATCTTTGTGTAGCTGAAGGCTGCAGGCTGTGGAAATGCTGCTCTTTTGGCATGGGCAGCAACAGCCTCCTGGCATGGTGCTCAGTGGAGACACAATGGAGACACATTTTTGGCTTGCTTGCTTGCTAGAAACCAAAGAGGGAGTGGTTTTTAATGAATGTTATTACTAAAAATATCAGACCTTTAGAGAAAAAGTAGTCTATGAAATGTAATTGTCTTCTTCCATGGAGTTAATGAAGGAAGAATTACTGTGTTCACCTTATTGTGCTGTTACTATTGTTTAAGACCATATCACCAGCAGCATCAGACTCTGGTGAAATGCTGGTTTCCCGTATTGACCTCCATTTAAACATTTTGTATGCAGATAATGACCAATCTAGTTACAGTGATCTGAATATTGCAAATATAGCTAACAGAATGATGAACTATTTGATGAAAAGAAGATCTGTTGGCAGCACATAAAAAGTCCTCTCAAGTGTAACTACAAATCATCAGTAGCATCCTTTTGGGGTACCCTGTTGGTGACAGTGTACACACAGTCCTGTGTGAAGCTGTGGTGTTCTGCTGCCCCACATTAAGTGAATTTTTGGCCCTGTCAGTACTGATCCAATCTGGTCAGAGCCGTAATGCAGCAATTCCCTCACCTGCACAAACCTGCCCTTGGCACAGGACTGGATGCACAGCCCAGGTAGGGTCATTCTGTGTAATTCATGTGTTAACTACCATCTCCAATTTGTTCAGAGAACTTGGATTCAGGGAGGAATAGTGAGCTAAACAGGAAGCTTGGAAATTTTGTCCAGACACTGCAGCTGGACAAAAAAGCATCAAAATATCTGGACTGCTGATATAAGAGAAATTCCTGGACCACCGTTGCTTTCTGCAACACTGTGAGTTATTTTTGCTGGCATTTTTGCTATTAATGCCACTTGTGCTCAATTAATAGTTAATTAATGTGAGTAAACTACAGTAGGGAAAAACATAATAATGAATCTGCTTGCTCTTCCCACTCCCAACAAAAAATAATACAAGCCATTTAATTCTCCTTGATGATTTGAAAGCCCAAATAGTGCATTTTTATACCTTTTGTGTGTTTGTGTGTATTAAAATATAAAATTTGTATACCAGGTGGATGTTAATGAAATTCAATTTTAAGGATTAATGATAAATTTTATTATTTTTTTCCCACATATCTGTGGCTTTGATTATTTCCCTTTTGGATGTAGGAAGAAATTTTTTAGGAATTTGAATCAGCATCACAGTCTGAGGAAGTTTTCTTAATGTACTTGCCAGCTCACATTTCACAGTTCTGGTTTTTTGTGTATTTGTTTGGTTTTTTTCACAAGATTTAAAATGAATGCAACTGATATTGTCTTCTGACTGGCAATGAATGAGTTCAGTGCAGGATTTTTCTGTCATTAATTTTAGCCAGCAATATTTTTGCCAAGATCTCTCTTCACTGCCCTCTAAATTGCAATTACTCTTCTGAATGGGAATAAATGTTGCCTATACAAATTCTCCTGTATGGTTTTATGTAGACTTAATTTAACATATTGATCTCATCTCACTTGAGGCTAGAAGTAGAGCATCTCTCATGTTCTCACATTTTAAAATTAGTTCTGCCAGATTCACTGTGATTAATTTTTGAAGAGAATTTAACTTTCAGAAATAAGGGGACTATCAGAGGGTTGGCCATAATGAAGCTGTTTCCATTCTGCTCTACCATGACTGATAGGTTTTATCTTAACTAGTTAAACAAAAATGTGGTGATGAAAAAGGAACTTTAGAGAGAAATAATCTCTTAAGATATTTAGTGTACCAGAATTAGCTCTCTTCTCTAGGAGGCTGAACATGTGAGTACATACATATCATAACTTTTCAGAGGGTTTTTTTGTCTTATTGCTATGTTTTGCACAGAACACTTCAACTGTCATTTAATTGGCTTGATATACTTTCTTAGGAAGATTAATAGATTCACAAAGTTCCTAAGAGGATTTAGATACATTACTAATCACAGAGCCAGGAGACTGGCAGTTAAGTTTTAAAAAACCCAATTAAGAAATTTGATGAGCCTGCAAGCATAGTTCTGCAGAGTTCACTATTTGTGTGTGTGTGTGTGTGAGGAGAGAAAGAAAATATTTTCTGTCAAAATCTCTGTGAAGAGCAGCTTGCTGTGTGCATTGTACATGGGCTGCATCCAGGATGTCAAGTCCCAAGTCTGCCCCTCTGGTCTTTTTAATGGGATGGGGTACATATGGTGAGTGCTGTCCATCCAGGAACAGTGATGGGCAATTCACAGTAAGAGCCTGCAGCAAGTTACAGATTTTTTTTTTTTCCAACCTGTGTGGTCAACTCTTCCAGGGGAAAAAAAAAAAATAACATCAAATAGAAAAACTGTACAATTAAATGTAAAAAAAATGTTGCTCTCTTCTGTTGGTTCCTTTGGTTGGACTGGTGCATCCAGCCAGTCTGGACTGCAGCAGTAATGGATGCCTCTGCTGGCACCCACCTTAAAGCAGACAGGCTCACAGGGAAGGAGAGAGAAGAAAGGGAGGTTTGAGGATTAGAGCTGGAGGCATTTCTATAGCTAATGGCTTAAAAAGAAGTGAATTCTTCTACAGAAGGTGAAATATTTATCTAACTGCCAAAAGCTTTTGCATTCACCTACTCTGGTCTTCCAGCTACCATCAACACTGGACCTTCCTTAACTCCCACTTTGAGTCAACATGTTATAGCTCAGTATTTTTTAAAAAGACCTTTGAGTTACAGAAAAACTACCAGAAAACTTGAGAGCCTACTCCAGTATCTGACAGCACTCAAAATGAAAACTTTTTTTCTTTGTATTTCTTCTACCCTTGGGTTCCTGCCTGTTACACAGAATGGCTCTCTACCTCTTTTTCTGTATGGCTGGTATCCACAGTAAAATATACATTGTAGAGATGTAGTGAGCTGGGACTTACTTGATAAAAATGCAGAACACTGGATATGGATATCTGTGTTTGACGTATATTTTCCAGTTCTTTGGTTGTGTTAACCTCTATTAGCTTCTTCCACAATTGCAGGCATTAGAATTAGTCAAAGATCTCTAATAGCACTCACAACCTATTAAAAACAGAGAGGCAAAATGCCATCTTTGATACTGCCCATACTCCTGCTGCTCACTGTGGGATTGTGCTCTCTCTTTCAGCTGGTTTCATCGGGGATCCAGCTCAGCCAATCATCCCAGTAATACCCAATTCCTTATCAGAGCTGCTCTTTCCTGGAAGAGAGGCTTTCAGGCTATGAGTCTGGCATGCATGCTTTGTTTCTAGATGTTTCACTTTAAATTTTATTATCTTAATATTTGTATCATATCCTCTTTACCCTTCTGCTCTGTCCCCCAAGTTGCTCCCTTTCTCTGTTGTTCAGGTCACTTGCATACTTGGGTCAGTATCAGTTTTTATACCTTCATTTCACCACTGAAAATTTTGCAGATTTAATGTCTTCATGAACCTGTTAGAACCCCACCTCTTAAATTATGATATCTTGTTTATAAAACCTGTGCTTGTAATTTTCAATCTGATGTTCAGTGTTGACTCTTTTCTCCTCCAATTTTTTTACTACATTAAAATACCTTATATATACCCAAAGTTAATATATCAGTGTTATTACTTTAACAAACAAACTTGTAATATTACAAAAAGGTCATCAAATTTATTGGTAACATTGATTTTCCATAAATCTGTATTACTAGCATTACTTGTTTCATCTACTTTTACATCCTAATAGCTGTCTCTCCTGTCAGGTTATCAGTTATATTGTCTTGAATTGTTGCCCAACTGATGCAGCATTTATTTATTTTAAATTTCTTTGGTAAGTTTTGGCACAATATTAGGAGTCTTTCCAACCTTTTGAACTTCTCTAATATTCAATGAGTTATTGATAATGGACATATTGTCTGATTTGTATAATTCCTTGACCAACAATTTTAATATTTGACTACATTACTTCAGCTTTAGATTTTTTTTTTAAAAATTAAGTTTTGTTTAGATTTAACTATTTATTATCCTTCTAAGTTACAGATGAAATAAAAAGCTTCTTAGCAGCCTCTAGTTTAACTGTACCATCTGGCTGGTTTTTTTTTCAAATTGAAACTCAGCAACGAACATTTTTACTTTAATTTCCTAAATAAAAGATACAAAACTATTTTACAACCAAGATAAAAAATGGAGATTTAAGTCAGATAAAGTAACCTGAATAGAAGACATAAACAAGAGTATTTGTATAAACCCACAGAGAGTGTCCAAAAGTCCTGTACTTTCAAAGAAATCTAATAGAAATCTGCTTGTATATCCTTAAAAAAGACTTAAAACATAGCCTTATACATCAGAAAGATCCCCATCAGGTTAGTGGAAATACAAAATACCCCACTTGCTTTCTAACAAATGTGGATTAAGGCAGAGAGATTCTTTGCTGTGAGATACTATTCCCAATGAGAGAGAGAGAAAAGTGCCAGCAGGAGGCAAGGGTGGAAGAGTTTGCACTTGAGTTTGGAAGCTTCACTGTTTCCTGCCCAGAAGGGAAAGGACTCCTGGGGAACCCACCCAGCACTGGTGGGCAGATTTGAGTGGAGATTAGGAAATACTCCAAGCTCGTGGTTGGCTTCCCACTGAGGGGCAGGTGAACAACCAGGTTTGCAAAGGAAGGTGAATAATGGCATTGCAAGTAGCAAGAAGCCCTCAGGGTGCATTGCAGCCTGCAGTTCTTTGGATCAGCAGGGTAGGAACTGTGCTACTGCCACGTATCCATTGTGATAAACACACAAAATGAAATCCTGTAGCACCTGGTGGGGAATAATGTTACTCTGCAGGTATCTTTCCCAAGCCCTTAGACGTGCTTCTTGCAGGTCAGGTGTACAGTTTAGAGGGATAAATAGATGGTGAGGAAGACAGAGAGAGGATCCTTTATGGCTTGCTGTCTTCCTCATATGGCACCTCATCTTCCTCACCTAGGCAACAAAACAGAGAAGAGAGTAGTTTTGTGTTTTCTACCCAGGATCAGTATACTAGTGGACCAAAGAGCTGCAGCCCAAGGTAAACTTTGTTTTGTAATAAAAATTGTTTTGCAAAGAAATTCAGGAAACAGGAAATCAGACTTCTCCTGGAAACCAGTCCTTTCCTCCTCTTGCCCTGGCTAAGGAGGCATATTATTAAACATATTGACCAATTCCAACCTTGTCTGATAGGAAGATTTGCAGAGTTAGGCTCCTGCTGACTTTGTCAAAAGAGTTGCTGTGGGGAACCATCCCAGGTATGATGGAAGCTGCAGCGCAGGCAGAGTCCTTGTTAGCCATCAGAGAGTCCACATTGTTGTTTACCTTCAGGATGTGAAGCACAGTACATTGGGTTCCCATGTACCTCATAGAATTGCTGCCTCTTGCTCTATTTGTTTATTCCACATCTTATGATTCCTAATCTAAAACATTAATGCTGGAACAATTTCCTGTTTGTTCCTTAATTTACATCATTACCCAGACCTAAACACAAAACTGCACTGGCCCTTCTTCATTAAAGCAGAAATTTTATTGATAAATACTCATGAAAGGCTGTGGTTAAGTTAGTCCGTAAACATTTTTTGTGCTTGTTGATGTTCGTGCTACAGCAGTCTACCCTGAAATGCTCTTGAGGAGGTGGGCTGGTCACTCATCTGCTCCACTGATAACCTTTCTTGGGATGAAGTGTGGGAGGGTTGTTTTTACTGATCGAAAGATCATCTACCACCTGCAAGATTTTAGAAAGGTTTTTGTTACAAATGTGTTACAGTTCCTTATTTAGTATTCATTGGCATCCCTGAAAAGCAAAGGGAGTTCAGATCACAGTCCCAAACGCTTTCATGAAGACAAACTGATTTGTTTTCTAGGGCAAATGTTTATCTAGGTTTATTTCTTCAATTACATTGAAACTCTGATTTGTAATACATTATAATAAGAGCAGTTGTAGAAGTCTTGTGAGCAAACACAAGCCACCCTTTGTCCAGGTGCCTTGTTAAAATGACAGTAGGGTCACCTGGACACCTTTTTAGAGGCAGTGAGTTGGTGTGAATTACCAATATCACATGAACACCTCCCGTATCCAGCTGGGGATGTGAGAGGAGGAAAGAGAGGGCTGCAGGAACCCTTCACAAGGGCTGTGCCCCTCTCAGGGCTGAGCCCAAGCCTATTGCAATCGTGCACCTGCTGCAGATGCTGCCTCATTGGAACAGCATTGTCTTCGGTCACACCGCACTCGTCGCATCTCTGCTGTCACCGAGGCTCATATGCAAATGGCTATGTTAGCAAGAGCCCCGTTGAAAGTATTTTCTTACTCTCTGTGTAATGTATTGAAGGGAAAGTGACTTTTTTATAATTTTGATGTAAAAGCTTCACTTAAACCCTCGGGTACCTTACCCCAAATTTACTAAAACTTCTGCATATGCCTAATGTGTTCTTTCGAGGACAATTTTTCCAAAGTGTAGAGTTCAGCTTAGTTACCATCAAAGAAGTAAAATCCAGTATTTCAATGTTGCTGTTAAGATTTTATTAAGTCATTAATTGTGTTAGTGCCAGCAGGGTATCCTTGCAAATTTAAAGAACAAAGGCAGTTATTTTGTAATATGCACATTCCAGGACATTTAAATTATTGACCAGGTACGTAAATAATTGATGGCCCACAAAAGTATCACTGTAAGAGCCCTGGAAAGCATTGCATTCATTTGCCAGGGAGATGGTGGGGTCAGGACTTGTGTAGTGAATAATGATTCATTCTTTCCTTCCCCACTCAGATGCCATTATCCTGCTCAGCTGCGTGAACAGGACGTTTAGGCTCCAGCCGAGGAACAGCACTTGACGCATGCACTAAGTATGAGGAACATTGTGTAAAGGTGCCTTTCTGTGACAAACACGTGAGTCTGTTTTCATTTCTGTCCTGTCCCCAAAAAGTGGCCTTGGAAATGAGGAAGCTCTGTGAATTTCTGAAAGTACAAGCTGACAAAAAGAAAACAATGGAGTCTATTAAGGAAAAGTGACCCTTATGTGTCACCCTCTTGCTGCCTCTGCTTTGTGTCATGTCTCCTGCAGCCTCGACATCTCTGTCCTGGCACAGCCATCACAGGCAGGACTCCACTAAGTACAGTGCCGTGGCTACTCAGGATGGCACAGAGGTGTCAGCCCTGGGGGAAAGGTGTGGGAATCTGCCCCATATGCAGCCTGTGTGGAGAGCAGGAAGTGAGGTGGTTTTGGCTGTGGATTACAAACAACAATGCAGCCACATTTCGAGATCTCTAATGCCAGGCTCTCCCTATCGAGGAATGCCAAACAATTGGTGGCATGGCAGCAAGCTGTGATCTCTAGGCAAGATGAATTCCCATGCCCTCAGTATGTCCTTGTCTCAGGGCTTGCCAGGGCTCTGTTTGGGTCTCCTTTGGAGCCAGGTGAGGGAGGAGCATGGCTGTGAGCCAGCTGCTGCCCGGGGTGGTGCCCCTGAGGTCCCCTTGCCCCTGAGGTGGTGCGGGAAGCAGTGTCAATTAGCTACAGATCCACAACACCACATCTGAGCAAAACCCACACTCCACAATTTAGAAACATGAAAATATTTGTGAAGTTGACCAGAAAGATATAATATCCAAAAGCATATAGGTCACAAGAGAGGCAAAAGTGCTCTGTACACTCTCTTGAGTAGGAAATTTATCCCTTTTCCTAATAGCTCTTGTGGATGCTGTTGGAGCCATGCCCACACAGATACTGAAACATTTTTTTAAACCAGTTCAGGTCATCAGTTACTTAGGCTGATGTTTTTCCTTAGCCAGCTTTTGCCACAGGCTTGCTGACCCTTTTATTCATATGCCAAAACAGGAGAAGGGGGGCATGGAAACATGAGAAGTGATGGGTGACCTAGAAGCAGAGATGCAAGAACATGACGAAAGGTGACCTGAGCTCACTCTGGGCAGTGGGGTGCTCCAGCAAAGGGTGAGAAGAGCAAGAAAAGGCCAGTGGGAAGCCCAGAGGAGAGAACACCAAATGAAGTTAGAAACACTTAGTCAGGAGGAAGATATAGTGTGTCCTTCCTTGCCAAATGAGAAACAGGAACAATTTAAAAGTCAGGAACAGTGTGGAAAGGTGAATTGCAAAGAAAGAGGCCGAGCCTTGTTTAAGGAGACAGTCCCTGAGGGTACAAGCAGCTGCAGCAGCCTGAGACAGTGCTCTCCTGGGGCAAAGGAGCCTCACCATCCACCTTCCTTATGGATCAGATGCTCTCAGAACTAGCTATTGCCCTCTTAAATCTCTCCAGATTGGATTCCCCTTTGGCCTTTAAGTGCAACACTCCAAAAGGGACTTAATAGAGTACTGGAAAGAATGAAATTATGTCTCCTCCTGTCTCTCACAAGTGCCAACCCTCTCAGTGCGCCCCAGGCTTACACAGCTTCATGCTGCTCATACATGAGAAAGTTTGGAGCCATTTTACAGCCCAGGTCTTTTGTTAATCCTTGTTTTGTACTTGATTTCTCTCCTTCTGCAGTGTAGCATTAGCACTTGTCCCTGTTGAATTTCTTCATAGTGATTTCATACCCTCCCTCCAAGCTATTATTGATCACTTTAAGCTGTAACCCTGCCCTTCAATGCAATTGCAATTTACAGTTTGCTGTTATCCACTCTGTGTACTATCATTTAGTTGTTGATAAAAACACTGAGTGAGAGAGAGCTGACAGCCTGGAGAGATCCCCATCTGACAGTGACTCACCAATAACCCCTGTGCTGAAAGCAGATTTTCAACTCCTTTTGCCCATACCTAAGGCTGGTTACAGCTTGACCATGTTGCTGAAGCTTGTTTATAAGGATGTCATGTGAGACGATTGTAAGAAGTGTATATAATTTCCCTCTCAGTGACCAGGCTGGTTACCTTGTCAAAAAGGAGCCACCAGATTCATCTGGTGTAAGTTTTTTGACAAAACAGAACAACTTGGGTTGTTTGCTTGATCCCTTTGTCATCTTGTGGGCACATGTGGACTGATTGTTCCTTTGTGTTCCTGGGACACCAGTCAGTCTGTTCTGGCATTCCCATACCCTTCTTTGTATCAAATTTGCCTTCTGCAGATCTCTCCTGTCTTCCACACAGTATTGAAAAGAATTGGTGGCGATTTGAGGTTTTGTTGGCGTGGTATATTATAATGATATATGCTTATGTAAAACCAACCACCTGGGAAAGGCTGGGTGATGTCTCAGACAGGGTCTCGTAGAGTTTCAACAATTGACAGATCTTCCTCACTTCTGGGAAGGTCAGTGATTTCTCAGAGTAAATAACCCAGCTATAGATGAGAAATAACCTCAGGGATGTGAGAAATGGGGAGGGGAGAATTAGGCTTCATAATAGCAGCAGTGTTTCTGACAAGCTGACAGTAGCATGGTATATAGCAAAACTTAAAAAAACTTGCTGCTGTGAGAAGGTGAATCTTCCTGGCAGCCTTTCTTTTTGCTGACTGCTGCTTGCAGGCACAAAATGAGAAGTATGGCATAAGCCTCCCTTTCTAGAAATGTTTTAATTTCGGAAGACCTGAGCTGCTCAGTCCTTTAGGGGGTTATTTTCTCAATCCTGATTATAGATGATAACCAGAAATTCATCAAAGTCAAAGAAATCCATGGCATTTGTGTTTCCTCTGGGCCTCTGATTCCTCCTAGACCTAGGGGTTCAGCTGAGGGCAGACATGACTGCAAGAGTATCAGGAGCGAAGATAACTATAAATTTAAAATATTTGAAGAGACTGAGAAAATCAAATTGGTGACAGCTCTCCTATGCTTTTGGAGATATTTTCTAATTTGAAGTGCTTTAATGTATAAACCGTACGTATTTTAAGAAAATTGGAAAATAGATGTAATTCAATATGTCTATCTGAACATCATCACCTTGCTAAATCCAAGCTAGTCACCCTAAGTTTTATTTACCTCAGTGGAGAGAAATAGGCCCCTTGAGAAGGTAATTCATCAGACCCACTTAATTTACATCGCTTTGTGAGTCATTCTCTTGGGGTATCTGTAGGTCCTGCTGCATATATGTGGGGATTAGGATGATGCCTATGTTAGGTAAAACAACTGTTCATCAGTACTAGGAGAGACAATGAAAGCAAGTTAATATGCTTTAGCTACAGGCTGTTGGGCCCAGGAGAATTCGGGAATATTCAAATTTCATTTTTCTGAAAGGCACACTAATTACTATTGTCGAATTTAATGTTATAGAGCTTTGAGCAAATACAAAAGCATTCAAAGATCAGTCACTTATGCTTCGCATTCAGTACTGAAGCAGTCAAACATTTGTTTTCCTGATCTTTTATACCTACTTTATTGTCATATGTTGTTTGACATTCAGGAAATAACACAATGTTTTAATCAACAATGTAAGATTGCATTAAAACTTGATGGCCCATGGCTTAATGGCAAGACTGAGTAATTAAAGCTGTGGCGTAAGTAATAGTTGGAGGCAAGTTCTGGTAAGATTTCTCCTGCAAACAAGGAAACTTCCAGGACTTACATACCCACATCCAGGGATACAGAGGTGGAGGGGACATTTGTATTTCTTTCTTCTATCTTGGTGTGTGTAGTGAGCCCACCAGACCTTCAAAATGTCATGAGTGATGTAGCACAGCACTCTTTCCAAAATGCAGCCCATGCTGATGGCAGTGAGACTGTTACCTTGCTTGCCAGACATGCTACCCTCTGGACAGGTAGTCCTGTAATTGGGATAAACAACAGCAAGGATACCATTATTGCTAAGTCTTGATGAAGCTTCTGGTGAAAGCAGAGGAGGTAAACTCTGCTCTGACCACCCCCACATAGGTATCATGTGTCTCTGACAAGTTAACAGAAGGATTTTCATTACAACCAAGAAGAAAAACCATACTGAACCAACCTGGCATGATATAGGTCTCCTGTTGTGTCCTGGAGCCCTCTTCCTCCTCTCTCACTGTCACAAGTCAGCAAATACATCAGGTGTGAAAGTTGCCTTCGTCTTCAGCTTTGCTGTCATGTCCAATATAAACCATGATTTGAAACTTGTGTCTAGAGTGTCTGGTTTGTAACATCTTCCAGTGCATGTGTAACAAAGTAAAAACCATTTCTGGTACTTTAGAGAACCTTACCTTCCCAGAAATGTCATCCCCACACTTTCACCATGCACGTCTCTTGGGTTGGCCTGCTGTATGTAGCAGTTAGGAAAGGGAGCATCACAGGAAGGAAGAGGGTCTCTCCATTCTCCATCTTCTGGATCTGTTTCTCACGATGCCATCATCTCACAAGGTGAGATGGAGGTGGTGTTTGAAGTGGAGGTGTTTGAAAATGAGAGCTTTGAAACAAATGCCCATGTGGCAATGTGCTTCGAAGGAGTCAGGGAGTGAGGTGACATAGACATGCCTCTCTGAGGACAGTGAGTCACAGACCTCTGAGATTTGGCTGGATCTTAGAAAGAATTGAAAAGAGTGAGGCTACATCAGAGATGTGCTGGACGATGCCTTGCACATGTCTGGGGCTGCATGTCAACCGGCAAATTGAACATAGTGCTTAGAGGTCTTCCTTTGTGAAATGTAAAATTACTTACTAGAAAAGCTCTCTGTATAATGTTCCTAATCCCTCTGCAGAATTGAATATCCATTAATTTTACATCTGAAAAATGGCTTTTTAAAATCTTAAAGGTAAGACATACTTAAGGTTTGTAGCACAGTGGCTATAGCATCCTGCAAGTTCTTTTCCTCTTCCACAGGACATTTTTTGAAGGAGTTCACTCATTTTATGGAAACACAGAATCGCAGAACAGTTAGGGTTGTGAGAGACATCTGGAGATCATCTAGTCCATGGCAGGGTCACCTAGGGCAGGTGACACAGGAACGCGTCCAGGTGGGTTTGAATGTCTCCAGAGAGGGAGAGCCCAGAACCTGCCTGGGCATCCTCTTCAGTGCTCTGCCACCCTCTGTGTAAAGTAGTTCTTCATGTTGAGGTGGAGCTCCTTGTGTTCCTTGTCCTGTCACTGGGCACCACAGAAAAGAATCTGGCACCATCTGCTTGACACCTGCCTTGGAGATATTGACATGCATTAACGGGATCCTCTGTCAGTCTTCTCCAGCCTAAACAGGCCCGGCTCCCGCGGTATCTCATGATAAGAGAGATGATCCTGACCCCTCATCATTTCTGTGGCCCTCTGCTGGACAATTGATTCCAATTAGTTTTCAAAATCATTTGGACATGTGTGTGGATCTATCTCATGGATCATTAAAGGGAAAACTAAAATCTTAAGAAAAATATGCTCTTGTTCATGTAGTGTTTGCTTCCAGTAGTACCTTCTTCATATAAACTGAATTAAGTTCTTGGTTTTTCAAAAGGAATAATGTGATGGCATTAGCAGTACTATGGCAGGCAAAAAACCCCTGCAATCCATATCCTTTTTGCTCTTCAGTGTAGAATGATTTGCAAGGAGCAGATATTTATCATTGTACCCAAACCTAACCTCATGGCACTTGCTTTGGGAATTAGAATCACTTTCTAAAATCATTTTAAAAGATATTTTTCTTTATATAAAAATAAGAGATAAACTAAATTCATTTGGGTCCTACATGGTACTTCTCATCTGTCTCGTAAAAATAGTATTTTTCTGTTACAGCATAATAACTATTTTAAGTAGTAAAAATTAATGCAGTCCTATTTTTTTTTTTCTTTGTGGGGTGTAGTTTTTGTCCTCTATCTGTTTGGCTGTATGTTTCTGCTGGTTAATAAATAGGGAAGAAAGAACTGCAAGTCAGGATCCTTGAGGCCTTTCTTTTAGAGGCTGGGCCCTGAATGTGGGGTCCCTCAGTAAAAGAGCTGAATTGTTTTGTTCATGTGCACACTAGAGATACTCTACAGCCAGTCTTCAGTTTCTGTGTTTCATTTGAAATGGACAGAAGAGACAAAAAGTAGTTTTGAGCTGATATTTACAACACAGTTCACCTTATCAGTATGTGGTAGCAAAAGTGATAAGAGGCCCACACTTACCTTACCTGGGCTCAGGAGAGTTCAGGAATATTCAAATTTCATTTTTCTGAAAGGCAAACTAATTACACTGATGGAGACAGAGCAATGGAAAATATGAACCTGTGAGCTCCCCAGAAGATTGCCCTGGCTGCAAGAGCATTCATTTGTTCATTCATATTGCTCCTTGTCCAGAAATATCATTCAGGAAAGAAAAAAACTGATTTAGAAGACAAAAATAAATGCATTTACCTAGCAACTAATTGGATTTATGCCAGTACCTGCTGAACCCCCTGTGGAGCAATTCTTATTGATTTGTCATGGAACCTATGAAAAGACCTTTTCCAACTATAGATATGCTGTGTGAGACTGAAGCTGGTGAACCCTATCGTGCTCTGTTCCTGGAAATCTTTCTGCTCCTGAGACCAAAAGAAAAAATTAAGGGGTTTATTATTTTCATGTCCTTTTCACATGCTGTTATCTCTTAGCTCAAATAATTTAGATGATTCTCAAGTGAAGTTGGCAAAGTCTTCAGAGTGGGAGAAATTATTTACTTGTGTGTACAGGTTTGCTACCAGGCAGTATTCCAAAAAATAGCCATGCTAATTATGGGCTGAGATAAGGTCCACAGCCTGACTAAGTTAATCATAAACTAAGCTCTGAGTTAAACCATTAAAAAAAAAACCAAAAAAACAACCCACCCAAAACCAACAAAAACACCTCAACCTCTTTTGTAATTCTGACCAGAGTTTCAACAGAAAAGGATGAAGGGTGCTTGCACTGAGAGTGGCTGTACAACCAAGTGCTTCTGTGCATGCAGAGCTGCGGTCAGGTTTTGCCTAATGATCTCAGAAGGCTCTCTTGTAATGGCCTGATAGCATTAATTTTTGCTCTGAGACCATTTAGATGTCCATTCTGATAAGTAAGCAGATTCCAGGAAGGCAACCCCTCCTCCACTGCTATGGCAGTGTTTGGAGAGTTATTCAACCAAGGATGGGAAAAACACACCGAGGGCGTTGCGAGAAGAATATTGAATGGTCTAATTGAGGGAGGAAGAGTGAGCGGTAAAGCTGATGTAACAGAAATGATGGGAAGAGACATGTCTGAAAATACTGAAATTTATGGTGTTCTCACTTTGGTTTTTTTTTTACTCTAGAGCATTGTGATTTACATTCAAACAGCCTGGTAGGTTTAAATTTTAAATGAAGCTTGCTTAGAATTATGAATAAGGCCATTAAGTATTGCCTTAATAACCTTTTATTGCATGGAACAACTTCTATAATTGCAACAGGGAAAAGAACTTCAAGCATTTGCATTTGAGTAATTGATGGGCAATTTACAATGTTTGTTTTCTATTTTCTGGGGAGAAATGAAAGGGCCCTAATTCTGTTGTTGACATTTGTTTTTCTCTAATGGCATTTTCAGAATCCAGTCCTATTGATCAGGTGTGCAGAAAAAGTAGCCAGTGGGTTTGAACCTTGGAAGAGGGAAATCAGAATTTCTTGGGATGGGAAGTGTGGATCTAGTCTGGGCAACATAGTCTGTGCACACTTACAGCTGCTTTGTAGGGTTGTCAGGTCCACTGGTCTTACTTTTGGCCATCATCTTGTTGCATACTCCTGTTGTACTCCACCAACCCCTCTCCAGCGTAATAGGTGTAATAGAAACCTATTACAGAAAAGGTGTAATAGAACCAAGAAAGGCAGAGAAGAGGGAGCAAAGGGCTGAAAGCAAACAAGGAATGACTAAATAGCCACTTTTCAACCTGGGAGCAAGGTGACTGAATCTGGCAAATATTATAATATTGCTAGTGGGTATGAAGAACAAGTCTAGGGAAGAACGCTTATTGTACCTTATTGCAGCACTGCAGCTAGGAGTCCTCAATCAAAACTTGTACTCAGCACATTCCAAACAAACAAAAGAGATAACTTCTAGGAAACATGCAAATAAACTGGGGAGCTTCTGACACTGGAATTTGTGAAAGTCTGAGGTTTATAACTCTTCAAAATGCAAGTGATAAATTCTGGGAAAAAAAAAAAGGATTCAGAGATGCTAGGTTTGATCCCAGAGACCCTTGCATGGGGGACTGGGATATGCACCAAGGAAACTCAGTGCAAACACAGCTGCCCTTGGACATCAGTGTGGGCCACTGATGGAGACAGAGCAATGGAAAATATGAACCTGTGAGCTCCCCAAGTGTGACTGTTTTTCTTTTCTTATATTAACATTCTTCCAGTCTTCAGATAATGAAAAATGCCAAAACAATGGATGTGTTTTGCCTTTGTTTCTCATTGGAGATTAGACCTGGTGGAAAAGAGACGTAGGACACAAGAGTGCATCCAGACCGTGTGACCTCTAGTTATGACTTGCTGGAACTGGAGTCACCCCAGCAGATATTATACAGTGTGCTGTCAAAAAGATAATTTCCCTGTGACTATCTTTGTGTTCTGTTTGGCAAGTACTGTGCAGCATGTCTCTGGAACTGAAATTTTGGTACATTAAGCTTAAATGTCCACCGGTTTTCACAGGCTGAGCCAGAGAAAGCCCAGAGATTTTGTTTTTCTCCCTGCTAAAGCTAAAAGATCACAGCATACAAATTCAACTGATAAGTGGCTTATGGGAAAGTGTACAAGAGGTAAGATGTGAAGCTGAGGAATAAAGAAATGCTATAAAGGCTTTTTTCCCCTCTCCCTCCTTACCTTACCCTTACCCACCAAATCTGTGGTGATCTGCCTTCTTATACTTTCAGGTGTGGAAGAATGAAAAATTCAGCAGTTCTTCAAAAACTTAACCTCAGACCCGTGTTTTACATTACAGCTTTACATTTACAGTTTTGAGCTACAGCATCCAATAGTCAAGCTGGACTTAAAACTGACATGCCACCGTACTACATGTGAAAGTTTTTCCTGTGGAGTAGCCTCTACAGCTGAGGTAGCTGTTTCCAAGTTGCTAAATGTGCATTTCCTCCTCAGCAGACACTCTCTGAGGGCAGCAGCATGAAGTGCACTGTAGTGATTCCCTGTACACACAAGCTACATCAAGTTGAAGTCTACATCCATATTACTTCCTTGGCCATCTGTTTCTTGGAAGCCTGAAACATAGGCTGAAAAACAAACCTGAAAAGAGCACCCCATAACTGTAAATGAAAGCCATATCCTGGGGAAAACTGCAGGCTTTCCCTTTTAGTGTCCTCATGTACAGCCAAGCTTTGCTGCAGGAATAGAAACCTGGATTAAAATCCTGGTTCATGACCAGGGCCACAGTTTTCAGTGTCTGTGGCAGATGGATCAGACCATTGCTGCAGAGTACAAAAGGAGGATTCTTGGTAAAGTACAGCGGGACTGGAGGTCTGGCTCATTTTCTTGTTGGAGTAACAAAAGAGAGGAGTCTGAGTTAGGTGCTAAGTGCAGTTTTCCTTGCAAAAGCAAAAAGGGTTTCTACAACAAATGTTTTCATAATTTCTAGCAACCTAGGAAAATTGCAGAAAACAACTGAGCATGGGGATTTTGAGTCTTGATACAGAGCTGTCATCTGTAAATGATAGTCACAGGCTGTGCTAAAATATCAACTTGTTACAGATCCATTTGGGATGTATTTTTTCCTTTCCTGCCTTTCTTCTTTTTCAATGTTTTATATGAGATGATTCTTACCCTGAGATGACTGCTAAGATCCTATATAGGTCTCATTGATTTATAAAAAAGCATAAGGGAAGACTTTTTTGTTTGTTTGTTTTTTCCTTTCCCCCCATTTTGATGTAAAAAGAAATTATGGCACAAAGGTTGATGAACTTGCATAGAGTAAGAAATAGGAACAGGTCCAGTTTTTCTCATTTCCCTCTACCATGGCATTTTATTTGCTGACTTGCATTCACTCTTACACAATAAACAGCATAGCTAATGCCAGATTTGGCTCTGTGCATCAAGACTTATCATGGACTGCTGGACTCTTCATACCTGCCAGTCACTTCATCCAAAGCTTTCACCCATCCATCATTTCCTGGAGGTCAGTTCTTGTATTTTCCATGCAAAGGCTGATATATTCCATTTGTGCTTTACTTGCACAGTTGAATATTCTAGGATTTGGCAGGTTATTCCAGTCACTTCCTGGACACCTCTTCAGGCAGAGTTTTCTTCATTGTCATTGCCATCATCAGGACCAGCATAGACACCAAGCAGGGACAAGGCAGGAGATACTGTGGGATTGTGTCTTTTTCCTTAATGGTGCAGAAACATTTGCGATATTCTTTGCCATGTGCTGGAAAATTCCTATCAAGCAATCTCTGTGGAGTAACTCAGGCAGCTGGTCAGAAGGATGGTTTGGTGGTCAGTGTGCATGACTGAAAATCTCATCTGAAGCCTGCAGAAGACTTTATTCAATAACATGTATTCAAGCTTAAAGTAAAAGTCAGTGCATCATGGGTCTTAAAAAAAAATTATTAGGAATATTAATGGCAGCAAATTTCTTCTACTACTTGTCATCACTTCCCACACTCTAAATCACATCTTAAGAACATCCCATTGATGCTGCTCTTTTTTCATTTCTACATTGGCAGATGCCACAGGAATAAATGTCTTGACAAGCAGTTGTCATAATTTCTTTTTCCTCTTCCTTTAGATAGTAACTTACTACAAAAATGCCAATTTTCCAACACACTGTGTCATACATTTAGAATGCATTGTGTATTAAATTACTTTGAAATAGTTGGCAAACGAGCTGGCATCTCTCTGATAAGTCCCAAGGAAGCCAAACATAATATGCATGCACTTTTAAATTATCTATAAGCAGTTCTGTTCAGTTTTCAAGGGTGAATGAATGCTCAACTGTGTTTCACTTCCAATGCATTTTTGTTTAAAGCTCCTATTTAAATGTGAATGTAGTAGTGCAAAAAGAAAATTAACAGTAGGGAAAAAAGAAAATTAATATTGTTAGTGTTTCCACAAATTCAAATACTTTCAGTTTTTATACTTTGAAATAAGATAATGAAACATAGAGAGAATTAAAAAACCAACATATTTTGAAGGGATGGGGATTTTAAAGTAGGATCTAAAACTGTGCAGTTAAAAAATTAAATTCTCTAGAAAGTAAATTCAAATTCTAACTTTAATGGCAGTTTGCCACTTTGCCTTTAAGTGCTGCTTTTTCTCTATCAACACCCTTCTTGAATTTTCAAATGATACTACTTACTAAGTTGTTGTTTTTATTAAAATGATATGTAAAAAAGACCTAGATGAATAGCTATGATAAAGCTCATAGTAAAATGGGGGAAATACTTTTATGTGAAAGAAGATCCTACCATGGCTGCATAGGCCAAAAAATATATGAGTAAGGGACCTGAAGCATGGCCCAGCAGAAATGGTCCTGACTGATGTGAGGAGGTGGGCTTATCCAAATAACTGGCAACAGAGACATTGCAGGGTAAGTGGTTACACAACCATACAGTAATGGTGTGAAAATGTGTCTTGAATCAGGCTGTAAACAGCTGTTGCTCTGGTTATCATCAAGGCAAGGGTACATTACCAAAGCTACCTCTTGAATGAAGTGCAGAATAGCATCATTCCAGGGCAAGGGAGAGATTTGCAAACAGAATTTCAGGGGAACTTCTAGAAGGGCCCTGGAAACTGAAAGGAAAAGCCTGAGTCCCTCTTGAGCTCATATCTTGAGGGATGCAAGAAAATGACAAATACTCAGGTACAGCTTGTCTGATAGATATATCGACATTAATCAAGTTAAGCATGTGTTTCTTTCATTTCTGACTTAAAAAACCTTTGAACTGCCTTATTGCTTTTGGCTTCTGCAAATAACCATAAAAGAAAATGAATGTATTTATCCTGGCTTGTGCTAAGAGTGATTTTGAGATATTAGTTAGCATCAAGTTATTTCATGGTTTCCATGATGATCTCCAAACCACACAAAGGCCCTGGCAATTCACTGCCTTTCCCCAAAGTAGGGAAACTGAATTGGGATGCATTCACTAAAGATGTTGGCAGACTGTTTGAAAGCTGGTTGCATGGAGTTTTAATAGAAGGTGTCTCTTCAGAGCACAACATTAAATAAAGAGAACCTGCTGAACCTGTAATCAGCACTTCCTTGAAAAATTATAATCAATATGTTGTAAATAAATGTTTGTGGAACTCTGTCTTGGAGAAGAAGGTAATAACTTGCTACCTCAGCACTTACTGTAAACTAAAATGTTTGTTACCATGATGTGATTATGGTAATTTGGTTTCCATTATACACAGAACAAAACAGAGAAGTGGTTTTCTAATGGGACTCGAACACAGAGAAAAATCCCAGCCTAAATAACTAGTGTAACATCTCAGTGTACCTAGACCTAACTCTAAAGGTCTCACAGTCTCTGTAATATGGTAGAAAATCTGGAGGTTGCTTCACAGCAGCTCCATCTGAGGAGTAGTCAGCACTCTGACATAATTCAGTATCCATTTATAGAAGGGAAGCAGGATTTTCCTCTGCAGCCCAGGTCTTTGCCAGCTGCTTGTGTTCTAGTCTTTTTCCTCTCTTTGTTTACACTTCCTTCTCTGGCCCATAGAAGAAGTGCCCTGGCTTCTCTCCTCACCCATCATTGATTGCTGTCATACACCTCTAGGAGGGTCTGGCATCCTTAAGCATCATCCAAACTCTAGGTGAATATTTACATTCTTTTCCTCCTTTGTACTTTCTCCTACAAACTGTTCACCTGTACACCTTGTTTGTATTTTGTAAACAGATTATTTTATTTGATTTTGTTTGCTTTTATTTTAACCTTGCTTTCCTTTGAGTGATTTTTAAAGTAATTATCACTTAAAATCCTTCTGGCATTCTTAAAAGATAAGATATTTCAGGTCCACAAGCTCCATACTGTACTCCACAGGTTATATCAAAGTGGCTCTGTCTGTACCTACCTTCAGAGAGTAGTTGGAAATTGGTTAATAAGGGTTTGGGAAAAGGAAATGTTTCCTGCTTATCATTGTCAGGGAAAGTTCTCTCATATGGAGCAAACATGAAGAAGTTCACCTTATCTTCAAGGGTACTTTAAATTTCTCCTTAACAGATTGATTTCTCCTCTGAAGGGAAAAACATGGGTGTTTAGAATAGAGGACATCAGTTGCTCAGTGACCATTGGCCCTGATTTAACAGTGCAACACTTCAATTATTTTAGTTCACATTTTCTTCATTTAATCCATTTAAACTAGGGGGAAAAAAAGAGAAGGATGGGATGCGAAGGCAGAAATAAGAGAAATTCAGCTTCAGGGGAGCTAATTTGGCATAGCTGATAATATGACCAAGGCAGCATGGAATTGAAGTAAAGCCATTTATCCCTGGCTTAAGAAGGTTTTGCAGCCTGTACTGTCCTCAATATTACTTCAAGGGTTTTACATGTGGCACCTGCCTGATCCTGTCAGCTTAGGCACATCTACTCAAGCTGCACTTGAGCAACTCACGTAGTCATAGCATTTGTTTTATGGGTAGCATTTTGAATATTCATTGGGAGCTAATTCTGCTTCCTGGATATTATTACATGGAGTGTGAGTCTTGGCTTCAGTGGCAGGCAATCACTCACACAAACACCCTCCCTCCTTGAATATTCAGTAAGATAATATGGCTTGGAGTATTGTGTGCGACCATATTAATATAATCTTCGGAGAGGATGTGGATTTTAAATTGGTAGCAAAGTAAGCAAAAAGCAAAGTAAGCAAAGTAAGCAAAAAACTGTGCTGGGGTACTAAAGACTAAATAAAAATACAGTTGGCTAGCTTAATTGTCACTGGCAGTGAAATGACATGCCATTGGTAGAATAATGGAATTGTAACATCACTGTCTTACTCGTGCTTATTTCTGTGCATCAGTCTCTTGAATGGTCCATGGCAAATGAATAGGCACCAAGTTTATATTCACAAACTGCTTGCTCTTACAGCTGCGTATCCTGTAATCAGACACCCTGCAAGGAGGAGCAGTCAGTGCTCCCCCCATACATTATATTGAATCTCATCATTTAATCAGCCATGTCTGGGAAGGGATGAGCATAAAGAAATTACTTTCTGTAATCAGCTGAGAAGCCCTGATCTTGGTGTTGCAGATGGCTCTTTCAGCTAAGTAATTAAGTGTAATGTGTAAGAAATGTGTATTACACACAGCAGTTTACTAAACCCTAGTGAAGAGTAAGGGAACAATTTTACAATTCCCAGATGCTGGAGCATTCCCCAATGGTGACTTTAAGAAACATAACCACTCCTGGTAGTAGTGATTTTCTAGTTTCCTACCTCTGGTTCATGAGAGGAAATAGAGCCAGGCGAGATGCTCATACACTATAAATTTTCACTGTTCTGATGAGTTTTAGCCTTGCTAGGCCAGTCTTTGCCACTGGACCTAAACAAAATTTTTAACTATCGCAAACATTTAAATAGACATAATTATCCTTTAGTTCACAGGTGGATTTAACTCTGAAGTGAAGATAATAATGATAAAAAATTTCCTTAGAACAGATATAAGAAATTCCATGTCATGCTATACCCTTTAAAGTCCTTTTCATGAAGCAATAAATCATAATGCCATAAAGGCAGCATGTATGGAAATTTGCTGATTATTCAAGATCCTGATCTTCCAGCTTAGTAAGAAAGTTTAAAAGATTTATCTGACTAAATGTAGATGTCTTCACAGAGATACAGCTGAAAATGTAATAGGTTCATGATGAATATGATTCATGCCATCTTGGAGTAGATTTTTAAATGTAGCTCAAGAGGAATTTCTCCTTCTGACTACCTGTTGCCCTCCATCAGATACAAAGGAGTTCCAGAGCATTTAGACATATGCAGTATAATTATCTAGATCTGACTTAAAGTGAATTGTGCCTCATCATCCTTGACTTCAAATTTTTTCTGCAACCACAATAACAAAAATGTTTGGGAATCACTCTGTTCAAATACCAAAAAACCCTAAACTGTGATAGTGCTGAGATGCCCTGTGGTACTGCCTATATCTGCAATAAACTCAAGAGAAGCAAAGCCAGTTTGTGTTAAGTGCAAAGAATCCCTCTAGTAGGCAACTGTGTTTGGACATCTGTTTCCTCATCATCCCCCACAAGAAACCTTTTATCCCAGGAGGTCTCATTTGGAGCATATCTGTTGTGAGGGGTCTCTGACTACATTAACCTAAGTATTGGGTTTGAGGTTTTTAACTATAAAGTACAAATGCTCAGCTTTATTGCTTACCCTGCAAAACTCACTGAACTGTTGCTGAAGGTGACACTGAGAGAATCACAGATTTACACTTGGTTTTGGTGCAAGTTAGAATCTGCTGGCTTTCATAATATAGTTTACAGTATCTTCATAACCTAAAATTACTGCCAATCTATGTCTCTGGATGTATGAGGCAGAGTAGTTTGTTTCCACTGATAGACTTTACAAGGCTTACAGTGATGTATATAAGGCTGGTTCTATGAGGCAGCAGATACAAAAAACCCTTGTGAAGATGATAGCAGTCACTGAACTTTGTTTGGTGCCAGCACTGGAAATGAGACCAGGGTCTGGGATTGGAAGATGAATGCTGAAGATGTTATTTTATCACTAGGTCTGGCCAAGTGCTCAAGTTCGGAACTAAGGAACGGTGCCTGAAACAGATTAATGATGTAAAATATCTGTGGGGCAGTGTTCTCTTGGGGTGTACTTTAGGCTTTCTTTGGCTTTGTTTACTGTTCAGATGCATCAGAGATACAAATACTAGGTATTTCTGGGTGTCAAAACATACTTTTGAAGGGATACTGGGGTGGGGCTGCAATAGCAGTTTCAGGGGTTATAGCTAAGTTTAGCCTCCCCTTAAGGCGATGGGCAGCTGGGTTGGACAACCAGGCTTTAATCTGCAGAAGGAATGTTGCTCTGGCCTTGGTTATGGGCTGGTTGCAAAAGAGAAACCTATTTTGTGTCTTTCTGTGGCCTTCAGCTAAGGCAGAGGTTATGGCTAGCAGGGCCTGATGGAAAGTAGATATTTTTGTGGCAGTTTAGGGCTGGGACCAGTAGCCAGAGGGTAAGAGCTCATTCTCTTTTCAAGCCATGATAAGAACCTAACTCTAACTATGGCCAGGTGTCATGTTAGGTAAATATACAGCAAGGCCAGAAGACCAGTGTTTAAAAGTGCAATACAGGAGGCACATGGACTAAGATACGAGCTTGTGCCAGGAGGCAAGAATATTTCATGCTTCTCTACAGTCTATAGAAGGGTTTCAAAGATATGATCAATTTTACGGTTGGAAACGGCAGATCCTGAAATACTAGTTTGACTATTTGACTCCTTGGAGGTGCTGTGTCTAGGAATCCAGCAGATATCGGCTTTGTAGCCTCATAATCGAGTCTATAACTATTCCAACCAGACTTTGGATTTTTGGCTACCAGTTTGACGTAATCCGAGAACATGAAGTCTGTGTCTAGGACAAAAGGCTGTGCAAAATCTTGTTGGCTTTGAATGGTCTTCATATTGCTTTGACCTCTTCAGAAGGTTATACACACATATATACCTTATTAATTGATTTTCTGTGCTTGTGTAAAGGGTTAATAATCTGCCTTGTGCTAGGACTGGTACAGTTATTAACAGCAGGTCCTGAAGATTTGAGATATTATGGCTACAGTCTTCAAGGCTTAATCTCTTACAACAAGAACCATTGCTAGAAGGAAGGAATGCCTTACTTTGCATTTGTTTGTTTCCTGCTAGGCTTCTCTGTGTTAAGACTAAAGTCTAACTTTATGAGTTGGGAATAAAGTCAAAAGTTTTGGTATGTCATTTAGCAAGCAGGACTAGTTTAAGCCAAAGTCTTGTCAGCGAGTCTTTTACAGTGAATAGCAGAGGAGAATCATTTTCCCACCACTGCTGCGCAGTAACCACACTCCTGACGGTAGTTGTATCAAGAGACACATCCCAGTAGCAGCTGGATAAGGAGTACAAGGAGTATAAAGGGTACGAGGAGTATAAGGAGTATAAAGAGTTTGCTTCCTTTTGGTATCAATCCTCATCCTAATCTGCTAGGCCTGACAAAATTCTAGTCATCCAGTAAATGAGGACTCTGTAGTGAACCTTAACCACAAACCCTAGCCACAGGCTTATTGTTAATAATAAACAACTTATCCAAACAAGAAGAAAGGTCATACTTTCCTACTAGTAGCAGTCCAGTCCACAGGCATTTCTGTATCTGTGAATCCAACTAGTTCTTCAGTTGAATATTGTCTTAATTATACAGCCCAGAGCTGTCTCTTCTCTGTGGTTCTCCCTTGAACTTTGAGTAACAAAGAAACCACACATGGCCCCACATCTCATCCTCAGCAGTGGCCCTTGCATCACTAATTTGATACCTTCAGCCCCTTTACCATAACTTTCATGTCCTTGCCAGTGTTAATCTTAGGTGTAAATAATTTTTCAAGAGATATGAAGATAATTTTAGCTACAGAGATGAACTTCTCACTAACCTTAAGCCAGTTTCTTTCTAACGTGAATTCTATCCCACTCCTCTGCATGTGACATGACAAAGCTGCTCCTGCTCTCAGTAACTGCAACCATATGAAGTAGCCTAACCTCTTTGCACAAATGTTCTAGAAACTGGAAAATAAAGGAAAATCCAAGCAAGACCCAGCAAATGTCCTACCAGTTTGATCCTTCCAGTTTAGAGCTCTACATCTAAGCCTGTCCTGAATTTAGACTTGTTTAGGACCAGAGAGATTCCTGCTACAGCAACAACAATCTAATTTAAGTATTCACCTTTATTCCAACTCAGAGTGCCTTCTAGTTTACTTTAACCTTTCATCACCTGCATTTTGCAACCCTCTTTGCAGTACCAGTTCTAGCTGTGAACCTAACAATAATGCAGAAATATCTACCTGGACAAGAAAAAAAAAGTGTGAGTTTTTCTATTCCTTGCTTGACCACATTTTTTTCCCATATCAATGGACCATGCAGAAATGAGCCTTGCCTCCATAGCTGCATATGTTCATGCCTTATCTCTGTTCCAGCTCATTTTCTTCCTGCCCTACAAGTGACACCATGGTTGTTTCCCTACCTGAATTTTCCTTTGGCCAAAGATGCATGAGAGAATGGTGGGCTCAATCCTTTAAAAACAGCAGTTGTTGCAGGAAAACACCCAAGATTAGCTACTTACAGACCTCCTGGACATCCTTTTGTTTCAGGAAGAAGACAAGGACAATGAGTTCTTGGTAGTCTTTGTGTTAAAGATCTCTGAAGCTATTCTTCAAACTCTCTAGTTCTGGGTAAAGAGAGTGGAAAACAAGTAAGAATTTATCCAGGTATTTTCTTTCCTTGAGTTCTTGGAAAATAATGGTGCTTCACATGGGATCCAGTCCAACTGGTGCCTGGCTGGGGGCAAGTAGAGCTACATCAGTGTCCCTGTGTGCTGCAGCCTCTGTGGCTCACCAGCTGGGCCAGGCAGATGAGCCAGGAGCTGCCAACTCTTTGGAGAGGGGGCAAGAGAATCCCTAGAGGGAAGAAGAGCTGGTGCAGTGCCTCACACTCCAAAGTGCAAATGCAGTGTCACACAGCCACCTGTCACCTAGGGAGTAACTTTATTACCAACAACTAGGGGACATGATTATGGGGGACCAGATTAACTTTGTATCTGTTAGAAAACAGACAAACTATAGATAAATGAGGGCTGATAAGGTGGGGTTTTTTTGCACCGTCACAGAGTATCCCACATTCTCATGCTGTTTCTCAGGCTCTGGCAATGCTCCATGAAGTCGGATGCTGATAATCTCTCTTTAGTTTTCTTCACCACTCATTTTTTCTCATCAATTTCTCTTTACAAGTTCCTTTGTACTATCCAAAACCGATTTTTACACCCAGTCAGAGGTTCTATCACATCTACTATGGATAAAAACTCTGCTTTGTTTTTTAACTTGCTACAGTCTCTGAACTGACTCTATCCAGTTTATATTCTTACTGAGATAGATTAAATACAAGTAAGACCTTTTCTCCTACAAGGTCAACTTTTTCTCAGGTCCTTGCGTAGCAGTTTATCTAGCCAGGTTGTTTTGGGACCCACAATACCACGTGAATAACAATACCTCCCATTGCAGCTGGCAACTAGCTGCTAAAACCTGCTTTGGAATCTCCAAGAACAGACTGTCCTGCAGACCTTGGAACATTAGCAAAACAGATTTACAGACCCAAAAGCCTCTTCAAAGGTGGGAGTACACTTGGAGGGGGCCTTCCAGGCCTGTCTTGAAAGGAGTTTGCATGCACCACAGCTGCCTACGGCACAGCACAATGCATGGTATGTGGGAATGATTAGTGAATTGACTTTAAAAGCATGTTGTAGCTCCGATTTAAAAAGCTATTGTAGAATTCCACTTTAGTACCCCTGGAACTGTTTCAGTAAGCCCCACTCGGAGCAGCACAAATATAACAATTCTCAGCCCTGATGTCCTGGGGTGACCTGATAATGTTGCTACTTTAAGACACCAGGCAATACAGCACCTCGCCCATCTTCCACACTAAGTTTTGAACTTTACTAATTCATTAGCCAGTGGGGAGCTCTCTCACCCCTCCTGGGAACAGCAACAGTTTTCCTTTGCTTCTCATCCTATGTCCCTGCTTCCCCTGTTACCTCCTGCCAGCACATAGGCAAATGAGACCTGCTTACATCTGAGTTAAGCTTTAGTCCTCACACACAGGTTTTACACTAGCCCTTGCAATTTTCAGAGCCACCTGCAAAGTTTGGACCTTACTGGCAGTAGCCTTAAATCCTTCTCAACCTAAAAGCTAAAGTAAAACCTTCCAGCCCATGCCTTATTTGTATGACCTTCTCTTTAGCACAAATCAAACCCTTCACTCTCTACTTTCCTAAATAATAAATTTAAACCTATCCCTAATCCCAGTGCAAGCAGTAATCCTGTTACCCCAGCATCATCTGGTATGCCAAATGACTCTGACTTTTTGGAGCCTGTTGCTTGACGCTTTGGGTTTTTTTCTTAATTGAACTGTAGGTCATTATAGTCAGTATCATTTCTTTTCTCATTTGTTGCCAATTCTCCTGTTGATGCTAATGAGCAAATAAAAAGCACAAGTAGGCTGAGTTAGCAGTCAGGTTATGCTAACAGCATGGACTAGGGGTTGGGGTTACTTTAGCATTCAAGGTCAACAGAACTAGAATTTGGGGGTGGAATTTGATGTCAGAGTAGGGCAGAAAGCTTTAACACTGCTTTTACCAGTATCTCTGGCAGTGATGAGAGTATTAGGAAGTTTGGATTTGCAGTTAGATTGTTACGTGTTGAAGAGATTGGTTTGCTGCTGCATCCCAGAGAGCCCCCAGAGGTGGTCTGGAAAGGGCTCTCCCGGCAAGGATACTGCCTACACCAGCACCCAGAGCTCTTCTGTGAATAATGAAGGGGATTTTGTGTTCCCTTCCCTTGGCCTAATTTAGGGTGGGGCAGTTTGGTCAGACATCTGCTGCACCTGGCAAGGCACTGGTGTCAGTGTGTAGTGTGTGGACTGAGAGAATCCCACTGCAGTGTCTTCATTACAGAAGCTTGTCCAAGAGCAGATGAGGTGCAGACGTCATTCAACAGACATGGCAATCAAGATTTTAACTTATTGAGAATTAATGTTTATTCCATGGTAGTACCACCAGCAAAATGCAGGCTCTAAGAGTTTTATTCCCACAAGGATTAGAGAGAGTTAAGGTACAAGTGCCTCCTTCATCATCCCTGTTAATTTAAGTGAGCACCTGAAACTTGTATACCTTGCCAGCAGACCTGAGCCAGCATAACAGGTTCTACTTGGAGTTGCCATAGCATCTTGTTTAACCTAAAAAACAACAGAACCTGGAATTTTCTTGATGTGGCAAGAGGTTAATTTTGCTGAGCTGAAGGGCCTGCAGATAAAGAGGGATCCCGTGACAAAGATAAAGAGGCAATTTGCAACGATGGAGGTCCTTAAATATGCTGGGAACTGTATAAGAAAAAAATTATACAAACATATTAACACGATACCTGTAAAAACTGAATGTGAGTCTTGTTGAAACAGGTCATATTGGCAAGCCTAGAAAATGAATTCACTGGTTATATAGGGCTAGCAGCAATTAATTTGCCACAATTTACAACACAGGCCTGTTTGAAAGCTGAATTCATTATGGTGGGCTTAAAGGGAGTCTGCATACATATCCCAAGCAGTTGGATTTTTCTGAGCAATGATGAAATTGAGGATTTAAAGGGCAACTTTCAAAAATATATTTGTATTTCTGAATCTCTCAGCTGCTGATGGAGAGCAGGTAGAAGAACTGTGATGTGTGGCCTGTTTTCAGCCTGATGTGGGTATGGGGCTGTGCTTCAGCCTGAGACATTACATACAGTGTCTAATCCTTTAAACCATAAAATCTCACGTGAATAGCGCCATTGATGAAGCTTGCAGGTAAAGGCTGCTTGTGTGAATGACTGCTTGAAGGACCCAGCCCTCTAATTTCAGTCTGTAGGGAAATTTTCTAGCTGTGTTTTGTGTAAAAACACCTAAAAATCAGATCCTAATAACATTCCTGGCAGCCTTGCTGCTGTGGTGTAGAAAGTATTGCTGATATTTAGCTGATGGCTATGACTGTGGAAAACGATGAACAGATTAAGGCTCTCAGTGGAGCTGATCCAATTGCACTGGGAGCAGACATGGCTCCCAAATGTTGGTAAGGCCAAACTCTGGGACTGGGGATAGAAAACAATCTGTGAAAACACTATGAAATACAGTGAAACTGACCTTCCAGTCTCAATTTTATCCCCAAAGGAGAAGGTGGGAGGCAGGAAAGAGGGAAAGACTCTAGTTAATAAACTTGTGTTCATGATGTGAGTCATTCCTCCAGTGTCTGCAAAGAACCAGTTAATTTATCTGCCAGGGATAAATTAACACTGTAACTGCTTTGCCAGTCTAATTACCTTACAAGCTAAAAGGAAATGAGCAGCAGTTCCTTAATAGCTTTTTCTACAATGAACTGCTGCAAACATTAGCAGTAAAAATAATGGAGATGAGAGGTGTGCATGGAGTGAGGCCAGTGTCTTGCTCTAAGTAGCGAGGTTTGTTCGCCCTTAGAGAAGCTGAGGAGAGGCAAATTTCATGCTGTAAGATACATTGGATATATATATGGCAGAGAGCTGTCTCGGGTTGAGAAACCTGGAGGGTCTTCTTCCTTACCAAGTTTGCTCTGTTGCATACAAGAACTATTTAATTCTAAATATTTTACATGAAAATGAACTATTGATCATTCCAACCAAGAGATATGTAGTTTGGTTGGTTTTGGTGGTTTTGTTTCCGTTTTTTTCTTTTTTCTTTTCTTTACCATTCCATATCTTCCTTCATAAAGTCATAACTGGAGAGAGAATTCACATAATTATTTGGACTCATATTCAAATACAATACTACTTCTTTTTTGTCGTGAAACAATTTTTTCTGGTGCACCCAGGAGAAGGAATATTAAGACCAATATATTCCTGGGAAAGTGAATTTGAAGGCTTCAGAGACCCAAAACTCTAATCCTGTGTCTCTGTGCTCTTCATTGGAAGTTTCAAATGATGCCACAAATTTGGTTGTGGGCACTAGCCGTGGAAAAAAAAATCAATGGCTATAGCCTATGGAACTCAATCTAAGGAGACTTGACAGGTAGTCATTTGTCACATGATAAGCTTATTACTAGATATTTCTCTAGGCAGAATGAAACATTTAAGTATTGTTATAAAGACCTCTGCAGGTGGGATTTTAAATTTTAGGCTGAAAATCTCACAGGATTTAAATGTCACAGTACTAAAATGCTGCAATATAGGTAAAGGAGAGGTGAGCTTTTTGGAGGCAGTAGTTGAAGCAGAAAGAATCAAGAAACTCACACTGGGAATATTTGTACCTTCAACTTCCCACTCAAACCCAGTATTTACTGTGAACAGGCTTTCAGAGACTGCCTAGTGTGACAGTTGCTTGAATTAAATGCCAATTATTCATTACTTAGTCACCGAAATGTCTGATAGTGCATCAGTTTCTTAGCAATTGTACAGCTGGTTAGGGAAAAAATAATCAATACAACACCTACTCAGCAGAAATTATTGATTTTTAGTCAAAATGAAAATGTTATGCAGAAATGGTTCTGATTCAGTGGAAGCCACAAATAGATATTTTCTCCTGGGACCACAGTGCTTGATGAAAGGGGTCGATGCAGTTCCTCTGCCAGAGGCTGCTACCCCAGCTGAGCTCCTGGTCAAGTGCTCCCTAAGGCCTGTCCTGCAAAATCAGTCCTGGCAAATCAAAGGGGTGGAGGGGGAATAATGAGCTTGACTGTTAAATGAATGAGGGACTACTCAGGTGGGAAAATCCTGGGAAATAGGATCCTCTTCTCCCTGTATGGCTGAACTTGGAGAGAACACCCTGAGTGTCTGTGACACTTGGAAGTCCATGAACCGGGTTTGTTTTTGTCTTTATTTTGACTCCAGACAATTTGTTTCACTGGTTCCTCTGTCAGGTACCCAGTATTACTCCAACCTTGGGAGTTTCCAAGCCTCACATCTCTGGGGCACTTTGGTTGGTTCTTTGGTAGTATTTGGTGGATATGCTAGATATTTTTTATACTGGTAGAGTTTTGAATTGCGCTGGAGATAAAACTGTTTCAAAAAGCAGAATTCTTCTGCATAGAGGAGTCTGTTCTCCCAAGGTGTCTCTGACTGTTTTGAAATTAAAATGCTATTTTGAAAGTGCACTAAAAGGCAGTCTCCAAAAGTGCTGGAAATGGAGAAATAAAGGTGGTTCCTGAGCAAAACAGGCAATTCTACTTAGCTGACATAGTGTTGTAGGAAACTAGAGGGGCAGTGGGATGAGTTTGGAAACCCCCTTCAGGGAAAAATAATGTCAGCAAGCTTTGGAAAAGCTTACGGACTTTTTCGGTACCCTCTATCACCCCTTTTCTTCCTGTGTTATCTCTCTGAAATAGGAAGAGGAAGGTTCAGGATGCAGTAATCTTCTCAAAACCTTTGTGAAGAATGCACTTTGGGGCAAATAATTGTATGTAAGCAATAGAAAACCAGTTTGCCATGAAATGGCTGGAAATACAGTGATGACACCTCTCAATTTCTTTATTACTGAAGAATGTTTGAAATACAGAGCCTTCCTCTGTTGTGCCAGCAGGGCAGTGGGTCTCCCACACTGTGGTTATATGGTAGTATATAGCTTCTATATGAAGGAAGTAGTGTATCACTAATAAGGCCAGCAGAAGATGATTTTATCCTCATCTCTCATTGGTGGTAGTAATTCAAAAGATTAGATTTTGAAATCTGGAAACTTTATGAGTTTTGGCATAAAATTGGAATCTTGTAAAGGATTGCAGAAAGAACTGTGCTTTCAATCTGTGTTTAAATCCATTAAATGATGTAACCTAAGAAAACGCATTAGTCTCCTAATTCTATATTTTCAGTAAAATGTAGTCTTAATTTTTTGCTTTCGTTAATTCCTTTTTACGATTCTTGATTTATGTCCCTATTAATTAGGGTTTTGTATACTCTCTGAAACAACGTTTGTTGATTTCAAATCATTTGGCCAGGAGAGAATATGGAATCACAGGAAAAGTAAGGGGACTTTGATGGGCAAGAAATCCATCTGCTGGATTTTCTATTAGACATCCAACATTGCCTGAGAAACCAGGGTTAATTAGAATTTGTAGTTAGAATTTCAACAACAATATTCTGTGAATTTGCTTTGTTGACCCTACATTGGTCAGATACAACCCAACATATCTCCTGTTGATTTTAAATGTGCTGGAGATTTTTATAATCATCCCACCTTTGCAGGAGAGGGAAAGAAGATGACTGATTGCTGGAGAATTAAATTATAACTGAATATGATTGATCATATCTGTATTTTTTCACTTTGTCCATAATGTATTTTTCTCTTAGAATAGTTTGTCTTATGTGCCTAGCTGTCAGGAAAATGTTTGTTCTGTGTTATGAATCTTATTTTAAGCTAGAAAAGGAGAGGAATAAGTAATACCAAGCCTGTATTAACTTTTTATATATGTCTTTAATTACTGAGGACTTTCTTACAAATCTGGATCTTTTCATACCTCCAGGATATATTGGTGTGATACACTTCTAACCATTATCTGCCTCATGCACAAACATTTTGAAGATTGCTCTGCAATTATTAGACCATTCTACTCACCTGCTGAACTTTCTTTATATATATATATAAATGTACATATATTCAGTACCTTGTTTCTCAAAAGACAGGAATAGTCACAGATTCCACAGTGTAACAGGACAACCACCATTCTTGGAGAATGGGGGCAGTGAAACAAAAATTGAATGAAACTAGAATATAATGCTATTAAAGTTGGTCAAAACCCAGTAATTCATTATTAGTGGCTAAGCTATTGGTAGCATTGCATCTGGCATACTGGTTTATACAAGTGTGCTATCCAAAAACTTCCATTACCTTGTGGAGTCATGAGTTGTTATATTACAGTTCTTCATCTTAGAAGGTGGTCATAAGAAAGTTTAGTGCTGAAACTAGAAGAATTACACCAGAAATAAAATGCATAAAGTCATTGAAAATGCTTACACAAGCATGTGTGGTTATTTGGTTATAAAAAGCCTTTTATTTAGTAAAATATCTGCTGTTTAGGAAAGACTGGAATTCATATAAAGGTTGCTCTTGGACTTAAAATCTATTAAAAATTATTTTGAATAATTACTTGTGGTAAATGTTATTGACATTGACTCATAGGTTCTGATGTACATTGGTTTAATGTACCAAAAAACAGGTCTTAAAATCCAGAATCTTCTACTTTCAAGTGTCCCTAATGCCCCAGTATATTAACCTTAGATTAACACTTCATTGAATTAAGGAAATCAAATACTTTCTTTAGAATCTGTACAACTCTTATAAAAGAGCTCAGCTGTGTTTTTCAGAAATAATTAAAGATTTTAAAACTTTGAAAATGTGGAGTCTCACTTTCCCATAACTTCTGAAAAACAGATTAATTTTTCTTTTTCTTTCTTTGTGTAGCAGCATTCCTTCTTTGCTCACAGAACCAGCCTTGCTGAGCAAAGATGGGCGCAGTGCTATTTGTGTGCCTCCAGCTCAGGATGTGGACAGCAGTTGTTGCTGTGGGTGCAGAGAGCAGATCAGGAGAGCGTGGCTGGAAGGACTCGTGTCTGTACTTCTGTGTACTGAGGGGGTGTGATCAGCTACTGCTTATTTTCAGGAGCATCCCTTGCTGCACTTGCACTGTGGTGTCTGTGTCGTAGTTGTGGTTTAAGGAGTTGTCTTCAGTAGGATCCCTTTTCTCTGTAGGCACTTTAGTGTGGGGAGCCCCAAATTTTGGATAAGAACAAGAAAATCTGTCTTCTAAAGAGAAAGGTGTTAAGCCACAGCTGAAGATGACAGACTTTTCCCATGAAATCACTGTATTGCACTATGCATTAAATGTTGTACCTCTACCCCAGGTAAAGAAATCTTCTGTGAGGAGGAGAACTTCTGAAAACTTAACATTAGTGACTAAGTAAATATAATGTGCTTTATTGGGCAAGTCAGTTCAGAATTTCACAAAGTGTGTTGTGCTAGAGAGTGATGGAATGCCATTTCACTCAGGCATGGCATGGAAATTTCTGTGTAGAAATCATAACAAGGCCCTCTGGAAATGTTCCTTTCACAGCCTATAAATAGGTGAGACCACCAGCCCCCTAAAGGGTTACTAGGTTGCTGGCACTTTCTGAGCAGGCAGGGAAGTCATAAAATGAGGATTTCATTACTTGGTTGTGGAACTGGAAAGAGAAAAACATTGCTTTCAGAATTGAGGAGGAGAACTGGGTAAGAATTCAGAAAAGGCGTGAGGAGCAGAATGCCTTCAGAAGATTGGGAGTGGAGGCTCCAGGGGTGCTGTCTGAAGGCTTTGGCTTGGAGGCTGGAGAGCCCAGCTAAGTGAACAGCAGAGAAAGATTTTTCCTCCTTCAGAAAGGTTCTCTGAATTCCTGTCACAGACAATGCCAGAAGGTTGGATGGCCCTTACTTGTTGAGACACCAAGTCTTCTGAATTTGATCAAACAAGAGTTTACATTGGAAAGGATCTTAACATCATTAGTTCCACATTGAAATACACTTGACATTTATTTTCATTTCTAAATTACCTATAGCCTGTGTAAAACACTAGAAACTGTGATTATGCTTAACTGCTTGAGCTTCTGGGATTTTGGAGTGACTTTAATTCTATTTTTCATTACTTAAATATTAACTAAAACAAAACCATGGCTGGTTGTGAAACAAGACCAGTTTGGAATACTAGAAATGTATTATTGGTTTGACTGGTGTCCATGGATTAGGACCAGGAGTACAAAGGTAGCATTTCCCCCAATTTATCTGTTCTTTTCTGTTGTGGAAGAAATGCTCTTTCACACATTCCTGAGAGGAGGAATGACTTTGCACATATCACTTTAGGTGTGTGGACAAAAGGCTTATCAGCAAATGCAGAAAATATTTCTTTGATGGGGCAATGTCAGATGTAAAAGAGCAGGCAAAGCAGAATAGATAAGAAAAAAATAATGGTAATATAACTTGTACAATAAAAACTCAACGGGTTTTTACAGAGAACAATGTAAATTAGTGTTGTAAAAGTGGCAAACAGGAATCAGACTCTCTGCAGCTATTCACATAAATCTCTTTACTATCATGGCAAATTCAATGTAATTTTCTACTCATTTTCTGAAGCAGTTTAAGATTTTAGATTAAGAATTCCATTTACTGTGAATAACATGAACCTGTTTCAACTTAGAAAACAATTAAAGATAGTGGCTACTAATGCCTCAAAACCTTGGAAATATCCAAATATTTCCAATATTTATTGTTGGGTAGATAGAAAAGAGTAATATGGTCTCTACAAGAATTTTTTAACACCTCATTTAAACAGCATTATGAATATACAAAAATGTAACAAATGCACTGTGAACAGGTGACTGGGGCTTAACCTGACCTACTTCTGCTTGCAGTTGCTACAGCTAATGCTGCTGTTTAGAAAACCCCATTTTCCTGTGATTTTGTAGACAATGAGAAGCAACACTTGGTTTTATTTGCTCTTCTAGATCACAGGCATTTTAAAATCAGGGGATAAACATGTTCCTGAAGTAATTTGGCAAAGCGTTTTGCTTGTTTTTCTGCCCATCTGAAAAAAAAAAAAGTTTTGGAAATCATTCTGTTACGTCTCAAAACATGGAAATGTTCAGGTACACCTTAGTAAGAAAGATGTTTAACTTACAGTGAACAGGATCAGGAAGTATTTTGCAGCTCCTGTAAGTTATTTCTGTCTATTAGATAAGGGTTCAGTAATTAAACTTTGTTTATTAAGGGTGAAGAAGAGATTCTTTCAGTGATTGCATAATGCTTCTCTTCAGCAGCATATAGTATGTTTTCTGATAGTCTTAAAATAGTCACATCCTGACTGAGATATATTGGTAGAATTTCTATAAATATGTTAGACCATTAAAAATCTGATTATTAATATTTTGGTTGTAAGTGTAGCTATGTACAAACAGATTATTGCCCGTGTCCGTACTACCTCTGGAATATCTTTCTTCTGATTTCAGATAACAAGCACGTTAGGTTAATTTAACCGCCTTCCCTGAGAAAACAGTGCAAGCTGTTTACTAGAGCTTCCTGATTCTGTGGGGGTTGGACACTGTGTTTGTCTGAGCAGTGCTCTGTACTGACAGACCAAGGAGAATGTGTTTACATGCTGTGAGAGTACTGGTTTCAGAAATGATATAATTTTCTGACCTGTAAAACCATATTTGCTTGATTATTCAAAGTCTACAAGTACTGCATGTAATAGCTGAAAAACTACTTCCCTTGAGTAAACTGACTTGGACAATCTGTGAAAAACTTAGAATAGGTACAATCATAACTTTTAACTAATATATTTTGCATGTCTAAGAAATAGATTTTTAAAAAAATCTAAAATGGGTAAATGCTACTTTGAGCAATGGATAATTGTATTTGAGCATATAAAACTTGCATTTGCCAGAAAAGTACCTGAGCTGTGGAGAAACATTTTCCTAAAAAACCTTCTTAAATTAAACTTTGTCAATGAAACAGATTTTTGTAGGGGAGTGAGAATGAATAGTTTATTGTCTGGGGTGGATATGACAAAAAGGACATCTCACCTCACAGTAAGTTTAGGCAGCAACAAAAGCTTTCCATCAAAATTTCTACTTTCAGCAGATTCAACTCGTATCAATAATTAAATGCATGTATTGAGTTGAATTCTGGAAGAGAGCTGGTAAACTATTTCCTGGGATCCTTTTAGCTTTGCTTTCTGTTTTTCATTCTTTCCCATCACCTCACCACCCACGCTGCTCCCCCTATCCCCCACCAGTGATCTGGTTATTAGTCCTTTTCAAAAAAGGAGTGAGCTTTTCTAGACATCCCTGAAAAATCTGTGCCACATTAGTTATAGCCCTGAGGTTTCTGTGTCACAAGCAATGAGTCAACAATTAAGTCAGGTATTAAAGCATCTCATGGAACTGGTTCTTGTTTTGTTTGTGGGTATGTTTTCCTCTCCCTGTCAGACTGAGCATGGAAATCCCCAGATATCGACTTTCCTCCCCTGAAATGTGGGTTTCCTCCCCAGCCCATTTGTGGAGTCAAAGCCACTCGAGCAGCTCCCTCCAGGCAAACCAGGCAGTAACTACTGGCTTATTCCCAGGGAAAGAAGATTCAGAAACCAACCTTTAAAGGCCATCTGGATTTGAGATGGAATGGACTAAGCAAGATGAATTCAACTAGTACTTAACTAGGCACAGAAATGTGTGTGCTGTTGAGTTACCTGGAGTGTGGCATACCCTTCTTCAAGGAACTTGTCCTTGGGTGGTTTTCAATTCAAGAAGAGAAGTGCTCATGGCTGACAGACAGTATCTTGTCTTTGAAAACATGTCATTCTTAGAGTTATAGCTTTCTGCCTCAGGGTCAGGTTTTGATCCATTTGTTTCTCTCTTTGAAAGAGCATAACAAAAAGAGAGGGTAACCAGGGCAAGCATATACATTTTAAAATACATTCCAAAGCATTTTTGTGTTGTTCATTAGTGCAACGTGCTTCACCCACATTTCACCAGGTGGTATCTGAGAGTGTTCTGTCAGATTATAGCTATATTGTCATTTGCTGGGCACTTCAGATCTTGAAATTAGGCTGAGTGGACTATAATCCTCTCACACATCTAGTAGCCTTCTTTGGCAGTCAGGTAACACACTTGCTTTCTGTGTGTTTGCTAAAGGTTTTGAGATTGCTTTGTACTATTTTAAACAATGGTATCTTGATTTTCTTTAGACTTTGTTTCAGTGCTTGGTGCAATTTATGTTGCATTTAATCAGTGGTGCCTGCAAGATTTCTTTGTTCCTTTACAATGTAAGTTAATTGCCAATAACACTACTTAAAATAATAGCTCTTGCAAAGTCAGAAAAAGAACAATCTCTTTGAAAAAATCAGGATAAGTGAGAATGAACAGCAGTTTACTCCTTGAGTTACAAATGAAGAAATAAAATTTGATGTATAATTACTTATTTAATCTCTAACTGAATGTAGGCACTAATTTTCTAATGAGAATGTATGCATGTTAATAGAAAAATTTAAAAATATAATACAAATGTTTAGGAATTTGTTGATCAACCAGTCTGGTTCTTTCAACCAGTGGCTCAAAAGTAAGAATAAAATAAGCATGTTGCACAACATTACATATATAGGAATTTTCATTCTGGCTGGGGAGTGCTTAAAGAGGAGAAGGAAGAGGTTGTTCCTGCCTTCTGACTGGCAGCAGGGTCTAGTGCAGATAACTTGAGGATTTCCACAAATGCTGCTGGTATGGTCTTAATGGGAAGCTACACTAAAGCAAAATTCAATTCAGTTTAGATTTACATTGTATTTTCTCTCCCTTCTGGATGTGCATATTGGAATCTGGCGCTGTCTGAGAGGACAAACTGTCTGAAGGACTCAAGATGGACATATAGGGATCAAACAGATGTAGGTTGCAGAAAAAAATAATTTAAAATTTGTTATTTGAACCATAGCCACATCAAGCCTTTCCCCTTCTTATGGGCAACCATAAATCCATGAAGATGAAACTATCCTTCCCTTCTCAAGTTCTGCCAAGATGTTACACAAAACTTCCTGATCAGCATTTTTCTTGATGCTTTTTGCAAAGCTTGGTGTTATAACTCATCTTTATTTAAGCCTGGAATAGTGCCAGAAGGGTTGTACCTCAGTCATTTCAGGAAGCAATTTCTGACACTTGCCCAGTCCAAAAGGAAATAAAACTTCCAAAAAAATTTATTTGCAATGTCCAGATAGCTCCTTGTGATTGCAGTCACCCAGCATTAACCCAGGTGTGGCTGGCCTTCAAGGGAGGGGGAAAAAAGGCATTACTAAAGCAGATGGTGAAGTCCAGCTTCTTCTACTCTGCTCCTCTGCACCTCCACCTGAATCCTTGGATATCCTTAAAATCAAAGGGAACTGATGAAAAATCTGCCTAGAACTTTCTAAAATCCTAATTGGACTTCTTTCAGGTCATATAGCACTGACAGCTGGGAATGCCCCTGGTTTAATCTTTTTTTTTTGACTCAATACAAGTGCATCAGAGGCTGCTGGTACCTGAAGGAAGGGATGCTTGTGCATCTCAATGAGCTGTGTGACCAGGACACAACAGCACGGTGTGCTTGGGTACACAGACTCTCAAAAACAAAGACTAGCAGTGTGGAAAAGGCTCTCATTGTTGAGGAGTCTTAGCCAAGCAGCTCTGCAGCTTTTGTAGGTAACATTTTCCAGCTCTTACATTTCATGGCTGATGCTTAGGCATAGTAGAAGTGGCCAGGGTATGAAAAGAACAAACAGTTCAATGTCAAGAACAAGTCATGTGGCTGCAAGCCTGCTTGCTTGCCGCACTGGAAGTGCAGCCAGGTTACAGCTGGAAATTCCCACTTGGGACATAAAATTAGAAACTGTTTTGCACCAAAAAATAGTGGAGGTGTAGAGAGAGACAGCCATCCAGAGCAGCAGGGAAACCCCCATGTTCTTGAGAGGGTTTCAAGAAGGTGGAAAATCAGATTTTGTGAGGCAGGTGAAATGGCAGAAGTACTTGGAGGCTTCAGTTGCAGTCCATCAGAGATCTGGAGCTGGCTATAGACCAAGGCACCCTGCTGTGCTGCCCACGCCTGCCTCAGTGCTTGGCTCCAGGCTTTTTCTGGCAGCAGCCCTATCCCATCCGTCACCCCAGTCCCACCCCCTGTGCCTGCTGCCCCTGGGCAGCCGTGGCACACAGCGGCTGGTCACAGCAGGGCCCAGCCAGGCATGGGGGACTTGCTGCCAAAGCTGTTTTACACAGGCACATTCTGGCAGAAGAAAGTCAAAGAGCTTTAAGGATGTTTATTTTTACTTCCACCCTTCTTCTTGCTTATTTTTGGCAAAGGTAAATGCCGCACTTGCTTTAGCGGAGGATTGATGAAATGTAGCCTTCCCTTCTTGACGTTATGCTGTTCTCAGGGCAGCAGGACTCACTTCTGCTTTCTCTCCCTGTTTAACAGTTAATGATCTGGAAAAAAAACCAAGGGGTAAGGTGACATTGGCAGCACTGCAGCTCCCGGGGGAGACGGGCTCTCTGCGGGTGCTTGTGCCCTCTCTGGCTGTTGGGGGCCAGCAAGTTGAAGTAGCTGCTGGTGCTCCCATATAGCAGCCACTCCTCACTACATCTTTCATCCTTGAGACTGAGATGGGAAGGCAAGACTGGGAACTGCAAGGTATCTTCTTTGAAAGCCATTCTGAAGAAGGCTTGACTTAATTTACCATTCTGGACTTTTAGAAGATATATCATTTTCTCTCAGAAAATGCAGGTTCAAGAGATATAAGCAGCTAGCTGCTGTTCTAAAATTGTCACCTCATCACAACTGCTCAGGTATCAAGAATGTCAGCAGTACAGCAGGTCGATGAGAGCAAGGGACTTTACCTCCCACCCTGGATAAAGACACCATGATCACAGTAATGATATTCTGATTCTCTAGTTTATAGCAGAGAAAAGAATCAGAGGTAGTAAGGAAGCATATTTCAGTTTTATACTCTCAAAAATGTTTCAAGTATATTTATATTTTTCAGTTGGGTGAGTTGCTGGAAGATTGGAAGTTTTATTTCTTCCATTAATCCAAGTAAATGTGAAGCATTGATTTTAAAAATAAATAAGCTTTGATTCCTTTAGTCACTGTCACATTAACACAGTGGCAATGCTGCTCAGAGAAGGTGAACAACGTACTTTGCTGGCTTTTAAGTCACACAGCAGAGAAGACAAAGCTCTTCCAGCTCAAATTCTTGATGGTGCACTGCAAAATGATATGATAATTACATCACGTTGAGCACACGTTCACAAAGTCAGCAGCTCAGTTTTGCTTAGCTTGCAGCATGCCATGGGCATTTAGGGATGTTTTTTCATTTGCTGCTGAGATGAAATCTTTTACACATCAGTGTGGCTTTGGGACTGTAGTCTGGAGCTAATCAGGAGGTATCTGCATGGTATTTTCTGTTAGACCTTTTCCTTCTGCTCCTTCAGCCAAATCATACATGTATACTCCCAATACTGGTATTTCAGGTTTGGTATCAGTCTCTTTGGCTATCCATTTGTTTCTGAGAAGAGTTCTACTGCATATTTTACAGAGGGATGATCAAGAAATGCAGTTCCTAGGCTTCAAAAACATAAAAATGTTGTTGGTTCAGGTGCTCCACTTCAGAAAGGTGAAACCACAGCAATTCAGACTTCTCAATTTCCCTGTGTCCCATCATGTGAGACACCTTGAGTCAGGTTATTTGATCTGGAAGGGCAAAACACTTGCACAACTGGTCACTTGTGGGAGGATGAGACAAGGAGGCCCCAGCTGGTGTGTCTGCTCTGCTGGCAAAGGACGCAGAGCTCAGTGATGAGTGATGCTGCAGTGGGGCAGAGAGGCTGTGGCACAGTGCTGCTGCCAGGGGTACCAGTGGTGCTGGGAGAAGACTGCAGGGCTGCAGCTGTTGGGCAGGTCTGTTCTCAGGACATGGAGCTGAGTGGGCCCAGGGATTCAGAGTCAAATTTGGGGGAAATACTTCCTTTCAGTATGCATGGTGCTTGCTAAGGCATGAGCTCTTAAATTAATTCCCAGTAACCATGATTCCAGTTCAGGAACAGCATCCATGGAGGCTGCTGGGACCTGGTTGCACACTCACTACTTGTGCCAGCAGGTTTCCTCACGTGAGCAGTCCCCAGTAACTGTGGTAAAGGATGTGGGCAAAGCAGGCTGGTCAGAGCAGCTCTTTGGGAATCTTTGAAAGCTTTAGGAAAGAAACTGTCCTAACTTTGAGCTGGCTGTGGAGGAGGCAGGGAGTAACTGTTGCTTAAAATGCAGCTCCAAAATGCAGGAATCTGTTCTAGTTTCACCTTTAGAGCTCCTTAGGATGTGCCTACAGAGCACAGCTTATTCTGCTATGACCTGTCAGGTAGATAAAGTGGTACAAGCTCATTAAAGTGGGTACAGTATAAAGAGAGCAAGGTTTGTAAAGAAAAGTAGTAGCCCTTGTTACAGCAACCAGTGTACTGGAAAATAAACAGTGAAGATTTCAGGTAGTTGGGCCTTTTCCCAGATTGTCTGCTCCTTACACAAGGTACAGACATGGTTACTGCAACACTGTAGATGTGCTGTAGTAACACAGCTGCTCCCAGGTGGAAAAGGAAATACACAGGTAACAAGCCCTGCAGAGGGTGGTTGTATTAAAAAAAAAACAAAAAAAACAACAAAACCCAAAAAACCCCAACCAACTGAAAAAACCCCACAAGCAAGAAAAAACTCCAAAGCAAACCACTTTAACTAAACCATATGAACTCTTCTCAGCTCAGTTCGGATTTAATTCAGGATTTAGAACCAAGTTTTTCCTGCCACATATTACCAAAACACAACTTTGCAAACAAGTCCAAGTTTTCCATGTCCACTTCTGCAGAGGAGAAAAAAGCGTAAGCTTTTCCATTGCACTGTGAAGCTGATAATTCCTTTTGCTGACTGATCAAGGTACACGAGGCACTTACACCTGGATGCTTGGTGATAACTGGGATCTGAAGGTTCCGCCAGTGCTCCTGGCTGCAATGACGTGAGGTCAGGGCAGGCTGGAAAGTCCAAGCAGTCACTCTGAAAATCGATGAGTTTCATGCAGTTGTGAATAACATGTTCATACATTTGTTTTCCTGATGCTTCTTGTATGTTCAGTGTTTTATGCAGTGTCTGGATTTCATGCTACCTTGAATGTCCGTATTGCCAGTTCATGGATATGCCATAGGAATTACAAAGGATGAACCTGGAAGGTTCTGACCGCTGGCTAGAATGTTACTGACATTCAGAGAGGAATATGTTTTAGTAACACAGTTATTTATGAAACAGATAAAAAACTTAATTATCCAACTGATTGTCTGCACCTTGGTGATCAAGGAGTCCATTGAAATGCATGAGGTGATTTGTGCTTTACAAACACCATTGGTTTAGTCTGGCTGCCAAATTTGGGAATTAATGCTGTAGCCATTTGTGCATGTTTCATGTTTTCATAGCCGTCGATCTGGAGATGTAGATCCAAAATCAAAAATGAGCCTTTGAATTTGGGAGGACTGGGGAAATACTGAACTCCACGGAGCAATGATGAAAGACTAAAATGCTGGATGCCATTCAGCCATGCTTGTTAAGGCAGACTGTACCTTTGTTCTCAGGGGCTTTTTTCTAGACTTTAAAAAAATTTCTTTTACTTTCTTCCAACAGACTGGCAAGGAAATATTTCAGTGGTATTGACTTTGAATTGAATTTAGTTTCTTTATGCATTTGAAATAGCAAGGAGGTCATTAACTGTGAGGTTGGTATTGGACTAAGCAAACTAAGAAGTGGTTACAGAGAACGGAAAAAACATCTCCTAAGCAAGAGAATACTTCAGATGTGTGAGGGAAAAAGCCTTGGCTTTTAAAGTGGCTGTATAGACAATAGTTCTTTTAGGACACTTGACTGAAAAGTTGCTTATTTGATGTCACAAGAAGATGGAAAATCTCTCAGCACAAAATCCTGAGCCATTAGGAGATTTAGATTAGGAAGGAATCATTTCTGTTCTGAGAGTAAGGGAATACTGCAGCTGAGATTGTTATTCTACAAAGATATATAAAGGGCTAGCAGCAGAACATTGTGCTGCTGCTGCATTGGAAAGATGACAAGATTTGAAAGTGGCAGATTTTAAATAAATAGGTGGAAATGCAATTACTTAAAATAAATTGGGTTTTGTCTCTTTTTATTTCACTATATTTCTCACTTTCTTTCATTATTGCTGTTAAGGACTAATTACACTACGATTTGTACTGCAATCTGTAAGAATAATTAGTCCTGTTTTAAAGCACATCCTATAAAAGAACCATGTTACAAGGCATTGATAGGAGAGTGCTAAATCCATTCTTGCTTGGTGTGCAATATATCTCTGAATATATATTAGTACTGATTTCAAGAATGAGTTTCTGTGGTTTTGATTATTTATTCAGAATAACATCCTGCTGAAATTCAGGATCATACTAGAAATCAAAGACAGGACTACATGATTAATGCCTGAGTTTATGTGGAATAAAACAACTTCAACCTTTAACTGCCCTTTAATATTTTTAATGTAGCATTTCCTAGAAAAGAATGAAAATTAAGAGTAAGGATATGGATACACACAAAAATTGTGTTTGCTTTAAAGGTTCATTTCTCTCTAGCTTCCTCCTAAGTGTAAAAACTACTCATGGAGCAAGATTTTGGCTTTTTTTAAAGGGGTGAGGGGTAAGCAAAGCAGCACATGGTCAAGTATTAACCACAGTAATGTCAGAAACCACTTATCCACGCTGAAGAAAGGCTGAAGGCATAAATTTGTTTAATGTCTCCTGCCTTTGGCTGCAGGGCAGACGGGAAGTTCCTCTTGGAGGGTTTCTGGTGAGCAGGCAGCCTCTGAGCGGGCTGGGAAAACTCTGCGGCTTCTACTCTGTGAGAAAGGGACTGCCTGGAAACAAATGAGCGCCCATTTAACTCCAAGTCATGCCATGCTGAGTAAAACCAACTTACATGCCCAGGGACACAAGGGGAAGTAATTTAGCTGCTTGAGCCAATGTAAGGGTCCTAGAAAATAAACAGAGAAATTGGAATTGGTCATTTATGAATGTAAATTCAATAGAGATGGCACTGCTGGAACTCAATGGGAATTTTCTGCTGGTTGAAATCTTTATATCACAGGTAAAATCTCTTAAGAAAGGTTTACTGGACTGAAGGGGATAAGAAATGGCACTCTATGACCAAGAATAACAAAAGGATAGGATATGAATATTTTATTAGTGACAAATAACAAAGAAATTATCTCATGGACTGATTTCCCATTGTGAAAAGTGCAAAAGGAAGTAGGAGCTTCTCTCTGTGAGAGAAAAAAAAAACCCTACTTTTTATGAGGGGTAGGTGACTGACTCTTTCAGTTACGATCTATAATTTATAGGAGGAAAAGGAAAATTGTGGGTTTTGTGGAGACATTAATCCAAATGTCATATGCTGGCAATCTCATGCTGCCAGCACTGAAAACGTCTTCAGACTCACTATATAACAGTCTTAATTTTTTTTCTTTAAAATAATTGCTCCAGATATCAAGAAAACTCCAGATTTTGCCTCAGCAGAGGAGAGGAAGCACAGTAGTAAAAACTAGTGGTGCAATAAATAAGAATGTTCATAACTCAATTATGTTTGTTCAAGGAAAACAAAATGCAAATTAGTAATTTTAGCTGATACAATTTCACAAAGTGGAAAACAATTCTGAACTAAGTCATTTGGGGGAAAAATGTAAATTGTAACTGTAAAATGTCTAAGAATATTTTCCAGGATGCCTAATAAGCCATAAGTGGGGAAAAAATTACGGGTAGATTCATTTCAAGAAAAACAAAAACATCCTGGCTGAAAGGGAGCTGTTAAAACAATAACCCTCCTCTCCGTGAATATAAAACAAGAATGGAGAAGCTGAGAAAAACAAATACAGGGCATCAATTTCTAGCTGGAAAAGCTGATACAGCTCTTTCCATAGGATAAGATGCTAGTTACATGGAATAAGGTAAGATATTAAACACTTCAGCCCTGGGCTTTCCTAAGAATAAAAATCCACCATTCCTTCTCAGCCCAGCTGTGCTTCTGGTCACCTACTGGCGCTCTTGGCAAAACAAAATGTTTGTCAGTAACAGCAGAGAAGGGACTTAGAGATATTTATAGATACAAAACAGAGACTATTTCATAGGGCTGTATATCTTCCCCTCTAGTAATAAACTGGGAGGGTGCTAAGCTGCAGCTAAACATTTGAAAATGCATAACTTCCCTCCAGGAAACGTAGCGGGCTGAGGGGCTGTTGGGGTGAGTGTTGTTGTGGCCACCAGGGAAGCCCTGAGGAAGAAGGGGAGGAAGCTATATCTCAGAGCTGTTAGGATTTCAGTGGGCACTCCCAGCCATAAATCTGTTGGATTTTTGTCACAGGAAAAATAGCAGAAACCATGATGGGGGACTGGACTGATAACAATTTGAAAACAATGTAATGAATGTCAACAGACTGATGGAAAACATTTTCCTATCAAACTTGAGAAGTTTGTAATGTTGTTATAAGACATGGCTGATATATATTATAATGTTGCCACTGTATATTTAGAGTTGTAGAGTGATTTTTTTTTTTCTTGGATAGTACTTAACACTTGTGTACAAACTGGGAGTGATGCAAAAGCAGTATAGCACACTAACGTAAGTAAAACCTCCTCCAGCTGGATAGTAATAAAAATTATTTACTTCCAGTGCAGTCTCTGGGTACTGGACTTCTCCTTGTAATGTTTCGTCAAAATCCTGAAAGGCAGCCTCCAGTCTGAGGCCTGACCAAGCTTTCTGAAGCAGTGACATGAATAGACAGCTAAGTCACTTCTGAAAAGGATCAGTTTGAAAATTATGTATTCAGTGTCCCTGTGCAGCTGGTCTTCCTCAGTTAAGCAGAGAAAACCAGACCTTCCCAGCTATCAGTAAAGACTAATGTATTGAAAGTAGAAAAATATATCAGATGGTTTAAAAGTGGCATATGGGTAGGGATTTGACAATGTTAGCCTTATAGAAACAGTTAGCTATCTCCAAGGGCTATTCATGAATAATGAAACTCATTTTCAGGTTTCATCTTTGGAGAGTTCATAATTTTTCAGAACTGTTTCTTTCCAATGCTCTTTAGTGGTAATTATAAAAAAAAAGGTTAGTGCTTGCAGCAGGTCCTACTAAAAAAAGGCTTAAAAATTGAATAGATCAATAGAATAATTAAGTGGTATTTAGTCTTCTTGGCCCCCACCCCATACATTGTGCTGATACTTAAGGCAATGTCAGCAATTTCTGGCTGTAAGAAATGGAGCTTGAGATGAGCTAAATTCTCATGTATTTAATAAGATTGAAGAACGCTCTAAAATATTCAATAGCACACTCACTCTGATATTACTAGACTGCATGGAAATGTGATGTTTGTTTAGTGAGTTTGATCACAGGAGCCGGAGTCAATGGTTTAGGAAATGTCTGTACTTTCAGAGTAAAGCATACCAGGAGAAGGAAATTTTGGACAAGTCTCTAGGGAGAAGTACCCATTACTACATTCACTGATGTCTCTTTTCAATAACAGCATGACCAGTCCATTTACACCAAGCAGAATGAGTTCTGAAAGGTTTTCTCCACCATCTCAGGTCAATCAATGAATTTCATATTTGTTGGCCAAATTCATTGGGAAAACTTGGGTTTGAATGGAACAAAAGAAGTGGCATTGAAGAGCGTGAGTCAGAAATGCTCTACATGAAAAGTGCTAAGGCTGCACAGAGAAAGGCAATAGCTACCTAAAGTTCCTGTATAGCTTGTCTTAGGGTCTCACTTTTAAAGAAGAAAGGGAAATAATTATCTTCTTTATTTTCAGTTATGTTGCTAGGTCAGGGCAGGTTCATCTGAAGTCTTTTAGATCTGTATGTTAGATCTAGTCCTAATCCTTCTGTGATACAATTTGCTCTTCCTGAGGCAGTAGAACTGGAGCAACACACTTCCCCTTCATCAGGCTGTTTGTAAATGTAATGGTGCTTGAAGAGCAAATGCATTAAAATATTTTACTGACTTGCTTGCAAAAACTATATCCTCCTTTGGTATTCCATTTGTCTCCCTTCATTTTTTAAGGCATGCTACAAATCCCTCACCACTATTCTTCCTTCCCATGCCATGTACTCGAAAAGGCAAATTTGATTTTACAGGAAAACATGCTGTGTAGGAGAAATACACTTGGTGCCTGAAATATCTCAGTATATATTCTGGGGATCAAAAAAAAAAAGAGTAGTTTAGTTTAAGAGTAGTGTGTTTCACCAAGTTCCTCCCCCAAGAGAGATACTAGGAGGTGTAATCTCCTCTCCCTTTGGCTGAAGATCAGGACAGCCTCTTTGCTTGTTCTGTGAGGGAGTCTCTCTTGCCAGGATGTGCTGTGGTCCTGCTGGGCTGCCCTCAGGTGAGATTGTATTGTGGCAAATATGTTGGCTACAAAACAGAGTGAATTTTTTTTTGGCTTTGTAAGTGATTCTGTCATATGGATGCTTTAAGTCCCAAATCAAAGAGTCATGAGCAGAGTTGGGTTTTTGTTTCACCCTGATAATGTTTAGGCATGTTCTCCATGGCAGGCCTTGGGATGTGTTATCTCTCTGATTGCATAGTCAGTGTTTCACACAGCCCTTAGAGCTTTTATAAGTTCCTCACACTCTCCATGTGCATACTGCTATGGTGCTCTGAGAACCTTGTAAATGATTTAAGATTCAAGAGTGGGGTGGGAAATGAAGAAACACAAATTTCTCCATAATTCCTTGGAAGCCAACACTTCTGGAGAAGCATCAGGTCTACCCTCAAATATCCCCAAAGATGGCCTTTGCCCTGGTGTACTGGGCAGCACTCTCAGGTCAGCTTTTCCTCCTAAGTAAGTTCTCTGACTTGTGTAACTCAGCAGGTGGAGTCCAGCACCTTCCCACCTCCACTTGTCTGCAAGCAGGCAAGCTGGTGTCTGTGGGAGCAGGCAGATTGGCTCAGAGATGATGCTCCTTTCTGAAGGGCCTTTTGAGGTATTTGGTGCTCTCCCTGAGCCAGGCTGTATTGGCAAAGTCCACATCATCAGCATGGTTGTGAAGCGCAGGGGACAGACACAAATACAATCCTAAATGGAAGACTTGGGATGAAACATAGCTTACAGCTCAGTTCAACAGTGTGGACATCCCTCTGCCTGTCACATTTCTGACTGGAGCTGCAGTTGAGGATTTTGTTGCTTTTCTGTTTAAATACTGTGAAGTTAGATATTTACTTCTATAAAAGAAATGACATGCTGCATGAAAAAGCACAGCATAAACTTTGTGACACAATTGTGCTTTTCCCCTGGCTTTTCTGCCAAAATTATATGACTACAATATCCTTTTAAAGTAGTATCATCTTCCCTGTGTCAGTGATGCCATTTTCTTTTGTGGCTTATCCTTCCTACTCCTTTGGGGGTAAGTATTAATTTTCACCACTAAACAAAATTCCACACTTTGTGCATTAACAAGAAAATAACGTAATGGTCCCTCCTTCCAACCCCAGTAGCAGTGACCATCTGGAGACCTCCCCATTCAACTTTGGATGAACTTCAGCTGAAGTATGAGAGCCACTTTGTCTCCATACAAGCTGTTCCAAGCCCCATTGTTGCTATTAGCAGTTTGTCTTAGTGACAAGGCTGCATTTTGCCTATTGAAGGTTCGGTTTTAGTGATTCAGCGTGTTTCCATTGTCCACAATTGAGAGTAGATCATTCAGGCTCTTATGTTTCCAGTGCTGTGGATACAATAGCTCATTATCCTGGGGTGGCTTTTTTGTTGGGGGTTTTATGGGGGTTTTGGATAGATGCATAATAGATGCAAGCTCTTTTCAGGGGCAAGTTCTTTTCTTGATACCCATGCACAGTGTTTATTGCAATGGGACTCTATGTGGTTTTAGCCTTCAAAGCAAGCCGGTCATGGAATAGAGTGAGGGCTGTAACCCCAAGTTTTTGTTAAGAAAGGCTGCAGCTCCTCAGTCTGTATCTAGCTTTGTCAATAGGTGATTGCATCTACACGATTCATCAGGGCACAGGTGAGACTTACAGAGGCCACACAGGAGAAACTGGATTTTATTGTCCTCTAAGTCCATTGGCAGCAGTGGCTTGGAAAGTGATTGCAATGAGGGTAAAGTTATGGTGATAAGGAAAGTTATTTGAAGGACACATTCTTTGTTTCTGATGACATGAAGCTAGGATTACTGTCAAAACAGTGGAGAGTTGGACTGTTACAGGAAAAACTGGAAAACTCTGATAATCTGAATAGCAGTGATGAGAAGGAGTGCACGGTCATGAACCTGGAGGCTTAATAATGAGCTCCCAGGTCATACAGGAAATGGTTATCCCCTGAAAGCCATGGAGGCAGAGCAAGCCCCTAGTGCACTGGTTAATCATAAATTGGCTCTGAGCTACAGTGTGGTGTAATGTGGCTGAGTAAAGGACAAGTCTGATTCCAGAGGGTTCTGGAGAAGAATTTTTCAGGAGTGGTGGGGAAATATTAATCCTGTTGTGCTCATAAACATGCACCTGGAATTGCCTTTACAATGCTTGTCACCTATGTTGGAAGACATAGATTCAGCTGGAGCAGGTGCAGTGAATGGTTACAGGGATTAGCAAAGGGCACTCTAATATACGGGAATAAACTGTTCTAGCAGAATAAAGGCTGAGGAAGAATGTAACTGTGCTCTATAAATACAAGAATGAATTAAACACATAAATTGAAAAGGCATGTTTAAACAAAACAACCAATATTGCCTTGAGTAAATAGGCGGGTGTGGCTTGACCGCGATTTAAGTTTCCAAACAAAAGGTTCTTGAATACTAATAGAAGAAAAAAACCAAAAAATACTTGTTAGATTTTAATAATGGAGATGACTGTATAAAATCATTATCTATGTAGAGAAATCAAGCCCACATGGTCCCTTTTGCAGTTTGCTCTTAGGCTTCCTGAGGTACATTGTTAATAACATGTTTTGATCTTTGTTAAACATGTATTTTGTGTTTCTATGTCAGATGCTTTATGTGCCTGAGTAACACTTACCTTTGCACTAAAAGCTGGTGAATTAAAATTTTAAATACTCTGGTCTTGGACTAAATCAAGTTGCCTTTCTGTTCAGAGGGGTACAATTTATAAAAGGTACTCACCTTCGAAGATTTCAACTTAGGAACACAAAGTCTGGGCTCCTGCTTCACCAGAATAGTTCTGATGATCTTTGTGGGTCCTTTCCAACTCATAATATTCTGAGATTATGTGTGCTTCCTCATCCCCATATTCTTTATCTCTTCAATCTTCCTCTCCCAAATCTGGCTACTTGAATGAGTTTTCAGCTTTTATGACACTTATGACACTCTTCTGTGTGCTTTCTACCTCCTGATGTTTCTCAGCTTGCCTAGACAATGTTTCTGTACTTCTCTGTGTCATTTCCCAAGCTGAAACGTCCCCTCCTGGGTGGCACAACTCCATACACTGCAGTGCAGGATCCTGTCTCCCCTTTGGAAGTGGTGCTAGCAGACAGCAGCTACAACCCAGCAGCTGTCCCAGGTCACGGAACAGTGCAGGCAGGTGCCCAGTTGCTGCCAAACAGTACTGACCACCTACTGCCTCTTCTCCTGCCCTTATCTCACACCCTCCTTCAACAGCCTTTCAACCAGTCTCTCCTCTATCCTTTCCTCTCCACCATAATGTGCCTGGGGATCCTGAAAGGGGCCTGCAGCTGAGGAGTCCCCGTTGTGCCCCAGGTGTCTGATCTAGCACCATGTGTCACTATCAGCACAGCAAGGCACTACACACAAATCCTTTCACCACTGGTTGTCACACACAGTGGCATACAAGAGCAGTCTCCTCAGCTGAAAAAGATTACATTTCCAGCTCTTTGGAGTCCATTTCATGATGTATTGTGCTGCAGACTTGGCTTGTGACTCTCTACAGCACTTTCACCCTTGCAGTGTGGGTATCGGACCATAGCCCAGGCTGTAAAATGGCACAGGACATGGCAAAGTGCCCTGGCTGCATTCCTGCTGCTTTCCCTGAGTGCCCTGCACTCCTGAGCTAAAGACACCTTTTACTGCTGTTCAACAGCAAGTACATGATGCCTGTGCTGGGTGGGAAAGAAACCTTTCTTCTGCTTACAAAGAAAGGTTAACTTGGAATCGCTTAATTGCATCTGGACATTAGTCAATCGGAGGTGTGGTGAGCTAATTAAGAAGATTGTGTTTTTCATTTGTTGCTTCTCTCTAACATTCCTGTAACTGGATACCTTCTTTTTTATTGGAGAGACAGATGGAAAAATAACAAACTTAGATAAACTTTTGCTCCTCTGGCTTTTTGGCTTATTTCTGTGCTCTCTCTGGTGGCATTGTGGGCATCAATTTAATGTGAAGTACAACTGCCATGTAACTCCAGCTGAGATTTTTAGGCATGCTGTGCACACCTCTTTCTCCCTTTTCAGCTGCCCATCTGTATGCAGTATGAGTGGTACTGCTCTCAGTATTCTGGGGGGCAGAGCTGAGGGGGAGGCCTGTGGGATTCCCCAGGTAGGCTACAAAGCCCATTCCCTATTGCAGCTTTCCACAGTCTAATTTCTGGGTGAATGATAAAACTCATGGAGAAATGACTAGCACTTTGGAAGTTATAATGAATTTGTAGCTACTATTAAGTGCATGATACCTGAAAACTAGAAATGCAGGAACAGAGAAGGAGCAGCACTTAGCGGCACAAGGTTAAATTTTGCTTTGAATTTCTCCTTTTTATGAGTGCTCTTAAAGAGGGTGAGGGGAAAACTCATATGTGGAAACTGCATAAAGTGCAATATCAGATGGCAATTGTATTTAAAAACATCTTAAGCAGAAGCTCTTAACAATTTTAATCTCAAAAAAAAGCTTTTCCATTATACAATGTCCTTACAATGTCATTACCTGAAGAAAAAACAATTTGCATCAAAACCCAGATTGCTTGTTTGCTAAAGCTCTAGCTTTTGTTTCTTTCAGGAAACACTGGAATTATCTGGGCTCAATGTATGCTAAGGTTACACCTACCTCCCACTGTGATCGTGCTGCAATGCCATGAAACTTCCAACTCTATTATTTCAGTGAATTGTTTTTCAAGACAGTTGTACAAAATGTTTGCATAGGCAGGGTTTTGGGGTTTTCCTTTTTTTCTTTTATTTTTTTTACCTCCAGACCTTCCTGCTCCTTGGAATTCCTGTGCTTCTGTAACAAGGGGTTTTGAGAGTTTAATTATCTGGCATAGCAATTTTTCTGTTCATAACTCTGGAGCCGTGACTTGGCACTGGGAGCAGCTGCACAAAGTCCTGCTCACAACCACAATACCTGTAGTTAGGCTGGGTGTTAAGCTCCTTTGGGAACTGCTGGGGGCTCCAGAGTCAACTACCAGTTTTGCTAATATGAAGACAGCAGAAGTCTCTTAGCTATTCTCCTGCAGTGTAAGGAACTCTTGCTTACATCCTTTAGCAGCTTGACCAAACTGGTTCCTATGGTTTGATGAAATCCCAGCTTTAGAAAGGGGAAGGTAGAAAGACCATAGAGGAATATGGCAGAAAGAGCATACAGGCATATGGCCCCCAAAAATACAAACCAGCTAGGAGTGGGAGGAGGCAGAAACCTTGTTGGGCCTGCTGTGAATCTGATAGCCCAGAAATTTAAGTATCCACCCAGGAGTTTGTTTTTTTAAGTCTCTGCAAGTGTTAATTCAACTGCTAACATACAGTTATAAATGCCAGGTAGAATGGGTGTCTGGTTGGTTGGTTGGTTGGTGCCTCCCCCACTGTGTATTTCCCCACACAGCCATTCTATACTCAGAAATCTGCCAGCAGCAGAAACTCTGAAGGACCTGTGTTAGAATAGGTCATCGCTGTGATCTTCTGAATGCTCCTTTAGAGGGTTCTGCAGACTGGAATTGGAGCCCCACTTGAAAAAAAGGTAGTGCAGATAAAGAGACCCTCCACCTACCTCTCCTCTAACTGCTTGGGAAACACAGAGTAGGGAACTATGCCTTGATCCAGTTTTCCCATCAGGTATCTCTTTACATCAGAGGAAGTTTTAAGCGAAAGACTGCCAAGCATAAGCAGTGATCTTCCAGTAGGTCAGAAGTCAGTCCAGAATGAATTTCCAAGGGAAAGCACAGTCCTCAGCTTGTTCTCTTCTGCAACACTCCAAGGTGCTTCATGTCTCTCCAGGAATGCTCTGCACAGCTAGAATTTTATCTCAAACTCTGGCCCAAAGAGTTTGGGAAAAGTAAAAAGTACCTTTTAAAAATAAAGTACCTTTACTTTTAGAAACAGCAAGTGGTAGGTCTGGGTTTGGGATGTGCACGTCAAAGAGCAACTATTCTAAGTATATATCCAGGTACAGCAACTTGGATAACCTCACTGAGAGCTCTGGTCAGCAAGCTGCTGCAAGACACACCTGCATGATTACAGCACACCTAAATTACTGAACAAGTCATGAGTGAAAATATTTCATTAGGATTCTCAATTCATCATCACCCGCTAATAGAAAAAGCAAGTTCCCTAAAGACTGTTCTATGCAAAAAGATAGAGTGAGGCTGCAAATAGGCTGTACCTTGATTTTTAGTGTTTAAAAATATAATTCAGCTTTCTAAATGTAGGGTTTTCAGTTGTGTACCATTTTAATTGTGTGGGAAAGGTATTGAAAAAAGTTCACTTTGGCATATGGAAAATTAATCTGCAAATTTTAGAAATAAGGTTTTTCTTTTTTATATAGGTGACAACATGGTATATGACAAGATGTAATTCAGGAAGATTATTTATGTTTCCATAGGGGATTCCACCTCAGTAATTTTTCTCCCTCTATACCTTTTACATCTCTGCATGCTGTAGACTGATTGAAAGTGAATCTGATGCAAAACATCTACGAATTTCATCCTTCGTGTTTTAACTATCAAGAAATAGCAACTGCAACATTTGAAACAGGTTAATAGTTGTTTAGTAAGTCTTCTAGTCTACAAGATGATGGTTTGGAAATTCAGTTTGAATTACTATTGTGTTGAATGACTATCCATGAAGGAATAGATGGCATTCATACAGGGAGTCACACTAAGATCTTTTTCTTAATAAGTATTTAAGTGTTGATTATAAAGAACAGTGATGAAGGAAGAAGAAAATAACTACTCAAGTACTACTAGTACACATCTTTCCACAGAAGATATCTGGAATTCATCATTATATCATCAGATATAACCAGAGTAATATGCATGATTTGTAAACCCAGAGGTTAGCTTGACCTTCTGCACAAGTTAACTAGAAGTAGGGAACATCTTGGTTTTTAAAATGAACTAACATTTCCACATCTTGGATTTTGATAAAACAGGGATCTAAATGCAGGTGCGATTTAGCTTTCTCACAATGGCCTTAATAAGCATCACATAACAGACATGTAGCTATGGCATTAGGGATATGATTGAATGGTGAACCTTGTAGTGCTGGGTTGGACTTGATGAACTTAAAAGTCTTTTCTTATCTAAAGGATTCTATGGTTCTATGTTATTCCATTGTTTCCCTTCGTATTTAACTTTTGGTGAACAGATTCTTCATACCTTTGTTCCAACAGAGCTTATCTGGTTGTTGTCATTACAGAATTCTACACTCCAGAAGGAAACCAAGCCGTTTGGCAACCATGAAGTTTTCACACAACAGTTCAGGTTAGTTCTTTAATTGGTCAGATACCTTACACATCCTCTAGGGATTAAAAAATCAGCTTCGCAGGCATAACACACACAATTTCAACTTGGTGTTTTTAGTATCAGTAAGAAATGGCTTTTAATAACATGGTAATGTTTACTTAATGATTCACTTTGGCTTAATTACACTGTAACAAGCTGTCATGATTCCATCATGCATTACTGCGTAACGTCTTCTTAGAACAGATTATTACTTCTGCAAAAGACAATTAACTGCAGAAATTCATTTCTTGACCATCCCCACAGCTTTCTTGCTCTAGCTGACTAGCAAGTCCCAGGCTATGAAAAAGAAGCAGATTTCTGATGCTGAAAGACACCACTGTCATGCCTCTTTACTTCTTCTAGTTGAATCATTGGGAATTGTACTTGTTTTTCAAACCATTTGGCTACAGTGAGAAGCTGCTTCTCCTGGAATGAACGTCCAATGAACTGAAGCCCAACTGGCAAGCCTCTCTCTGAAAGAGCTGTAGGAACATTTATGGCTGGCAGTCCTGAAAAAAAAAATACACATGCAAAGATTTACTATTAAACCTTAGAGTAATTTTTGCATCAATTTCAAGAGAACCAGAAAAAAAATTATGTAGAGAAAAAAAACTAGCTAAAATAATTTGATTCAATGAAGTGAATGCTAGATGATCGTAAGAAATTAATTAGAGAGATTTAAGAGGTCAGCATCCTCTGAAAAAGATAATCAGCTCTCCTTAGAAAGAGATTTCTTTTTCTGGAACAGATTCATCTTACCTGCAGCCCACAATCAGCTCCAAGGTGCCTTACTCTAAAATCTAGTCTTACATTTTCAAGCATTTAATAAACTGCCCTTAGACTCAGTTACCACTCTAAGACTCATGACATGGGGGTGAAATACCTTGATTCTAAAGAGAAGGTTAGATACCTAAAGGAACTGGACATGTAAAATGACTAGGCAGGGGAAAACAGTTGAGCTCCTGTCCCTGCTCACCAGCCATGTTTGCAGCCTGTGTCAGGATGTCATCTTGAGTGCTGCGGGTCCTGTTGTCTTCTTGGATGAATTCTGTGTATGGTGCTGCATCACTCAGAGTGGTGGGAGTGAGTAAAATATCAACACCGCTCCTGAAAACCTTCACAAAGTCGTTGGCAATGAGACGTCTCACTTTCTGTGCCTTGACAAAGTACTTCTCATAGTTCCTAGAGAGGAATAGGGACATAAAGACCTGACTCTTCAATTCCCTAAATAAAGAACTTTATTTCTTCGTTACCGTGGAAAAGACAAGCCCAGTAATATTACTACTCAAACTGGAGCTGTCTGCAAGCTTGCTGAGGGAGGACTTGTTCTCCTTGTCCATGCTGTCTCTAAAGATGTTAAACAGAACTTCCTGAACAATCACCTAGTCATTTTAAAACTTTGAAAAGCAAGATAAAAATAAGCTGTAAAAGGCAACATTTGCAGGAGACACAGATGGGTTTTCTCTACTACTTATTCTAAGAATGCTTTCTGAATCCTGTACTCTGTTCTTCAAAAGTAATTTACTGTGGAACAGGAACACAGCTCTCCTGTTCCATCTTGGTGGAAGCTAATTGTGTATTCCTTCACCAAAGAGTTAACTACATGAATTTTAAAGCAGCCTTAGGAAAGCTGATCTGGACAGTTGTAAGCAGAGGGAGCACACTTGGCAGGAATATCGGCATTCCATAAAAGCTGGTTGTTACAGACTGACTGACAACATTCCTGTCTCTGAGAGCAATCAGAAGTCACATCTGATGAATACTCTTGCTGACAGAGCTCTTTCAAAGCAACAGCACTACAGAGACTGATTACATGTCTAATATGTTTGTTAGTATCTGAATAAATTCAGACAAAGAGAAACAGCACTTTTACTAACATAAATTAGGACTGCTGGATAAGGATTGAAAACTAAAAACATAAAATTAATCCATGCGCTAGCTTCTCTACGTGAGCTGAATAAAACCCTGACTTCTGTAAGGACTTCAGTTCAATACTTCTGCCAATGCTTCTCTTTCCCTGTACACTGAGACAGAGAGCTGCAGTTAATTTAATTGCTGTGTCTCTGGCTCTCTCTAGAAGACCTCACTACAATGTACCAGCAGTTTTTCTGTGCAGTTTTAATGAGATTAACAGCTACAGAACTTCTAACAATAAAGGACAGTAAAGACTTCAGTATGATTTCAATGTCATACCATAGGGTAGATTTCTGCCTAATTTAACTAATGGATGTCAATAACGCTCTGGTAGGGGGAAAAAAATATCACTAAATTATTCTACTTATTTAATTTAGGACGCTCACCAGTAAGACTCAGGGCAAACATTTTCGTTCATTATTAACAATCCATTGGGTATTATAGAGCTAAAGCAATAATAAAAATACAAACAGCTACTAGTGGAAGGGCAATTTCTTTTGCATGCCATGGTGAACAATTAATCACCATTTGCTCAATAATTCGTTAACCTAGAAAAGCTGAATTTCAAGAAGTTCTGCTTACTGTTTCAACAAGAAGTAGTTTCCTGATAGAATCCTTCCTCTTACGACATCATTGAAGCCTTCTCGCCGTGTTGCAGCATACATACTTTCAGTGGAATCCTTCATGTCAGAACGATGTCCTGAAAAGAAAAGGCATTTTGGGTATTAATACTTCTTGTAATCCTTAAGATTCAATAACATCATTGTAGTACAATGGGTCACTGTTTGCTGCAATCTGACATGCTGCTATTCTGGAAAAACAACAAAACAATTCCTGTTTTATTATGAAAATACTAAACTAGATTTTGAGCCCAGACACTGATATGCCTAGTAGTGAAATATATTATGTATTTATTTACACATCTTTATCTGCACAAGGTTTTTTACTATATTCCATCTTGGAGAAATAATATCAAGCATCCAACCATGAAAAGAAAATCTATGAAAACTAACATTTTTACATGGCATCCAGCAATGTTTCTACTGTCTGCGAAAAAAGCTTTTTCAAAGGCCTTACCATATTCCAATCCATCAAACCTGGCCATATTTGATGCCACTTCTGCTGTGCACAGCACATGATAGCAGACAATTGAGTAACGAGTGTGTGGTAGGCTCACTTCAACCACTTTAGCACCTGCATTCTTAAACAGGTCAGCAGCCTTTGACCAGAGAGCCAGAATTTCACTAGACAGCCCTGGTGCATGATATTCCTTAGAGGAAAAACAAGAAAAGTAGTTATTTTACACACTGGTTTACTTCTAACAGCAACCAAAACACAAATACTCCTTACTAAAAATACACTGAAACCATTATCTCACCACTATATGATTTAAAGTACTAATTAAAGCTTTTTGCATCTACTAAACCCTATACAATCAAGGAGTATTAAATTAACAGGATTCAGTCTTCTTAAGAGTATTGTCTTCATCTGAGTAGGATCAACATATGTATCACAGATCATGGAATTTCAGCAGTTTTTTCTGAAGGAGTAATTGCCCAATTATTCCCTTATTTATCCATCGAGACTACACTGTACTGCTCTGCAGTCATAGGTAGAAATTCTTCAGGTCTAAATCCTAAAACCAGGGCTGTTAGCCACTGCTGTTAATGCTAACAATGTTATCAGTGGCAATGGCACACAAATAAAACCACCCACCAAAGAAGAACTACAATCAAGGGGTTGGGAGAAGACTTAGATTAGCTACATTACTATTTCACAGACAAATTATAGATATTCTATTAAAATTCCCTATTTTTGAAGATACTTGCTTTAGTTGTAACCCTTAGTATCAGAGTCATAATACTGTCTGATTTCTGAGTAGCTATGACCCATGTTTAACATATGCATGTATCTGTTTAGAATAACCTGGAGCAGTAGAAAAAGCTGTCCAAAGAATAGGAAAAATTAACCAACATCACAATTTTAGATTTATCACGATTTAAACAGTATGCAGCTGATCAATTTTCTAGGCATGTAATTTTTTCATTTCACAGACTGTGAATAAATGGTCAGTGGACATCTCTGCTTACCAAATTAAAACTTTTGGTATGCCTGTTCTAGCTTAAGTTCCAATACTGAGAATCCAATTAATAAATGTTGCTCACATTGTCTCTTTGAAGGCAGAGCCTTTATTAAATTAAAAATAGGCTGAAGTCCCAAACTTTGTTCCTAAATTTCAAGTACTCTTATAGTTACAAACATGATTGAATTGCATACATCAGGTGCCAAATTACAGATGTCTTTCAGTTCTTATTAGGACTCTGCAAATCACAGCTCCTTGTGCCATTTAATTGCCTTTAAAATTCTGCTCTATATTAATACAATGGCATTTAGGCAAGGATCTCAAAGCTCCACACAAACCAGTACCAAGCTCCCTGTGTGGGAAGGCACCAAGAGCAACTTTTTGGAGGCTACAGAGTAGACTAAGGAAAGAGCAACAGAGAGAACCAAGTTCTGAAGTTCCCAAGAACTGAAGTTCCCCATTTCCCCTGAATCTCCTGACAGTGCTTCCCACCACAATGACAACATGTTTTAGATGCTTACTCCAAATTGCCTGGACAGGCAACAGAGCAAACACATACTGTTCTTTTCCATAAGCTGCTTTTACTGTCTTCACTGTTTCAAATCATGGGAGACTGAGAGGTGGTGGGCAAGACACAAGTATTTTTTCGTTATGTGTCTTTTATTTGTTCATAACTGTTAACAGGATTTAAACGTTACCTTTGGAATTCCAATTGAAAGCTTGCTGACATCAGTCAAATTAGGTAGTTCAAATGGCTCAAAGTCATCCTGAATTGTGGTGGAGTCCTTAGGATCATGTCCAGCAAGTGAACCTGAAATAAGGCACGACACGTGAAGACCAGGAAAACGTACGTTAGTTAGTCAGAATTCAGTTTGTTTTGAGGAAATGTTGTAAACAAAGATGTATGACATAGTAATACCTAACAAAACTGCTGCATCATCCACACATCTGGTAAGAATTCCTGGCACATCCATGGAGTTCACTAGAGGAATGAGACCATGGCGAGAGATCAGTCCATACGTTGGCTTTAAACCTACAACACCACAGTGAGCAGCAGGGTTTCGGGTAGATCCTCCTGTGTCTGACCCTAAGGCTCTATGGTTTCAAAAGGATCATCATTAGTAAGATAATTCAGAACATTTCCAAATCATAAGAATGTGTGGCTTTGAGATGCATCGATTTAAAACTCTGTGAATTCTTCCAGATCAGAAGTCATAATCACACAGCCTAAATTCCAGTCTGCTCTCTATGTCTATTTTTCATTTGTTCTTTGATTTTTCTTAGGGTCTCTGAATTTGCCATTAGGAGAGTCCAGTTCTCTTCACAAGGCAGAGGCAGATAGGCAGAATTCAAACCATCTGAAAATGGCCCCAAATATCTTCTTTTGCCTTCTCTGTTCCAATACTGATACACCTTATGTGATTTAGGGAACAACTTTCAACACTGATATCTTATTTATTGTGTAGCCAATGCACCATGAGTCAGCATTTTCCAGGATAAAAATGAAGAGTGACACTTCTTGCCCCTAACAAGAGGGCATACTTTGGAAAGATGTTTTTCCTGTTTCCCAATCTAAAAAAAATTGATCAAAACTCCCAGTTTACAGTAGCTTAGGTACAATTAAAACACAATATATTATTATTATTATTATTATTATTATTATTATTATTATTATTATTATTATGTTGAATTCCTCTTTTTATATCCACAATGAAACCTTGCTCTTTCTAAATTGAGATTTTTAGTTAGGAAATTGTATTGAAATGAAACATGCTGTTCTCTTGTTTTTAATAAATTTAACTCAAGCATCATTAAAAAGGTAAAGGAGTTTTCATTCAATGAAACCAATTTAAACTCCAGAAACAGGTATAATTTTTATTGAAGTGAGTATATGACTTTTCCCATAGCCATTTGTTTTTGAGATAACTGAACCAATTCAACTGACTTTCCTGAAGTAGAATTTTTTTCCAGAGCCTTTGTGTTGATGTAAAACATCCTCAATTTTATAGCAGTTTTGGACATCCAAATCTCAAACTGAAAATGTATAGACTGGCAGCATTCCTGGTGCTTGAAAGACACTAATAGGATGGATATACAATAGGTTATATACAATAAAATAGCTGGACAAAAAATCTCCCTCATCTGACAATATGCTGAGCAGTGCAAAATGGGAGCCCAGCAAAATAAGAAAAGGTGCCAGACCCTCTCAGGCTCAGCCCATTTTGGCTCAGGATGAGGACCAGCAGTCATTGGGATTGGCTGCAATGAGTTCAATTTCAACAGTATTAAATGTTGAGTAGGTTACATCCCAGTAAAGGGCAAGAAGATTAAGATATATATATAATTTTAAAAAAAGTAATTTAAGAAGTTGCAATCAACATTTGCAAGAATATTTTAACAACAAAATAGATGCTTGTAATGTAGTCTATGGGCAAACAAGGATAAAGTAACTAAAGAGCGCAATTGAAATAATCTTCTATAAAACATGCTCCAACATGCAGCTCTAAAAATTGCATAAAATGCAAGGTGTAAAGGTTTGTGATCAGTTTTAACAGTCAGATGGGGAAGACAGTATAGACAACTGACTTGCTAAACAGTGTGTTGATACACCATGCAGTTAGTAATTAGTATTTAAAAAAAAGTCCAGCTTGTTTAAATTTCTTTAGGAAAAAAATTCAAAACAACCATAAACACACACTTGCCTAAAAAACACCCCAACCCTAAAACTATCTTCTAACTTAAAAACAGGGATGTCTGTAAGTACCTATGTAGTAAGTACTCTGTACTCTTTTGTTAAATTAGAGATTTGAAACCTTTTAGGTCCCAAATCTCACGTACTATTACATAACTATGCTACAAAGGAGCAGAGGGAAGATTACTATACTGTTAGAAATGAAGGGATCTCTTAATTTCCTGAATTACATTTTCAGTGTGTATTTGTGTAACGCAATTAATGAGGAAGAGGATGCGTCACAAACCCCGTAAGACTGTTTAAGAGATTATGTGGGAATAAGAATAAAACTGTCACTCCCTTACTGCCATCATAATTTGATTTCACGCAGTGCAAAATGGTCATACCACTGAATAATGCCTGAAATAAGTAAATCTAAATTTGCCTGCATGGATTAATTCTGGCTTCATGATACGCCATGAGTAACCTGGGGATGCTGAAATAAATTTTTGAATGCAAGTGTCAATAAGCCTCCTATTTCATACTAGCTTATGAGAAAATGATAAAATTAAAACATTCCAACATATTTTTAGACATTTAGGGAAAGACAATTTTAAAAGCCTCTTACGCAAAACAAGTGAAAGACGACACAGCAGCCGCGCTGCCTCCTGAGCTCCCTCCTGTTATTACCCAGTCAGACTCTTCAGAATGGGATTTTGGGACAGACTTTTCCTTGTACTGTTTTGAATAACTCCAGGGATTTCTGACTGGTCCAAATACTCCATCCGTACTCCCAGAACTAAGATAGTCAGACAGGACAAATACAGACAGAAGTGACAAAAGACACACAATTTTATTTTTTTAATCCAATTCCTCATCATCCTTGCAAATTCAATTTCAACACAAGAAGATTGGTGTATGTAAATCCTTAAGCAGTCAACTTCTATAACATTACATACAATTGTGAAATTCACAGTGTTCATCAGTTTCTGACACAGAACCTGAACTCGTACCCCTCTCTAACTTCTGCTTATGTCACTGAAACAAACAGAGTCACAAAGACATAAAACTGATTTAAGCTTTGTAAAAGTACAGGAGCACATCTCTTTCAAAACCAAGGTATTCTGTTTTTCCAGCCCTGCATTTGATGTAAGATCACTGTTGTGAGGAAAAACAGGCTGCTAGAGGTGGAGAAAGAGCTCCACAATACCAGGAACACGCATTTCTCTGAAATGCCACACTATTTTTCACCCTGTAGCCCTCTGCAGAGGGCACAGTTCACTGGTTCAGAATGCCAGACTGGCTTTTCAGAAACTGGTTTCAGTCAGCTTGTGTTGCCAAGTGTGAGCTGACACCAGAAGCACGGGCAGGGCATACTTTCCTCCTTCCTCAGGCCCTTTACCCCATGCCCCCCTGACTGCAAGGCGCCAGTGTTACCAGCTAAATCATCAGACAGAACAGACAGCTGACAGTAGTTGAAAACCAACCTTATTGAGACATGATTACTTTAGAGCTGGATCCACTCCCTGATCAAGAGATCATGCAAACACATAGACCATAATGAGAAACTAGTATTGGGATAAGCTCTTTAGAAGAATCCTGTGCTTTATTGAACTTAGACCAGTTGTAATACTGCGTTATCAGGTTTCTCCCAAGCTTTTTGCCTGCTCTTCCTGTGAGGAATAGCTTTTTTCACAAAAATTACTTCGTTCAAAACAATATTGTCTAAGTATTTCCACCCCATCCATGTGAATTTCCAATCAAACCTTGGACTTTGGTTTAAGTATAATAAAACCAAAATACTGCATTTACTGCTTTTCACGGGTAACTAAAGATTCCTTTCCAAACCTAGCAGTAATTCCCATCCCTAACAGCCTGATGCCATTCTCTGCTACAGCTTGGCTGCCTTCACTGATTTGCAGAAGAATCAATTTGTAGGGGCATTTTTCAATGTGCTCCTGACAAAAAGTCACCAACATTAGCTTAGGCAACTTAAAAGCCTTGCTCTTGATTAGCCTGTGTACAGCAAGTCAAGGAGTAACCATATAAATTAGCCCAGTGGCTGACTGGCAGAGGCAGTGGCTGCCACTGAGGGCACGACAACAATTACCTAAGGGCAAAAAGCCATCAGTAAGGAGAGAGGAAAAGGCAGCAATTAACTGTGTTGTAACCAATTCTATTAACACACTACTGAATCTACAAGAAGGCCACTTGTCCTCAGTCTTCTGCAAAAGCTGGACCGCTTCCTGCCTCTCAAGCACATTTGAACACTATGTTCACAAAACACAGTGTCTGTATCATTTACAGAACACCATAAACGCTCAGGGAGAAGTTCATGCAGCTCTGTGTACCCTTCCAGTAAGTATTCATTATTGTCTTGCCTCACAGAAACAGGAGTTAAGGATTACAGGGAGATTGGAACAGATGGTATGTATGCTATTTTTTGTAAAATCAGCACATTAAAAATAATAAACATCACTCACCCCATTGCAAATTCATCTAGGTTTGTTTTACCTAAAAGCACAGCTCCCTGATCCAGTAACTTCTGAACTACTGTAGCATTGTAAGGAGAAATATAACCTGAAAACAATCAGAACAATTAAGAGCAACTGGTGAGATGCAAATTGTTTTTACAAGTAGCTTCTCTGAACATTTTGATGCTGTCATTACCACTCAGACCTTACATAACCTAGGATGAGAACTACGACAGTGACACGAGATCTCAAGTCGTAACCAATTCACTTTGTGAATGTTGACAAGGGCTTCTTCAATCCCACTTTCATCAGGAACAAGGACATCACTCCTAATATGCATTCCAATCAATCACAACAGGTCTGAGGAATGTGCTTTAAGGAAAGGCATCTCAGAAAATATAACAACTTTTACAACAGTGAAGTCATATTTTGTTTCCTCTGCTATTAAAAAAAACCAAAATCAAATTAGAGGTCTGCTAATTTACTTCTGCTATCTTCCACAAGGATTAATATAAAGTTTTACTTTGTGCAGAATAAAACAGATATAAGAAATGTTTCCTACTTTTGTTTTTACTATAAAAAATTTGTAATGCCTTGAAAACATTCATGAACTGTTAATAAAAACAATGAGTTTAGGAAATTAAAAAAAAAATCCTTAAAAGCATTATAGAACGTGCTTGTACATTGGGATTGTTAATGTCTACTTTTCCTACAGCCATACCAAAAAATTATTTAAGTCATCAATTATAAACAGAACAACAACAACAAAATGGGACTGTCTCTGGATTTCACTAGGCAGAACAGAACTGACTGGTCTCCTCTAGACCTAAAAGCAATGTGAAGGAAAATGTGAGTTTTGGAACCATTTTATTGTAGTATACATGTTTTTATTTTAAATGTTGTTAAATGCATAAAAGTATAAAGAGATAATGTGCTTAGAAGAAGAAGAAGATCCATCTGTAATACCAGATGAACTTGGCTAGAGAAATTGGATAAATGCATTTCCTCAAATGACACCAGCTCATTTTTTGAAAATACTTGGATTTCTGCAAGACTCCAGTCCATAAACCCTCTGAAGAGCAAAAGATCTGATTTTACTTTAAAAGCTTTACTGTACCTTTTAGCATATTTGATGCACATGTTGTCTCAATGCCAGCTGTATTAAAGTTGTCTTTTACAGCAACAGGAATTCCATCTAGAATGCCCAGTGGCTGACCTGCATTAGAAATGATTGTAAAACAACAGAGATTAAAGCAAAATGTCCTCTATATATATATAATGTTCTCATCAATTGCTGTTTATTTTACATGTCACTTTGGGTGGTTTTTGGAAGCAAGATTGCTTTCCACTTGGCATTTGATGGTTGTCTGTTCCATTTTCAAGAACCATCTTCCATTCCAACTCAAGCATGGAGCACTGTGCCCAAACCAGACCTCATGTCTAAGCCCTCCAGCTGCTTTCATCCAGGCTGGCTATCCCAAAGGAGTGCATTCCAATGGGACCACACAGTCCTTATTTCAGCCATAGGTGCTACTAAATCCACTCCATCACTAAGCTGGGAGCTATAAAAGCTGCCTACCTGACATACACAGTGGATTAATTACTGAAGCAGACAAAATCCTTCCCAAGTAATTGATTATCCACCATCAAAAAAAAACCCCAACCCGAAAATGAAACAGCCTACATCAGGAAGCAAAACAACCTGGCTGACAATTTTATTGAGCTGCCAGAGGACAGCAAGTGTCACCCAGGAAGGAAAACGTGTACTCTATTGGGTGAAAATTTACCTTTCCTGCCTTTCTTGAAACACAAAGGAAAATGAGGATGGCATCTTCTAAATGCTGCAGATAATAGTACTGAAAGCTGTTCTGTTCTCCAATTACTAACTACAATTAATAAAGCTGCTTTAATTTAATTTGCTTTCTTAATTAAAAACTCGATAGGTTGCACCAGCTGTTTGCCTATCCCAGTCTGGAGGCCTGTGAATGACCCCTGCATTTGCCTATTCATGGCACCTGTTGGCTACATCTTCTAAATGAACTGCTGAGGGAAAGAAGCAGCAGACACAAGTAGCAGTTCTGTCCAAGAGGCACAGAGCCTACTTAACCTGCAGTGCCTTGTTTGATCCAGGTTTTCCAACTGTTTTTTGGCCTAAATACTCTCCTGAGTACCAAGTGTACATCCAGGAGCACCCACGGAAACCTCAAGCGTGAGCCTCATCCCCCAGCAGTCAAACAAGCCAAGACACCCCCTTTAAAAAGCAAAGGCACTTTGTCTAACACAGACAGCTCCTCCACAGCAGCTTTTTAAGGACTGACATTACTTACAAACCAACATACCTCTTTTATATCTTTCGTCTGATTCTTCAGCCTGCTTCATAGCGGTCTCTTCCGCTACGGTAATGTATGCATTCAGAAACTTGGTGCTTTTGATGAGGGCCAGGCATCGCTGGCAGAGCTCCGTGGGAGCGACTCGTCCTTCCTTCAGCGCCGCCGACACCTGAGAGCGCAGCCCGTCGTTCAGAGCAGCCGGGTGACAGAGGCCGCACCGGGGCCGAACGGGAAGAAAGCGCCATCCCCGCTGAGGGAAGGAGTCCACGGGAAGCGCTCTCCCGGGCCGCCCCCGGGAAGGGGGACGCGAGGGGACCCAGGTCACCTTGCGAACCCGCCCCCCTCCTCGGCAGCCCTACCCCGCTCTTTGGCATTCTCAGCAGATGAACGAACCCCACTCACCTGTCGCAGAGAGGCGCGCAGCATGGCTCTCCCTGCCCGTCGCCGCCTCCTCACGCCCGCCGAGCGACCCTTACCTTTCCGCCGGCGCGGCAGCCGCGCGCCGCCATCTTGCCGCAACACCCCGCGGCACCATTGGCAGGGCGGCCAAGAAGGCGGCCGCCCATTGGCTGCGGGGCCGCCGGGCTGAGCGCTGAGGCGCGCGGGAGCGGCCCGGCCTGATCCCGGTCCTGGTCCTTGTCCCGATCCTGATCCCGATCACGAACCCGCGGCCCGGCCCGGCCCGGCCCGGCTGCCCTGGCTATGCTGTCGTGGGGAGCGGCGGGCGGGCGGGCGCTGCGCTGGGTGAACGGGCGAGCACCGGCCCGCGGGCTCCGCGCCTCTCCGCGGGCGCGGATCGCCATGCCCAGCTGGGTCATAGACCGGTACGGCAGCAACGAGGTGCTGCGCTTCACCAGGGAGATGATGTTCCCCATCATACACTTCCCGAACGAGGTCATCATTAAGGTTCACGCTGCGAGCCTGAACCCCATCGACCTCAGCATGAGAAGTAAGTGCCGAGCCCGAGCAGCCGCGGGCGGGCTGCCGGGATGGCAGGGGCTGTGCTGGGGCTGGGCTCCCGCGGCCCCGGCGGCCCGAGTGGTGCCAGGGCACCGTCCTGCCCCGGCAGTGTCCAGGGCTGCCTCAGCACACGTGTTTCCCCGAGCCCTGTGGAAAACCGCCACCTCTTGGAAACGCAGCTTATTTCAGGTTCTCAGGGAAGAACGATACAAAAAGCCACTGACAAGAGTGTGCGTGTGTGTGTTGCGAGGGTGAGCTCTTAATTGAGTGATTGTGGTGCTGCTCTCTCGACCGAGAGATGCCCGGCCAAGGAGCAGCATTCCCCCTAAGTGATGCTGGATTTTCCCATCTCCTTGAGGTGAATGGGGCTGGAGGTCCAAGTTGCTGCCAGGTCGGCATGTGCGACCTAAGGTAAAGCGTGGTGTTCGTTGCCATGCCCATCCTGAATTGGCGTCTGGGGACGTGCTGTCATCCCGCCCAGGAAATCTGTCTTTTTCACTACCCAGCTTTTTGTATTTGACACATTTAATCAGATTTTCTTCCTCAGTTTCTGGGTTTGAAGCACAAGAAGGAAGTTGTAGTAGTAGAATACCTTATATTTCCTGTGTAGAAGTGCTTGCATATCAAATCAGATTCAGTAGAACTGGCAAATATATCAGCAGGAAGCCTGCTGAGACAGCTGTAATCTGTGTTTTGGGTGTCTAATAAATAAATTTTTAAAAATCTTTGAATATAGTTGTGGGTTTAGTGATGGGACATTTCCTATCTGATGATTCCTGTTAAGACACTTTCTGGCATGATAGGGCCCCTAGGTGGACTTGTCCAAACACTTGAGTGGGTATACATGCCCAAATACAGGCTATTTTTAGGCTGAGCACTGTTATTAGATGGGTAATTCTGAGACATCACAGCACTTGTCTCTGCTTACTGAATAGAAGTCCAGGTTACTCATCTTAGGAGATATGCCTTATTATTTTTTACATTTGCTCTTTATTTCTAAAATCTATAAAAGTGTGAAATATTGCAGATTTTTTGCATGCTTCAGTTATAACAGAAATGAGGCACGTTATGGATAGACAATCCTTTCTAATTGGAATTGCACAATTAGTAAATGAACACTCAGTGTGGTGTGTTGTGGTTGATTCCATGTTTTGCAGGTGGTTATGGCGCAACTGCGTTAAATATGAAGCGGGATCCCCTGAAACTCAAAACGGGCGAGACTGAATTTCCTCTAACGCTTGGTCGAGATGTCTCTGGTGTTGTTATGGAATGTGGACTGGGTGTGTCCTATTTCAAACCTGGAGATGAGGTGATACCACCAATCTCTTTTTTTTTTTCAGAATGTATAGCTAAAATACACTATGAGATGTTCAGCATTCATTCTCATCTTAGGTTTTTTTTAATGCTGTTGCACTCTTAGTAAGGCCTATCTGGCAGTAAATTCCTAGAATACTTTCTTCCCTTTGTTTTTTCTCTGAAAAACATGGTCTTTCAGAGACTTGTTTCTGCAAGTTAATTTCCCTTCTGTGCTTTAGTTTTGGACTATTGCAGCAGTAGCAAAAGTGGAATTTGTTTGTGTATAAGTGCACACTCAAAGTGCCACTTTGTTTTTAATTGAAGGTAGAATTCTAACAAGAAGGGATTTGTTTTTATTTTATTGAGTAACTTGGAGTAGGAGCTTTGGCTTAACCCAAGAAGCACTTCGTGGGTGCCCACACAAATACGGATACTGTTTGCTTTCACCTTCACCAGTTGCTTTCACATTTCACCAGTTTTAGCTAAGCAAGTCCTGATTCTGCACCATACTCACCCCTCTAATCTGGGCTTTCCTGGCATGAGAGTAGGATGGGGGAAGTTGAAAATTGTGTCTTATACACAATGCAATGGTACAGTTTATTTGCATAGCCCTCCAGTCCTTCATTAGTCAGTTTTATGTTTTTTTCTTTTGTGTGTGTAAAATAAGCCAAAGCTGGTTTCTGATAAACAGTGAAGACATTCTGTGAATTAGAAAAAATATTTCCTTAACAAAGGAAACTTCTGTGTACATACAATTGTGTGCAAAGCTACAAAAATTGATAGTTGTTTCCTGTTTGGTTTTAGGTGTGGGCAGCAATTCCCCCATGGAAACAAGGCACTCTGTCAGAGTTCGTGGTAGCTAGTGGAAACGAGGTAAACTTCCAAAACTCTGGCTAACAAAACCTCAAAGTTGTAAAGACTGGCCTTTTTCTTTTTCAGTATCTAAGTAACTTTATTTCTTAGTGCTTGGATTGATTTGTACCCCAGCTAGTTTTGAAGATGGCTGAAAATGTGCAATACACAATCTGCAATTCAGTAAAGCTTTTTTAAATATTTCAGTGTCACATAGGAGTTGCTGTGTGACTTAGTAATGATTTTATTTCAGGTATCTTTTAAGCCAAAGTCTCTCAGTCACACAGAAGCTGCTGCCTTACCATATGTTGGTCTCACTGCGTGGTCTGCACTTAACCAAGTGGGAGGACTGAACCAAACTAATTGTAGTGGGAAAAGGTAAGTAAACAGTTCTGGTGCTAAAACTAAAGTTCTTCTTTTTTATATTGATGAGCTGCTTCTAAGACATGTCCAGCAGCAATGAAGACTGTTAAACCATTACATTCCTGAAGATCAGCTGTCTGAGCATGATGGATTCTGTCTACACAGCTGCTGAGAGAGGCTTCTTTAGAGGAAGGCTCAGGTGAGGTCCCTGTATAGAGGTAAAAAATGCCCAGAGAAGTTAAGTTGTGGATACCCACACATCCACAAGTGGAAATACTTAAGGCCAGGTTGGGTGGAGCTCTGGGCAAGCTGCCCCAGTGAATGGTGTCCACAGCAGGGCATTTAGGACTAGATGATCTTTGAGATCCCATCCAACCCAGGCTGTTCTATGATTCTATCATAATTCAATGTATATCTAATGTATGGGCTATGTAGAGAATTCGGAGATGTTACCTCCAGGAATTTGTAGGGACTTTGCCTTTCTGCCTGTTAAGACAGCTAGCCAAATGTAATATCCTCTCAGTTATGCTGGCAACTCACAAAAAGCCCCCTCAAAGACAGAGATGTGGTTCACTCACTTCCTGTATGCGTGGGCCATTTGGAACAGACTGGTTTTCCAGCTTTTTAGAGAAAAATGAGCAGGTGACTGACTTATTTGACCTGCAGGCAGAACTTTGATGAGGTCAGGAATGCAGACAAGAAAAGGAGAACGTACAAGATGAGCAGCCAATCAAATAGAAAAATTGACTTTGTTTATCAGTCTGTTGATCTGACAATGGCAGATGAGGAAAAATGCAGTGAAAGATTGGAACAAATACCATTTTTCTCCTGATAATTGAAATTTTCAGTTATTTTGACCTTTGGATGTTTGAGTAAATAGATAGCAAGATCTTCAGAATGGAAATAAGGGCAAAAGTAAAACTATGGGAGTTGAAAAACAGTAGTTAAAATTACTGTGCTGCATCACAGGTTTTGGTCATAAAGTAATTACTGGGCAGCAGGGGTCTGGATGCCTGACCTCTTCTTATCTTGGCTGATACTTTGTAATGCAACACATTGCAAAGGACGCTAGATTGATGGAAATTCTTCACCCACATCTCTAGAAGACAATCGAGTGAGTGGTCTTTCATGTGTCACAGTGAACTTCATCATAAAAATATTGAGTAATTGTTTTTTTCTAAAGATAAACAATGTTTTGAGAAGATGAAATTGCAAAATTTAAAGGAGTTTCAAAGACATCATTGAAATTAACTTCCAGCTAGTAATAAAATTCTAGATAAGATGACCTTACTTTTTATTTTTCAGTATGTAGATTTTTTATTATCTTAACTTTCACATGTAAATAGAATTAACCTAAAGATACACTGATAGGCTAGCTGTATTTAAATTGTCTTTCCAATCTTCAGGTAAGTGTTTAGATTGTTAACAGTAAAATTGAAACTGGATTTGTGATGTGTCTTTACATTTAATATTTACTTTCATGTTCCAAATACATTTTTAATTATGCTGTCAGCAAAAAAACCCATTTTAATGTATTTTAAAATGTTATCTTTCCTATCTATAAATTTTGAACTGTAAAACCAGCAGTGAATGACTTATGTGATGGTACCTTTTTTCCCTGGAAATATTACTTGTAGGAAGGTGTTTAAAATGCATTGAAGAGGCTGTGCAAAATTATATTCCATGAACTCTCAGGGCAATAATTTATGCCATGTTTCCTAATTTCTTTAGATCATATATGTGGTGAGAAATTAACTACATGATTTTATGTCAGTCTTTTTGTCTCCTGTAGTTGTAGGTAAATAGCTATGTAGAAGGGTGTACATGCACACAAAAATGTCTTATTTTGGCAGAGCAGCGGTATTCCTTGATGAAAGCTACTTCACTGGTGCTTTAGTGCAATGTTAAGACATCTTAAAAGCAGCAAGATTTTTCTTTGCCTCTTTCAAGGCATTAGTGTGGGCTAACCAGAAACACTTGCTGTTAGTGCAGTGCCTGGCTGTGAGTTGATCTGAGAGATGATCTGCTCCATCTGCACATACTTTCACAGGTTATGTTTTTACAAGCTTCCTGAAGTGTGCTCTCATTGTTTGTGAACCCTCCTGCAATTCCAGTCATTTTTCCATAGCTTTTATTCTATATCACCCTAATTAATGTCAATATTCTTGTAAATAGAAGTTTAAATGTTCTTATTATCCTAAATGTTCAAAATGACTGTGTTGTCTTGAAGTTCTCCTGGAGCTTCTCATATGTGCCACTGACCTGTTTCAGTAGAAAGGGGAAATGCTTATTCAACACTAGCTGTTAAATATCTTGTTTTCTGTGTTCAAAAAATGCATGACATAAACAAGTCTGACAGTTTGAGAAGTTACTCAAAGTGCTTACACTGCTTTTGAGTAAAAGTCTTTATGTAAATACAGAGGCAGTATCTTAGACTTCCAGAGTCTAAGTTGGGCAGAGATGCTGGATTCTGTTAATGTAAGTTACTAAATGTACGCTCCTGGTTTATATGGTTACAGTGACAATTTGGACAGAATAACACCTCAAGAAAATATTTTTTTCAATGTCTGTGTGTTATTTCATCATTTTGTCTGTTGAGAAGTACAAATTGAGTGTAGGTTGTAAAACGTCTTGATAGGGTAAACACTGCTTGATCCAGGAATAAATTTCTTGAGGACGTTTTGTTGGCATAATCAAATGAAATATAATTTTATATCTAAATAAAGTTGATACATTTAGTCAATAAATAAATTAATTTAACAACTATATAAGATTGATGCATTTATTCAATTGTTATCTTGTGTGTAACTCAGTAACTGAAAATTTGAATTGTTTATAATCTGGAGAAAATATTAGTCCTCGATCTGTACACCTACTCCCCACCTTCTGCATGTTCTGGTGGCGGTCACACACAGCTGAAACAGGTCCTGCCTCTCTGATGCTTGTTTCTGACCACACCATAGCTCCAAGCAGGGCCCAGGCAGATGGGCAAAACTTTTCAAATCTCATGGTGTGCTTATTTGGAGAGATCTGCTCCCTATAATCATGTGAACTGCTGGAGCCCTGTGGAGGGCTTGGTGAATGTTGTGTCTTTGTCAGAAGGGAGGAAAGCCTGGGCTACACATGTTCTTTTTATTCTTTTGAAAGAATTGGTTCTTTTGGATCTCTCTCCAGGTCAGAAGATTTGTTAATTTGGTCCCTGGTGCACATACTTGTATATTAGTTTAGTCCTAAGCTCACCCTTGCGGTGGAAACACGTAGTTTCTAGCCAGTTTTCTCCTGGCTGTGTTTTCCTCATGCAGTGCAAACAAAACTCTTCCTGCTTTGGCACTTGCCACCATCTGTCATTCAGTACTGTCCTAACAGGTCCTGCACCTTCAAACATCCCCCCCTCTTACTTGTGTGTCTTGCTGTTGTCAGTGCTGTTGAGCTGCTGCACATGGATCTCCTGTGCAGATGTAGTTCGTCTCAGAAACGAAGAGCTTTCTTGAAATCACAATGTGTGGAGAGAGTTCTAATAATTGGAAGGTGTAGTAGAAAATAGCCCATGTAACATAGGAACAAGCTGAATCTAGAAAGTATTTCTATCTGAAGGAATCCTGAGGGCTTTTATTGAAGGGAAAAAATTTAAAAAGTCCTAGCCAAGCTGCTCCTCATACTGAAAATGTTACCTAAATCATTTGAGCAAATTGTACATTTTAAGATGACAGCTTTCCCCCAAATACATATTTGTAGAAGTGCCCTATAACTAAGGAGTGAAATTGTAAAGGCAGTTTGAAAAGGTTTTTTTGAAAGGATTTAATTTTTGACTGTCCTTTTTAAGGATAAAGATGAGCTTAACCCAATATGTTGAGTGTAGGATCCCAGAGCATTTTCAAGTATACTGAAGTCGAAATATGCATGTTGCTTCGGGCATCTGTCGTTAGAAGCCTGGTTCTGAGGATAAGTACATTTTGGCAGATTTAAAAGCTGCAGGCTTTGTGGTATTGTGGTTTCATATTCTTAATCTGAATTTTGCAGCTTGGATCAGTGAAATGGAAGGGAACAGAATCTGATGACTTACAAACGGAGCATTTTAAAATGGATAGTGTGACCAAAGCCAAGTCTCTTAAGCTACTTCAAAAAACTTTTGCAAACTGAGACTCCAGATTGTATAGTACAGTTTTGTACTGTAAAAAGCAATTTTCTTCAACATCTTTTACTGTGAGATTTCAAACAGGAATTTCACCAGCTTCTGAAGATTCTGAGATTTTTCTGGCAAACAGAAGCTCTGAGAAACATGATGTTCCCCAATCCTATGCCAGGATTTTATCTTGGATCTTCTTTTTTGTCCTAGAATTAGCAAATGGATCCAAAGTCAAAGCACTGTTTACAATTTGAGCTGCAAGCTTTTCTTACCAATTCAGTTTCTGATGTTTAGTTATTTAATAAAATATTTGGATGAAATTTTTGAACAGTTATTAGGCTTCTAGCAGTAAGGTCCTCACACCAGTAAACTTGCATTATTGTTTTTGAAATTTTAGATTATCAATTAAAATGAACTCTCAGTTGCTAATAATTTGGCAGTATACTCTTTCATTTTCTTGCTTGTGTGCCAGTTCCCACAAGCTGGCATTTACAGGGTCTTGTTGAGATGTACTGGAAGGAACTAGAAAAATTCTACTGCTTTTTTTTTCTAAAGAAAATGATACCTATCTTAATTTAATAGAAATTAAACTTGTTAGTGGTGAGGGTACTTCCTTGTATTTTTGTCTTTTATATAAACATTATGCAATATGGGAAAATTATGTTCCATATGTTCTGCAGTTCACAGTCTCCTTAAATAATGAGATACTAAACTACTTTTTCTCTTATATAAGACTGAATTGTGTAAAATGCTGGCGAATTGGATTTTTTTTCTGTAGGAGATATGACAGTGGAGTCTGGGAGACAGAAAGGACTCTTAATTGATTTTTTTCCCAAACTAAACAATTATGTTTGGGAAAGTGAGGACAGGCACAGGATTTTTGAGTGACATAAGTGCTACTATCTGACAGTTCTACTGCCTGCATTTAGTGGAAAGTACATATGAGGAAGTCTCTTTGGCTGTGCTGAAATAATGTTTTTGGCACAGGACACATGATCAGCAATGTTAAGTCACATTTTTGGCTATCTGAACAGTTACCCACTCTCGAATGACACTGAATGACAAAACCAATCTTTTGCTAAAAATAATTCAGTGTCAGAGATGTATAAGAAACATTAGAATACATAGTTACTTCAGAGTTTATTTAAAGAACTATTAAATATATTTTAATTTTCTCTTACAGAATATTAATATTAGGAGCTTCAGGAGGAGTTGGTACATTTGCTGTACAGGTAATATTATCCAGCATGCCCAGGATGAATCTTCAAGTGTTTCAGTATGAAAAAAAAAATAACAGAAGGGAATTGAGAGAAGGAATAGAGAAATAGCAGGCTACTGATCAGTCTGCCTGATCGAGATGATTTATATTTCCAAAAGTAAAGTATTTTCAGATTTATTGCTTTCCATTTGTTATGTTGTATTATTTTAAAGTAGGAAGCAGGGACTTTCAAAGAAAGGAGTTGTGTGTAAGATCACATTTCACAATTTGGTTGCAGGAAATTGCTGATTGGTGTAACTTGAAATATGTAGCCTGTTCTCATTATCTTTCATTCAGCTCTGCTCTAAACATGAGTGGAACTTGGTTTATGAGTAGGAAAACTGATGGAGAATGTCACCTACCACAACTGCTGTAGTTGGTCAAATGATGTGAGAGGCCATCAGGCTTTTGTGTGCAGTGGCTGTAAAGCACAGAGGCTTAGATTTACTTTCCCTCATTGTCTTTTCCCTGCTGCCCTTTTGTCTGTCTGTTCTAGTAGCTCTAAACTTTGGAAAGTCAACATGCTCTTGTGTTGCTTTCTTAGTTGTGGAACATCCTCTTTCAGGCTCTCAGTTAATTTGGGAGTTTTGATTCTAATTACTGTCATCTCATGCTGAAAAATCTTTCTCTCAAGATTATAAAAAAAATACAGAAGTTGGGTGAGTGCATCACTGCTTTCTGTGTTACTAGGCCATAAGCGTAGTGGTTTTAAAGAGGTTTGCAGCAGAATTTTTTGTAGTGTGCTATTTGCCTGATCTTTGATAAAGCAGGTGACAACTTTCAGTATGAAAGACTGACCAGCCAACTGATCATTCCTGGATAAATTAAGTTAATTAACCTGGAATAAAGGTAAAAAGTGTTACTGTGAATGAAAAAAATGAGATGCAAAAAGAGATAAATAACTAGCAAAAGTCCTTTGCTATAGCTTTTGGAGTAGAAGATAACCTGATACTGTCCCTGTGATTAAATCAGAGATTACTTCCTTCTTTTTCTTTTTACTAGTACTTAACCTATTTGCAGTAATATGAAATACTTAAAGGGCATATTTAATAATATTTAATGGTACATCTGGTGCCAGTTTGGTAGATTGGCAACTTGGACAGTATCTCTTGGTGTATGTTTAGCTGGTAGACTAAACATACAGATGGCAAACTGAGAGCCTTATTTTTCATGAGACCTGCTATCTTTCAGTTTAATTAGAAAACCCCCATACTCCTTCCTTCACACTAACTCCTCCCTCCCCACAACCACCTTAAATATTGATAAATTCTAGCCATTATTTTGTCTGTGGGATTTGTGAGAAATTATCCTATATTGGAACAGTCTCCCTAGTCCCTATTAAAGGTGCTCATTTGTTATGTAAATATAATGAGACTTTGGCTTTTTAAGTTGTTCTCAATATTTTACTAAATTTTAATCTTTGGACTTCTTTTTTTTTTTATATACTTGTTTTTAGCTAATGAAGGCCTGGCATGCTCACGTGACAGCAGTTTGCTCTCATGATGCCAGCACACTGGTGAAAAAGCTTGGAGCAGATGATGTGATTGATTATAAATCTGGAAATCTGGAAGAGCAGCTTAAAGCATTACCCTTGTGAGTGTTTGTGTTGCTTTAATACTGAGATGAAGGAGTTGGCAGTCAGTCCTTCTGCCTTTTGATTGTTTGACTCTACCAGAACTCCCTAAATTTTTCCCCATTTCTAAAGCATTATTTTGTAAAGCAGATTCACCTTTTTGAATGCAGTTTGCAAGTGAGTATGCCCAACACAGATTTCATTGTAACACTAAACCAGTTAACTGGGGGACAAGCTCACTTCCATGTGCTTCTTTTCAGTGATTGTAATATGAACAGTTTTGTAGCTTCCATTCAAGTATCTTGGAGAATATACAATGCATTAATAAATTGAAAGAAATCTCTGAAGTCCTGAGTGAAGCTGGTAAATATAAAATTGATCTTGTAGAGGAAAGAACTATATCATGAAAAAGTAGTGACTTGCCACTGTGCAACTCAACTGGGAGTAAATTTCTATTCTGTAACACTGGATACAGCTGCCTCTGAAAAACAATCACATTTATCTTGTCACAGCAGCTATGTTTTAACTAGCCTGGGATTTTGTGACAATTTCTCAAGAACAGAAGTACTTTTTGCTTTTGTTGTCTTTCCATCTGTTTAAATGTAGTCTACTGTGACTTGTATTTGAATATGGTATTTACATTGCTCTTTTTAGCTAGATTGAGCTAACTTTCTGGGTGGGGAAATAGAAGCTGCTTGATCTGTGGGAGAATTTTACTGGTAACTGTGCTAAGAAGCCACGTGCCCTTTAACTGTAGTGTGATTGTCATCAGGCCTGAGGGCAGTTGTGAGGGCAGTGACACTGTCTGTACAGCAGGATGGACTTTGCAGTTGGTGCAAAATTTTGCCTTTGTGAACACTTTAAATGCAAAACACCCATTCTAGCAAGTGACCCTTGCTAAGAGACATCAACAACAGTGTCCTGGGGTGCAGTTTAATGATGCAACTAGGCTGATCAATCAGCTCTACTGAGTAGGATGTTCCTACACTTCCCTCCTCTTTGCAGTTGTACTGACTTCAGAACCCACAGTCAGCTACTCTTTCCAGAGCATTAGTTTTCATGATCGTCTCTTGTTGGCAGCTAACTGTTACATGAACTGAACTTTAAATATGAAATTACAGTCTTGGAAGACAGGCAGGAAAACCAACATTCCAGAGAAATTAAAACTTTTCTATTTAATTTGCATGAAGTATTTTCTCTCATATTTGTAGATTATTTACATTAGAGGTATGTGTATATACATATCTCTTGCAATCTGGAGACTGATGGAAATTTACAGATGCGAATGAGTTGTGCATTTAACAGAACAGGTGCATAGCTCCCTATTGCCCTATTCAGCCTTTACAGGCTCACATGCTGGTATTACAATGAGAAGGAACACTGAAACTGTGGCTTTTTGCCAGAGGCTGCATATGCTCATTCCATGGGGGGAAAGTTTTAGATCCTTTGCATTGTTAGGTTCAATGTTAAATAGGTACATGTGAAGAAAAGAGCTGTCAGGAGAGGTAAAATGGCCCCTAAATAAATAAGGAGGTAAAAAAAAAAAAACAAACTTGGAGAAGTGAAGCTGAGAACTGGGTCATAGAAAAGATGTGAGGAAATAAGGGTTAGTAGAATAATTTGTTTATGTAATTTTAGCCACTGGAACTGACTTTTATTGAGTACAGCATGTACAAGAACTGTTCCTAGTTGAGGGCATGAGTCCAGGCTAGTTTTTACATGTACATACCATATTGTTCAGTGCTAGACCTCAAGACTGTTCCAGTAGTCTCTGTGGGAGGGCTGAAGAGATAGAGCTCTAGAAGGCTTTAAGCAAGCAGAGAATGTAGTTGTGCATCTAAGTTTGCTTTTTGGAGTTTAAGTGTACTTCCTAAATAGCCTGTGTCTGCTGCACAGTGAATAGGCAATAACCTGTAAATTTAAATTCCACTGTACATTAAGCTGAGACTTTTCTGAAGTCTTGGGACTTCCTTGCTGTTAACTTGCAGGCTGATTTTTTTTTGCATTGCAGTGACATGTAAAAATGTGAAGTATAGCTGATTTCTGCTATTCATTAGCTTAATTACAGTGAAGTTATTTTTCCCATATCAAGATTTTAAACCTGTTCTTTGTATGTCTGCAGGTTTGATTTTATCCTAGATAATGTTGGTGGATCCACTGAGAAGTGGGCACTAGATCTCTTGAAGAAATGGTCAGGAGCAACATATGTTACTTTAGTAACACCTTTCCTGATCAATATGGACAAACTTGGAGTGGCTGATGGCATGTTGCAAACAGGAGTCACTGTTGGTTCCAAAACTCTAAAGGTATTTGACAAAATCCTATGTACTTTCATATTTTGTAGTACTGTAGTAACCACTTCTGTGGCTTGGCTATCAGTCACAGAGCTCATGGAGAGGCAGCTGTTGCATTGTCCTCATATGTCATTAAGTATACTATTCTTTCTTTCTTTATTTCTTTCTTTCTTGCACTGAATGTGTTGGGGTCGTGCTTCTGGGTGTATGTAGTAGTTTGGGGAGCTTTGAAGTTTGATTCCTTATTGTGCTTTCCACTGTGGCCTTTTCCATGTGGCCTCCCTAGTGAGTCCTGCTGACAGCCAGGGTTTCATAGTAAACACAGCAAATCCCTGCCTCACTGAAGTGAGGGCAGCTTTGTTACTTGCTTTAGGCTGGTCAGGCTTTCTCTCAGAACATTGTTCCATGACTGATTCACTTCATCCTGTTCCAGCAACAGAGAGTAATAAGCATGGTCGAGGGTGGCTAGGAAGTCTTTCATCTCTTTCATGTTCATGTGTCTAGATGGTGATACTGATTTTTCTAGTTTTCATAAGTGGATCTTAAAACATTCTGCCAGTGGCCAGATCAGTGGGGCTTTTTAGAACTTTTCTCTTTCTTCCGTATGCTTGTGTACTTGCTCTCCAAATGAATGCTTTTTAAGCAGTTGCTATGGCATTCCTGCAAAGGCTTGACTGAAAGGGATTTTAAGTCCTGCAGCAGTACCTTCTCAAGAAAGCCCAAAGACAAAATGAAAAGGTGGGGAAGAAATAACGTAATATTATTTCTCAGTGTGTGTGTTTCCATGTTGAAGAGGATTCTATGCCATATATCATCTCTCTTTGGCAGATGTTGCCTTTTTTTCCTGTAATGACTTACTCAGAGGAGATGCTCTTGACTTGTGTGTGTGAGATCTTCCCAAAATGCTTTTCATGTGAGCTGCCATCTTTCGTTGGACAATGATGACTTTGGCAGATATTATGGTGAAAAATGAAGTCACTTATACTGAAGTGGAAGGTTCTAAATATCACATTACTGGGTTTATTTCACCCCTGTTTTGAGTGTACATGAACACATAACACCATTTCTCTCTCACGTAACAAACGATGCTGTTTCTAGCTGCAGAGACAAGGTAATTGTTTTTCTCTACTAGCTGACTTGTGCAATTGGACGCACAATTCACCCTGATCCTATTGTGGTAACACAACATCCTGGTCTGTACATTTAATCCACATGCTTAGGTGCCATTTTTTTCAGACACTAGCATATAATTTAAGTTACTTCTTCAGAGATTCTATCATTAATTTTAGTTCCCATTTCAGTTTGCTCTCATAATATTTTAATAGATTTGTGATCTTTCTTGCAGCATCTCCTTAAAGGAGTCCATTATCGGTGGGCATTTTTTATGCCAAGTGGCCCAAGTTTGGATGAAATAGCAGAACTGGTTGATTCTGGAAAGGTATGTCAGTAATGGTTCCTTGGGTGTTCGTGCTGAAAGAGATGCTCATTGGACTCAAATATGGTATAGTTCACTGTTGAGAAATAAAATTTTATGAGTCATGGTAAGGAAAACTGGTTAAAAATCAACTTGTTCCAGTTTATAACATCTGCCTTTTGCATGGAATTTAGAAGTTCATAATGCTTAAGACTGTTCTGCCTTCTCCTTCTTGAGCATACTTTTTAAAAACACAAAGCTTACAAAGCTACAAGGAGTAATGTCCAGTGATTGTTTATTTTTGCCAGTGGGAATAATTGAATATGAACTCTATATGAAAACTGTGTTTTAAGAGGTCTCACTTGGTTCTTTTGGGCAGAATAAACATGGCTGCGTATCTGCATATTCAAAATTGCTTAGCCTGGGTGGTTGGGCGTCCTGCCTGTAGTTTGCACAGAACTAGAGTATTCTGGTTATTGCAGGTAATAGATGATCTCCATTGGCAGAGTAGTGACAAGAATCTTGGTTTTCATTATTTCAGTGCTGCAGATTCTGATGTTTGTGCTAATTCAGCACAGGGACTTGGAATATTGTGAGCATTCATAAGCTTCTGGGGAATATTAGTGGACTTGGGGGGAAAAGCCAAGACAGATTAAGTCTGCTTTTGTGATCTTTTCAGGTTTATGAGCTTGTTACAAAATATATTGTGCGAGTGAACAGTTGATTTCCTATGTTTTGGATTGTGTGGTGATATAGGCCCCAGCAGTGTCCCCTTTGGGAATTTTGGCAACATGAAATTATCCAAGAGTAGAGAATATGGACAACTGCTGTTAATCTTTCTATGTGGTAGATAAGCAGAAGAGTAAGCAGAGTCTGTCATGACTGCTGGTAATTCCAGTATGTGAACTGCTATCTTGTGCTCAAAATTTATGCAGATTAGTAAAATTTAGATCTCTCAAAGTCTGAGTGTTGATCCCCCTTTTTTGGTATGCAGTATGTTCCAGAGTTTGGAAAAGAGTCAATAAACTGCTGTTGTACTGAAGACCTGATTGCTTCTGTTTTGCTACCTCAGTACTGCTGCTAAGAATAAAAAATTCTCTGCTTTGCATTATGTCCAGTGCTGTAGGCATAATCCTGTGGTCAAGAAAGAAGCTGTAGAAGGTCCTCATCCTGTGATTGCATTCAGTCACACTGCTAAATTATAAGTGTCTAAGAAAAAGAAATGCCCTTGTCTTTGTTCTTACCATTTGTCCTGTTCCCAGCCAATTGCAATTTGTTTTCTGTTCTACTTCAACCTTGTATGCAAAACAAATGCAGACTATGCTCATGAAAGCCTCTTGGGAAACAGCTGTTTATGCAATAGAGATAGGGCTTAATCAGTGTTCTTTGCTTAATAACCTGGACAGGTGAATTGCAATGCCACTTAAAATGTACGTCATACATACATGAATGTCCTGATGTATTTCTGGTTGTAAGATGATCATAAGGACAAAGATGTTTGCTTGGTCTTTCATTCTCTGTGCAAAAACACATCCTAATGTCAGACTGTTTGTCTGCAGAGTCATTATTCTAGCAGGATTTTACTCTATTTTGTGCAATGTTGTAAACATCTGAGCTGTCATCAGGATTTTATAAGACCCAGTTGTGTTCCATTTAGACAGATATTAATAAGACTATGACCTTTCTTGTTTAGACACCAGAGTTCTTGTAAGAGGACAGACCATCCATTCAGAAGAGTAGGTGTTTGGGGAAAAAAGGCAGGAGAGACTCACTGGAGAAATTGTGCCACAATTTCCTATAAGTGAAAATAAATGTTTGTGTTTGGATAGGAAATAATAAAGAAGAAATAAAAAAAAGCAGAAAGCAAGGAAGTGAATCAAGAAGCTTGGGGAAGCCAGCAAATTGAGCTCATGCAGTTGAACTTGTTACCTTTGAATGAATGTTTTTGAGTAATGCAGGGCTTTTTTAAAATTCTAGTATTTTCTATTAAAGACATCTTAATTTTGAGATTGTATGAAGTGAGTAAGAGAGCAATTAGAAAGCTCCTGAAAATGAGAGGCTTTTTTTCAGGAATAAATTATATGAGGGAATTAAATGTAAGAAATTAAAAAGAGATGATGGTTTAAAGAGATGTTACAGTAAGTGAACTGTTGAAGAGCATATCTCTGAAACATTTACAGATCATTTTGATTTAATAGTGTTTCTCCTTACAGTCCTTCTGCACCAACAGAGATTTTTAGTTCTGATGAGTTCATCATCTTCCCTTGTGAAAGCAAAAGGATTCTCAATCCTTCAGTGGATGAAGAATAAGCAATTTTGTTCAGATTTCACCTGGATGATCTTTGCAGCAAGGAATAGAGATTTGCAAAATGTCAGCTCTGAGGAGGAGTTCTTTTAACTGCCTTTTTTAATGGGGAAGTGAAGGAGAGGATTTGATGAGTTGGTAGTACAAGGAAAGAGAATAATTCTTGTGTAATTTACCTGCACATCAGTCAGTTCTAGGAATTGTAGAACCATTTTCAGTTTACGAGGTGTTTTCTCTGCCTTGCAGATGGACATCTTGGAAAGAGAGTATTGCAAGACTGAGGGGTTGGGAGGCTGCTCCAACAATTATGGGCATGGAGAAAACCCAGTATTTCCTTGACAAATTTTAGAGAGACTGGCTATTTTCTAAACTGCTGGAGAATCCCTGTTGTGATTTGAATTGCAGCAGTTAATTATGACCCAGTAAGGACTGGCTTAATGTGGGCTCACACCAAATGAGTTGATGAAGCCCATGTCAGAAGCTCTGTATCTCTTTCCATGGTAGAATGTTCCTGGTGAATTACAATTCTCATCTTAAGACAACTGAAATCAACAAGAGTCTTTAATTCAGGACACAGATCTGCTGGCACACTGTTCAGTGAAGCATCATCATTGAAAGGCTCGTTAGGAATTAATTTGGTGTATTTGTGGTCAGTGTTGTGGATTTAACATTGACAATTTTGGTTTTTGCTGCTTGCCCAGCATTTTCCTCCTAAGGACATGTCATACAGTCCTTGCTGAAAATAGGCCAAATTCATGTAAGCATTTAAGTTGGTAGAAGCCTCTAAGTCATAACTGAGCAGTTACTTTGCATTTTTTAAAGAATGGTGGAGGAAAGCAGGCTCAGAAGACTCCTTGGTGTCACAAGCAGGAGCACTCTATTGTGTGTTCCTGCAGGACCATAATAGGATGTGGGTTAACATGCAGCCCAACAGAAACGTGACATTTTCATTTTAATTCAGTGCTGTTTAAATGCAGTACAAGTGTGTGTGCAGTGTTTCTGGTGACTTAATACTCTTTCCTTCAGAGCATTGTTGCATCAGATGGGCTGATGAGTGAAAGTTGTTTTTGCAGAAGGAAGGCTAAAGGGCAAACAGAATTTCCAGTCATGAAATGAATAGATCATTCTCTCTGATATTTGCTTTTTAGATAGGTGTTCCAGCACAGGCACCCCTAGGAAGAAGAACTGCCTGCCTGTTAATGTAATTTGTGAGTGGTGTTGATTATACATTTTGTTGAAGGCACTAGATGCTTTGGACTTAGCACCTGCGCTATGGCTTAGAGGGCAGGATGCTGACTGTTCTTTGGCCCTGCTGCTGCCTTCTTGTGCAATGCTGAACAAATCACATAACCTTTCGCTACCATAATTTTTTGATCTACTAATGCCCTTTATTCACCTCTGCTGATTTTCTCTGAGATACCTTGTTAAAATGAGGAATTGAATTGTCTTCTGTTCCTGGTCTTTCCTATTCAGGAAGTAAATAACACAAATGGATATGGTCATCCACTTTGACATGCCATGGGTTCTGAGTTGTTGGGATGTCCATGATTTCAGATGGCTTACACCTACTGCTAATGTAGGTCATCACAGCTTCTGGACTCTGTATCCTAACCTGTGTGTTGATTCCAATTCATCTTGTTACAGTTCTGCAGATAACTTTTTCCCTGGCCCTTATTGTACTATTGTTGCATTTCTCTCAGCTGTATGAATATCAAACAGTGAATGCAACACTGAGTCTTTTAATGTTCTCCAAACATGGCATCTATAGATGTGGCCTTCTCTACAGTAATTCCAGACTTTATGACTGTGCTAAGGTATCCTAAGATACCTGAGAACTTGCCCTTGTGTGGTACCTGCTTTGGTCTCTCTGAAAAAAGGCACTAGAGTGCCTAAGTGTAGGGGTTTCTACAGTTAAATATCTCGATTAACTAGAGATCAGTCCTTCTTCCCACTCTCTTTAGTCACTCATGCTTGTTCTGATGGCCATCTTTCTTCATGCTAAATTGCAAAGCTTGCACCTTCTGCTTTTAATTTTGTTTTCCTGTTGCAGTGCATTTGTTTGCCAGGTTGGTTGGCTAGAGCACAGAGATGTTGACCAAGGAGGGATTGCCAAAAGCTCTGTTCGGCCCTTTCTCTTTCAAAAATAACCTCTATCTGCCTTTTGTCATGGCCACCAAAAAAAAAAAAGCCACCGTGATTTTTATTAAAATGTACCTGCTCCTCTTCTTCCAGGACATGGTAGCTTGCTTGTGCGCTGAGCTGTGTGTGATACATCGCAAAGTATCTGTGAAGGGCACCAATGGAAATTTTGTATACTGTGGGGAAATAGAGTTTCAATATGTAAATTCACTTATACCACAATGAGGAAAAAACTCTTCATCATCTACCAGGCATTTAATAGATGTGTTCCCTTAACTTGATGTAATTGTAAATTGTGTGGTAAGTCAGTCCTGGTGTTCTGAGCTCCAGGTGTAGGAGGGAATTGTGCCTAGTGCAGGGGTGAAGTGCAGACAAGGCAGCCCTTGTCTAGTGTGAGTTTAGTTTGCTGAGAGTGGGAAGATGTGGATTGAGCAGGACTAACCTTCTAATCTCTACATATGATATGCTTTCATATGTAAATATGTATTTATATTTAACTGTACCAAAGTTAGTTCTTTCTTAAGTATATGGTAACATTGACCTAGATTGCTTTAATTACCAGCATAAATATCAGGACAACTACCAAGAATGTGCCTTACCAGGGTTTCTAGAAGAGATTAATTGTGCTTTCCTGTAGTTAACAGTTTTTTAGCATGGTCCAGTACATAACTAAATCAAGGATCTTCCTTATTTCTACTGATTTAAGCTTGGGCTAGGCTGGCACACACTGCAGTTCTGGGCCTCTCCCAGTTTCTTACTGCTCTTCATTGTGTTCTGTAGAAGCTGTTCTGCCAGGGCTAATTAACTAACAAGAGATTTTGAAGCCTTTTCTACACTCTTAACTGTACCCTGATAGCCTGCTTAACTGGGATTTGTCTGCTAGCATTTTAATAATTGTACATGATGTATATCAGCTCCTGTGGGCTGCTGTTAGAGATTTGATATTAAAGAATGTACTTTGGCTTATTAACCAAACATATAAGACCTGATAATACAGCTGTTGATAAGAGGTTGTGGGATTAGACCCCGGAACACTTGCCTTCCATTCCCATGTCTTAACCACTGCAGTACCATTTTTGTTATGGGTGTATTGTTGGATCAGTTTTACTTCTCTTAGGTATTTGGGACAGAAATGTCATGTACGTGCTGTCCTTTAATGTGCTCATGGATGAAAGTGCATATTCTGTGAAATGCAAGTTAATTAAAAACAGCAAGGAAAGCTTTTTACAAAACATTCAAAGATGGGGCTCTGAGCAGTCTGGTCTAGTGGAAGGTGTCCCTGCCTATGGCCGGGGGATTTGGACTGAATGGCCTTTAAAGGTCTTTCCAACCCAAACCATCCTACGATTCTATGCTGCTACTGTGCAGTTGCAAAGCTATCTGTACAAGATGTGACCTGAGCCAGCTGTTGCAGAAGGTAAGAACTTCATTCTTTATCTTCAGTGAGGGCTGACCCTAGAACTTGCTGTTGGCAAGCAATATGAGGCTCGGCACATATTGTTGCATGCCATTTTGGGGGAAGAAAGAATGAAGAAAAGAGTGAGATTGGGATCCAAGGAGCATGGAACACGAGTACAGCAGAGAAGATGCTCAGCTAAAGTAGGGGTGTCCCAAAACAGCATCTTTTTTTCCCATAGAATGATAATAAATTTACAAATGGATAACAGATTGTTTAGTTCCAGGACAAGGACTGTTCTTTTTAATGATTTCTCTTCACAATTCTTGTTGACATTGATGAGACACTCATTAACAACCAAAGGAGACTGCAAAGCTCTGCATTTGTGCTCATGGACTGCATTTAGGCCTGGTGGTAATTTCTGGAGGAAGATGGCCTTTGTCTTTTAACTCAGCTAGTCAAATCAGCAGGCAGGTCTTTTCCATTACGGCAAGCCCTCGGGAGGACTTTGATGTCTGGTGGAGCACACCCCAGCTTTTGTTCTGTGCCTGTGCACGTTCCTTTCCTGGAGGGTGGTGTATGGGAGCCTGAGCAGCCTCACCAAGGCATGGGAAGGAGGGAGGCACTCTCCCAAGCAAAGCTGCCCGGCAGCTCTGACACGGCTATCCTTTGCAGACCTGGAAGAGAGCCAGTGCACTGTCACTGTCCTTTGAGAGACGTCACTTTTGTCCTTCTGCGCTCTGAACTAGGCTTGTGCTCAGTTCGTGCCTCTCCTGAGAAGTTCAAGGCTCTCGCTCTCCCTCCAGTGGCAGGAAAAAGCTCCACACTTACTGGAGTCACTTGTTGCTACTATGAAGGTCAAAGCCATCTCCCTTCCTTTCATGTTTTCTCACTTGTCCCCTCCTGATAAACTAAAACTGTGGCCTTGCTACCGCAGAAAGTGGGACCTCCAAGGGTGAGCCTGAATTTGCCATGAGCACGAGTGTGTTCCTGCTGACCAGTTAACTCCTGCCAGTGCTGTTCACTACCTACTGCATTCAGAGCTGGGGTGGCTGGGACACCCCTCTGTGATGTGTGTAGGATAGCCTTAATCAGCATCAGCAATTACTTTTTTTATTTTTCCAAACACATGAGTTCATTTCAAGAGACCTGAGATTCATTGCTATAGTATGTCCTACATTGGAGAGAATGAAGAGGAAGAAAATACCTTTCAGGCCCAATCTGTTTTCAGATAAACATTTCAATGTGGGTATGTGTAATCCTTTCTCTCCCAGACTTTAGTTTAATCCCTTTTCCCTGAACAAATAGGTGTCCTCTGGCAAGGAACTGATGTGTGGCTGTAAATAGGCAATGTTTTTATTATCCAGTTAATCTCCATTTATTATCACATATTCAACAAACAGCAGACGCTCCCCTGCTTGTTTGTCTGTTCACAGGAAGAAATTTTATCTTAGTCAGTGGATTATGGTAAAGGCTGACTGAATCACTGTGCTGCAACACGGTCAGCCCTTTCAGGGTTATTCAAACAATGGGACTGTCCAGCCAGCCAGATAAAATGTTTAATGCTCTAGATTGCCAAGATCATCAATTTGGTATTCATGTCTCTCTATAGCACTGCCTAAAGCCAGCATTTAAATGAAGCTAGAGGTTACATCAGTGTAGCAGATGGGCTTTGAGCATATGGCTGCAATACACATGGTGTTTTGAACTGTGAGGCTGAATTCAGGGCTAGTCTTAATCACTGCGTCACCACTTTTCAAATGCAGTGTTTTAAACTCTACCCAACAGGCTGAGGATGTAACATACCTCACTCTGTCAGAGTTATAAATTGCAACCTAGAGTAAGGGACTGCGGATTAGCAGAACAGTGAAGTGTCTTGTTCATGTTTTCTCAGTTGCTGCACGTGTCTGAAATTAACTTCCGCCTTTCCCCGGAATCCCTTGCACTTCACATCCCTTGTGCTGCTGCTCTGCTTTCTTCCCTGAACATTTTTCCTCTCCTCCTAGCCTGTTGCCTCGTCAGGGTCATCTGTGTCCATGCACCAGCAGGCTGGGTTTCTGGATCTCTTTTTTCCGTCTTAATTGAAGCACAGCTTTGTACACAACTGCCACTAACAATCAGTACTGTACAAGTGCTTGGCTCAACAAAGTTCCTGAACTGTGTTTTCCCAAGCATCTGCTATGAAAGCAAGGGTTGGTCTTCCTCAAAACAGTCAGTACTGATCAGCAGCACGTTCCTCCTGCTGATGGTCACAGCAGCTGCAGCTGCACTCAGATGCTCAGTTTACCCCAAACCATTGTCTAATTCAGTGTTTTTGCTGCCTTGAGTCCACGTCTCTGACTTTGCTGATGTCCAAGACAACATTTCCATTCTGTGTTGAATGCTGACCAGATAAAAGTTTGTCTTGAACATGATCATTTATATCTAACATTTCTTCCACATTGGGCTATCTTTGTGGCTCCTCTGCTGTGTTTTGCTACTCATTTTGCTAGGGATTGGTTTACAGACATAGTCCAGGCAGAACAAGAATTACTACGCCTTGTACCTTGCTGCATGGCAACCTTGAGGGACTTAGTGACTATATTTATTTGCACAGTTGCTCTCAAAGTGATTAGTCTGCAAATTCTAATGCATTCTTTGGAAGGGGTTCATTCATGCCCCATTTTCTGCCGTGTAAAGTTTCACACTATGGCTGAGCTTGCCTTGACAAAATAAAAAGGAAAATCTAGTAGTATTAGGGGATACTGTGATGCAAGTTAGAGTACTGATGTCTTGGATTACTGTTATCATACAAGCAAAGCCAGTAGTTATTTAAGTGCAAGGAGTGGACGTCAAGGTAAGGCACAATGTATAAGTGAAGATGAAATGAGGAGATCTAAGAAAAGGACCTCCCTGAGCACAGACAGCTATCAGAGAGCATTTGTTGTGCTGTTGAGGAGGGTGCTGGGTGGTCAGCTCTATTGCTAGGAAAGTGTGTGTGTGTATGAAAAAATTCCCTTGATGGTGCTGCACACTCATCTTCTAAGCAGTTCTGAAAGCATCTGAAAGCAAAACCTTTGTTGTGTGCTAAAAGCAAGCCAGCTTTTTGGACCAGCACCATTCCAAAGCTGGCACATTGTTTGTGTCCTTATTGCTGCAGTATTCCTTTTCTGTCTAGCACGATGCATAATCTGCCAGCAGAGAAAAATTACCACTTCTGGCTTATTCAACAAGAGAGGGTGCATGCTCACAGCTATAAAGAAAATGCAGAAGATATTTTTTTTCCTGACACAAGTGAAAAGGATCTTCTAGCACTGTAAATAGTGGGTCTGGATCTTTGGTACTTCAAATCTTCATCACTGCAAGCCCTAGCTGCAGACTCATGTACTGGTCATTTTTTTCCTCTGATAAGAGGATTAGGATCAGTGCAAGGACATGCACTGGGCTGGTGTTACAGGATCCAAGGTAAGGGACCAACCTCAGAGTAGGCAGATCTTTGGCAGGAGGTGTGAGAGGTACTTCTGGAGACAAATCTTATTTTGGCATTTGGAATGCTGACTCAGAACTTGACAGTAGAAAATAATCTCTTCCCTTGGACCAGCAGTGACAAATATTTTTCAGAAGAGCTGAAATTTCTTCTGGTTCTGTTGGTACACTATGACATATAAAGAAAATGCTTATAGGGGTTTCAGGCTCCTTAGTTAATAATGGGGAGAGTGAATAAGTAGTTTAACTTTTCTTAGAAATTAGTCTAAAACAATCCAGAAGGCCACTCTACAAAATTAATGTCAAAATAGCAGTTGATGCAAGCTGGACTTAATAATGATTTATGCCTCCTGGAATACACAGTGGGTGAATTTTCAAGTGTAGTTAAATGATTCAGCAATAAACATTGGTGGACATTTGTTTGTACTTCATTTGTGGTCTTTTAAGGGTACTGAACCATGCAGACAGGCTTCAGATTTATAGGTACCTTTAAAAGATCTGACATTGTGAGAACGCTTGAGTTTAACAAGAAAACAGGTAGAGAAATATGAGGGAAAAACTGTTCTTTCTGTAAGTATATAATTATGGACAACAAAAAGTTAAACCACAGTGTCAGTTTTGGAAAGGATGTAGAAGTTAGAGCCTTATATGGTGACATCAGTGGTAAGGGCTCCAAACAGTGCTAGCAGAGGTGTTTTAAAACTTGGGCAAAGAGCAGCAGAAAGCCTTCTTCTGGATGCAGAGGTATCCCTGAAAAACCTTAAAAGCTAGTGGCTACATGGCAAGTTCTAACCTAAATACCATAAAGAAACCTCCCCCTCTTCTTCATACAGTTTTGAAGTGTGAGTACATTACTTTATACTTTATTCCTAATATAGTGACATTTTTTGCTTTATTCTGTAGATTCAACCAGTTATTGATGAAGTCTTCTCATTTTCTGAAGTTCCAGAGGCCTTTCTGAAGTTGGAAGGAGGACATGCACGTGGAAAAACAGTGATCAATGTAATTAGTAGACAATAAAGTATCTTTAATCATTATTCTGCCTGCAGTCAGTCCTTGAACATGAATTGGTATGTAGCAAGTGTTTAATTTTTAAAAGCTCATACAGGATGCATAACTTAAAAATCTTGTTTTAGAAAAGCCTCTGATTCCTTCATACTCTGCCTTTTAATAAGCAGACAAGACATAGTAATGTCTCTTAGGCATTTCTACCTGAGAGCCATGTTTAAAATATAGTTGTGACTTTTGCAGAACACCCCTCACTCTTAGGATAAGAGGAACAGTCTGCAGCATTTTCCTTTTGTATATCTTGGGCTTTTATTTTTCAGATGCAAGTCCTGAAATGGTGAGGCACACTCTTATCTACTTGTCTGTATGAAACCTGTGCTGTTTTTCCTTGGCTTTCCTACTTCTATTTACCTTCACTAATGTAGTGAAGGTAAATAGAAGTACTTAAGTGGTACTTAAGCTATTTCACTCTTAGAACTAAATGGTCACATCACTTTCTCAAGATTGATACTTTGATCTTGTTATGGCAACTCTGTCATGACACAGCTAAGCTAAATAGAAGCATTGAACAAAATCAGTCTGTAACTAATAATTATTCTAATTGCCCAACTCCTGGCCCAGATTCAGCTGACTGCAGTGTTTGTGCAAGTAGGGTAGACATGATTTTTGTCCCTGTTCCTGGCTGTGTCTCATCAGTGCTGGTGAAACGCTGGAGGGGGTGTTTGTCTGGTGGGCTGTTTTTCAACTTGACATTTTTCCAGAGATGGGCTATGGAGTAACTTCCCCTGCAATTATGCAGGTGGATTGAAGGAAAGTGGCAACTTCTTAAGTGAGAACTGTCCATTTACTGCAGTGCAGCTGTGGTGGTGCACAAACCATGTCATGCAACACTTCCACCAGGGGCCAGAAGTGGCAGCCGTGTGAATGGTGGCCCCGTGCAAAAATGCTTATACAAGTACGTGTACAAAAATGTACAGAAGATTCTTCTTGTATAGAAGAATCACCCATTTCTCAGAGCCTGCAGCTATTCCACAGCATGTATTCACTCCTCAGGGGCTGGCTATCGCAGAGGAATTATGGACAGAGATGGGCACAAGATGAAAGCAAAACTAATCATAAAATGTCATTTTTCTACCTTTAAAATAATTTCAATAAAAACATTACCTAACTTTAATTTATTTGTAAAATGCTATATTATATATAGCAAGAGCACATCAATATGACAAAGTACCACTGTTTGGAACCAGTAACATCATATTTTCTGTTAAGGACTAAAAGCAGCACATTTCAGAGCAACAAAACTTCAGTGCGTCTTTACAAAAGGAAGAAAATTAGTAAGGCACTTCCTCTAGGGTGCTAATAGCAAAAGCACCAGTATCTTTTGAGGCAATACAATAGTAATGAAAATGTTAATTTTAAACAGATTTACTATGCAAGACAAAGGCCTGGATGCTCCTCGGAGCAGCTTGTAATAACACTGGTCCAAGCCAGAACAAAACACAGCAGCATAGTACCAGAGTTTGTATTTTACCTTTTTGCCAACATTATTAAAGAAAACTAACATGACCAGGTTCAAAGTAGAGCAACAGAAGGACCTCCTGCAGTCTTCAGAACATCCTACATGTCACAAGCTCTTTACCAAACCAGTAACACTTACTTGGAATGGGCACAGCCCTTGTGGCTGGGCATGTATCCAGGCTTGGCTGTGCCCCTTCCTAGAGGAGTCTGACACAACTGTCCAATGGGGAGCCAGGAGCCCACCACTAATATTGCTCTCTAACATCTCCAGAAATATTGGGGAGTTGGGCATTCTCTATGGTAAGCCCAACAGGCATGGCTGAAAAAATCAGTAACCTCAAGTGCTTACAGGCTGTTGCAGTCATCTTTAGTAATTCTTTCTGTAAGAATTCTGTTTCCTATACAATTTTGGAGTTCATTAAGACTCTACTCACTGAAACTGTTTTAGAAGGTACAAATGTGTTTTGGCAAAGCAGAAAAATACCAACTCGAAGTTAAGCAACCTAGAAAATGGACAAATTCTTCACATTCCAATGCATCCTTTTGCCTGTCCTCTGTTTGTCTAACAAAATATCTGCTACTTTACATCCTCTATACATGAGAAAATGTAGAATTTTTTCTTAATTTAGGACTTACTATATTAGCATACTAACTATACTTGAAGCCACATATTAAAATTTCTTTGGATGTGCTGTACTAGCAGTCTTTAAACTTTCAGTAAACATAAGTTTGTTCCAGTGAACCAAATATATTAATTTCCTGTAGTGAGTATTTCTCTATACTACAGCCCACAGGTCCAAGTTGCTATACCCACGTACACACTGCACTCCTGTCCTTTATAAAATAAGTCGCACTTACTGACTATTCTGGGTTAACTACTCACTGACATGATAGTAACTCCGTGGAGTCTCTCCCATGTTCAGTTGCTCCCTTCACAACAACAACAACAACAACAACAACAACAAAAAAAAAAAAAAAAAAAAAAAAAAAAAAAAAAAAAAGGAAGGTTTTGAGATACTCAAGCTTTTATAGGGAAAATAATCTTGGATAGGGAGGTGAAATCATTCTGTTGCTTGCCCTTTTTTAAATTGTGAAGAAAAGACAAAACTCTCATCACTGATCCTGTATCCTTCAGAGATGGCAGTGCCAATTCCAGTGTCCAGCATAGTGGCTAATTCAAATATCACCTCTGCTTCACTGGGTTTATACAACCAGCGGTTCCCAACACTGCGTTAACTTTTCTTCACTGACTGTGTTGACAACGACATGGTCACAGTCATACTGTGTGCCTCCTGTAGAGAGAAACATCAAAGAAGGGAGGTTATCTTTGAAGTAAGAGACAAATACTCTAGGTTTCAGAAAAGCTCTGTAAGAGCTGGTGTAGTCGGCCCATAGCTCTGAGAAGATAAACGTATTTTCATCACTGCCTGCTTTTGGAATTTATTTTTGAAACAGTTCATGAATTAACCTGGATCATTCTGCCTTATTCTCTCCACCCCTTTAGCAATTCAATTTCTCAACTTTTTCAGCCTGGATGGAAAAGGAAAGAAACACTGCAGTACAGTCAGGTGCAGCTCCTTGAAGACTGTGACTTCCCAAAAGTCGCATTTGACATTCAGTTTTCCTGCAACAATTGTCAATTGTCACTTGGCTCTAAAAATAGAGTGAAGCTGTTTAGATGATGAAGTAAGTCCTTCTGCTAACAGACAATACACACATGATCAAGTCAGAGACAAGGTCTGGCACTTGTTTACTCCTTGCCATTATAATCCTTTATTTTAACCAGATGAATCACAAGTTATCATGCACAATGTATCACCCAATGTTCAGCTGTTTCCACTGGCAGCTGAACGTATCTGAATGCAAAATAGAAATATTTATTAGAAAAGCTTAATCTACTTATGTGATACATGTTCTCATAGAAGAGCACTATTAATATTCTGACAAGAAACTGGGAAGCAAAGACACGTTTGACTGGAGCTGACAGTCAGAATTGATGTTTTTTCCCTCAGATCTAGTATGTACTGCAGAAATGTAGGACACATGCATTTCCTGTAGTATAACACACCTGCAAAGCAGGTAGTATTCCCACTGGAAAGTAGCCATTTATACAAAGCACCAGGACACTCCCACGGACACTGTCTTTTTATTCTGCACCCCAATTGCCTCCTGACTGAGCAGAAGACAAGTCTGGCAGCAGAAAGCTTATGATGAGTGTAACATACTGAGCTTTGTAGCTAATATTTTTTTTTTTTTTTTTTTTTTTTTTTTTTTTTTTTTGTAGCTCAGTTATCACTGTGAGTGCAAAATTTTTATTAAAGTGGTGTCTGATAGAATGTAAACATGTTAAGATGGGAAAAGATGGGATTTTTTCTTCAGTGGATAGAGACACTATTTACTTTGATAGCATGGTGCTCTGGACAAGGCTTTGTGCTATGCCAGTTTATCCACAAGGTGGCATTGGCAACTGCACAGTTACACAACTGCATTCATTTGCTGAGGAATTCTTTAACACACAATTTGTGGTCCAGGATGGACCAGCAGAGTTGGCAGAAACAGGCAATGTTCTTACTAGGCTTTCTCAAATGAAAGCTAAATGCATCTACTCTTTTGTATTTACTGTACAGACTTACTTTATTTTAAAGCTAAGAGTGCATCTATACTTCCACTACCAGACCTATCAATTGTAAAGTTTCTTCAATTATAAATGCAGAACACATAATTGCTTTTAACATGATTAACTGAAGAAAAGGCAATGCAGTAGTATTTCTGCTTGTTTGGAACAGGCTCCCCAGGAAAGTGGTCACAGTACCAGACAGAGTTGAAGATGATTTTGGACAATGCTCTCGGGCACATGGTGAGACTCTTGGGGGGTGTCCTGTGCAGGTCCAAGAGTTGGGCTTTGATGATCCTTATAGGTCCCTTCCAGCTCAGGATATTCTATGATTTCAGGCATTCAGTCCTGTTTAGTTCTAAATTGCTGACTGTTGACTATGCTGTTTTTCTGGTTGGTTTGGGGGTTTTTGGGGGTAGTGGTGGTTGTAATTGACATAATTAATGTCACAGCATCATTTTAAAACCAATTTTAAAACAGCTAAAAAATTAATAGAACAGATACAGAAAATGTTTATTCCCTTCACCCAAAAAAGCAGTTCTGTAAGAACATCTGATTATGCTAATTCTGCTAATCATTCAATTTGCTACTTTTTTAGACCTTCTGTGAAGCTCTGAAAACGAAGTTCAGAAACAATATCTACACAAATCAAATTACTATGACAAAAGTGACTCCAAAATATACATCACATGTCCACAGACCCCAGGCTGCTATGGCAGAATCTCACACTTGCCATATAGGTATAGCCGTTAATAATCAAAAGAACCTCACCTTTTTGCATCTAATCACATCAGTATACAAGCCTGCCTTTGCTTTCCTAATATCCTTTGGCTATTCCATCTACAACTACTATATAAGAAGATTTGCACTTACAGAAATTAATGAAACGTTAGGTTGTTCTTGCTTCATCATTTTAAATAATCATATTCACATTGCCTGAAAATTAACTGAGGCTATCTACAGCGAGTGGACACTGAGACTACAAGATAAGCAAGTACTGTGGGTTGCTAAATTGTACGAAGGAGAAATGAAATGAAGTCTTAGGGCCTGTATAATTCAGGAGGTCAAACTAGCTGATCGGGTCTTTTTTGCTTCTAGATTAAAGCAACTGAAGCACCATCCTTAATTTATGGGAGCGTTTAGTGTGTATCCCACTGCAAATACCATGTAATTAAGACCCAATGTAATGAGATAACATTTGCTTACCTTTGATATCTAAAACCAGCTTGGGTTTCATCTTGCTATAAATTCTGCCATCAGGACTAATATGCCAATATTGTTTGTCTTCATTCCGCTCAAATGACAGACCGAGTTTAGAGCCAGGAGTTATAAGATTTCCAACAATTGTCAAGCAGCAATCCTCTGCCATCTGTGTCATCAGAAAGGCAACAGCAATTACTCAGAATGGCCTTACTTCTACTGTCCACTGTTTTTTTAATCGAATAGGAGAGATATCATCAGGTGAGAATAGAATTCAGAAATTACGTTCCCTCCAGGAATCCATTTTTGCCCCAAACTCAAGACTCATCTTTCTTTTGTTCCTGTTTATGCTGACACTCTCCACTACACGGGAACATTGAAATAACTATGCTGTATCAGATCAAAAGGAACAATTAGCACCTGTCTCTAGCAGTGGCCAATAACTGAAGATTACATTGATACCATGGAAGATGACATTGACTGTACTCTCGTATGCAGTATGTTCCTGGTTATCTCTTCCAGGCTACAGCAGTTGCCAGCCCAGAGACTTTTCCATGCATCTTGGAATCTTTAATGCTCATTTTCTGTCCCATGTGTGAATTTATTAGTCACTACCCACCAAGATCAGTGCAACCCTTTAACGTGAACACCCTTGTGTATTGTAACCCTTCTATACTGCAGCAAGCAGTTCCAAATCCTGACTACCACTATTTTTAAAAACATAAATTCAAAATAATTTGATATGCGACTAGTTTTATTCGATGCTCTCCTCATCCCTTGATTATTTTAAAGGATGTGTTGTCTATGCTATGTTTGCAGAGACTTCAAGCACATCATCCCTCAAAGTGTACACTTTGTAGGCTAAAATGTCCTTGCTATTTTGTCTCTTCCTTGCATAGAGGCTCCCCATTTCCTCTGAACATATTTTTTTCCAAACATTTCTAGCTTTGCAGTAACCTTTTCATGAAGAGGACATAACTGCACAGTATCAAGTGTATGAATTTCACAGGGTATCACAGTAATATTTGCTTCTTTGTTCTACACTATTTTCCTAGCCAATTGTATTACTTGATTCCAAACATCTGCAATTGTCTTCTTGGTTAAAAAAAGAGCTGGCAAAAATCAAGCTTATTTCAAAAGAGTGTTAAGGCTGTATTACTAAGTAACAGTTAATTTTTCTAGATAAACAGTGATTTTCAGTAGATCATCATAAACTGTGCCTTTTAACTACTGAATGCACTTCTGTGGCAGATTGAACATTCATCTGTCATTGTTGAAATGGCCCTAAATTATTTTACAAGTATTTTTGAAAGCACTTTCTTGAAAAAGTCATACTTCTGACTATCATAACCTAGAATTAAAGAAAGTTGATTTGGTTGTGAAATTCTCACTTGTATCTGAAGAAGTGTTCTCTAGTGGGACTAGGAAAACTCTGAGCTTAGACATTAGGTCCACCAGGCCAGAACTTCACCCATCTCCATGAAACTCATAAAGAGTAAGGAGACCTGCATTCATATCTGTTTCTGAAAAAAGAGCAGAATGACTTTCATATCTTGCTTACTACTTATCCCACATACTCAAAACAGTCCTTCCTAGAAAATCCCAGGCACAGCTCAAGGTCACATCTCATGACTCAGTCACTGAGATGACCCAAGCTTACAGGAAGGTGCAGGTTCTTCCAGTGACCTATGTCTGCCTCCATGCAGGTAGCTACCCACCCACCCAGGAGCTCAGTTTTCTTTGTAATATATGGTTAAACCCTATTTTTGGTTTGTGCAAAATGGATTTACTGCTATTCATCAGAAAGATGGCAGAGCTCTGTAAGAGTTCAGTCACTTAAGATCAATGTTGCCAGCTTGCACTCTGCACTAAGCTACCTGATTGCTATACAGCACAAGCTGTGTATTTTCTGTGCACAGAAAATTTGCTTTATGAGATACAGAAAAAGGGCAAAAACCAGGAGCATTTATCCAAAGCTGTATAATACCACACTATCTCAATATGAAAACTTGTTGACATGTTTGAGAAGCACCATCAAAAGAGAAGTCTTCTGTATGTCATATTAAAGCTTTTAGCTTACTTTGCATCATTTTGCTGTCTGCATAAATCCCTTTTACAAGTGCATGTGTCCTGTAAACATGTCCAAACAATGCCTTAGCTTATTAACAGTAAGATTCTTCCCTCCAGCATAGATGACATAGTTATAAATGGCTCCTTTGAAGTTATACAATCCTATAGAAAAAGTTCACATGATTCTTTGCAGTCAAGCTGTTTAACAGTATTAAAGTAACTTAATTTTCTTTTGGCTGGCATCCCTACCTAAGACTGTTAATGCTTAAACATTATATGAACTGTGCATACCTCTGCTCACCTCAATGACAATTTGCACATGATTAGTTTTATGGACTGTGAGAAAAGTAGGGCTTCATTTGGAAACTTGTACAGAAGAAAGAAAAAAGGATGGATTTGACAAATACAGGGATAACCAGAAAACAAACAAAAAACCCCAAAACAAAAAAATCCCACCCCTAAATGGCTCAAAAGAGTGGGATTTTATCTTTAAGCTTGCCTAAATGCAGAAGAGGATATTGTCCTAGGGTGACTATATGATGTTTGTATTTTTAATCATCTGTTTCTTCCCAAATTTGCCATAAACCGGTACAAATACCAACCTACATTACACTAACTGTCCTACTGCAAGGTATGCATAGGTCAAAATATTATCAGGAAGGGTCTCCCCTGATTTGATACTTTTGCAATACTTTCTCTCAAACTTTCAATTATATGAAAAAGTATCATACAACTAGTTTGTATCATCTGAAAAAGGCAGACTTGATTAAAACAAAACAAAACAAAACAATACCCAAAAAACCAACTCCCTACAGAAAGATTACATTATACTTGAAACAGATTAAGTCTATAAAATAAATGAAGATGCTGCAGTAGGAATTAAATTCATAAAGCTCTACTACTGGAGAGGAAAAGGGAAAATGCACATTGAACTCAAACCTTACCCGACACTTTATGAATCCATCCTGATAAACCCAGATTTGATCATCTGAGTCTGTATCTTCTGCAACCTGTATTCTGAGAAGATTCAGATTATCTAGGTTGCCATCAGCTGACATGAATTTTCCTGTTTCCTTGTTTCGAAGCCTGAAGTACACACGTTTCTGCACAAAACAAAAGAACTCTTTAACCACAATCTCAGCAGAGAACACATCCTGCTCTGAGTTATCTTCAGAGCAGTTACTGTTAGTGCTGAACCCCAAACCTCCCTCTTTCTGAAAGTTTAACTTTTTTATTTGAGAACTTAATTCAGAAGCCCATAAACATGTGGACGAGACAAGCTGTGAGAACTCGCCACTCTGCATGGAGAGTTTTAGGCTTTCTTGTGCACTGAAATCAGCACACACTGGAAAGCTAAATAATTTTTAACTCAGAGCAGAACTAACTTCTCTCGGCTAATTCCATTCCACATCTGCTCTTAGCTTTCATTAAGGCTGCACTTGTGTGGCCTATTCCAAATGAACACTTCTGTTCAGACAAGCTCTCAGCAGGGCAGTCACAATGCATTATTCCTAATTCTGCTTAGGGCTATACACAGACAAAGCTATGACAGCAAGCAAATGAAGTTGGTTACAGGTACAAGTAACCTATGAATTAGAAAAAGCTGTTTCTCCAATTAAATATGGCTCAGGAAGACCCTCAAATATTAAAGCTTCCAGGACTGCTGCACCATTGGACAAGATCCTACGTCTTTATTTAGAGAACAACATAAAGAGTGCATGACAAGAATAAATTTTGCATTAGATTTGCAAATTATTCTACCAATTAATAACCAGGGAGGGACTTTTCCTCTTAAATCAAGACAAAATCACTACTAACTGAAGTATCTTTTTTTTTTTTTACCAATTTTCTTGTTCCATAAATAATGCAGATAGTACAGACAGTATGCCAGCAACCAGTCTAGGTACTAGTTATGAAACAACTTGAAATATTTTATATATTGTAGTTATAGCCATTATTTATTAATCCTTAATTAATCCTTATATGCTGTCTTACGTACTTTGGTTTAAAGGATGCTTAATTAACAGTTTAAGCTGTGTAACTGCAAAGCCATGTAGCATATTCAAACAGCTTTTATTATACACAAAACTCTGGATTTCTTTACACAATTGCCCATGCTGAAGTTTGTCACATGCCTGTGACAAGGCTGTAATGCTGCTTTGAACTGCATAGCATCTCCCCAACCCCATGACAAGATATAAATTAGTGCTTGATGAGCTCATGTCAAAGCCCACTCACCTGCAGTAAAGGTCTCAGAGAACCTATTTGACAAAAGCCACTGGCTTTATACCAATCTGGAATTTCATTTGGTGTTAACAACATCTGACATCCCCTGTAATTACTGTGTTCATAAATTATCCATCTATGAGGAGAAAAAATAAGACAATGTTTTAACTGCCAAATTCTGCTTTGGAATCAATAAATGAGTTTAATAGAAATCTGTCCCACAATATAGTAGTGTTTAGCTTTGGAAAGTCAATTACCTTCTTTGTAACAGGCCTTAAAAAATAATAAAATAACAGACTGATTTAGGTCAGCCACAGTGAAATGGGTTCAAATTTTAGAGTCCTATTATTTAAAAATTACAAGCTGAATGAAGCAAAGCATTTTCTTGGGAGAACCCAACTTTTAAATACCATTTGTTTTCAGCAGGCACTGTGACTCCTCAAGGACCATAGATCTATATTCTATAAATGCTATATTGCTGCAGGTGCAGAACCAGCTGGTTTGTGTATCTGAATTTGGACAGGCCTAGTTCACGTGAGAAAGAACTACTATGAATGCTGCCTGGAACAAGCAAATACTGGAAACTGCAACAGGGTAAAGTTCTCTTGGGTATTTTGATAGAGATGTTATTTCATAACGTCTCTCTTCTTTCCAAATACCTGCAGTAGGGGTGGGGAAGAGACAGAGCAAGAGTGCACATAGAAAAAATTTGTTTAGCGTTCCCTAACACACATCCAACTACACTTAAAATCACACATTGAGTGCAATCTATCAGAACCCAACTTCTGATTCTCCATTATTGGCACAGCCAGTGAATAAAATAGGCTGCCATACAGTGCAATTTCTAGAGTTTTCTCACAGTGATGTGCTGGGACTCTCTGGTAGCCCATGGGGGTTTGAGTACATGAACACTCAATATGCTCATTTTCAGGTTACCTCCTTCCTCTGACTGTTTTCTCACCAGACTTCTCCACCCAGAGGCAAACTCACTTTAATTTTGGTGCTTTTTCACTGCTTAATACACATCTATCCCCAGATATGAAATTAAGAGAATTATAAATGGAGGTCTCTTAGCCAAGGAAGAGAAGATGAAATCCTCTTCAATAACGGAGGCAGCAGGGGCAAGAAAACTGTAAACCCTGTATTTTTACACATTTCAGCAGCTGACACTGCTATAATGAAATCAGAATTTTCATATCATAGTCTATGTTTCCAGTGATTCACAAAAAAAAAAAAAACAAACCAAAAAAAAAAAACAACAAAAAAAAAAAAAAAAAACAAAAAAACCAAAAAAAACCAAAAAAACAAAAAAAAAAAAAAAAAAAAAAAAAAAAAAAACAACAAAAAAACAAAAACAAACCACCACAAAACATCCAAACCCACATATATAGGAAACACACACAATTCACAATTCCATTACCTGGAATAATGACATCTGCCAAGAAGTAACTTGATGTTTGTCTTCATGTTATGGAAAGTGAGAATCAACTATATTGTGGTCATGGTGAAAGATACTGAAACCTTGGGAGGCTTCATAATACAAACATGTACCTTTTCTTACAATCTTTGTTTCAAAGTTCAGTTCAGTGTGCTAAGGAAACTCTTTGACTAGCTTATCCTGATGGGGAAAATTATTTGCTCTACAGATTTGCTTATTAGCTATCCACTTGAGGGCAGCCTTAAGCTACCCAACAGCATCTCTCTAGCACACACCTTGGAAATTTACCTCTTCAAAAGAACACATTTAAATGCAAAGCAATAGTAACATGGATCTATCATTAAAACCCAAAAAACCCCAAACTACAAAACCCACCAAAAGTGGGGGCAAGTATCTTAGAGGTAGAGGCTAACAACAAGGAAAAAACCAAAAAGATAATTTAACAGATCTGCTGGAATCCTAGAATATAGGACAGTAGTTATAAAAATGCTTCCAAACAGCTTTTAAACTTCATGACAGTATTTTTTTACATGATCTTCAAGGGTACATTTAGAGAACACAACTGCTTAAAAACAGCTACCAAATCTAATTGCTAGATTCTCATCCAGTTCCTGAAGTAAAAGGGACTGCTACTACTAACACCAAGAGAGGTGAGATCATGGTCTGATTGTACCTTTGTGTCCACAGCCGAGGTTAAAGGATGACCATGAAGACTTATTAAAAATAATTTTGAAGTTATGACACAGATCCCAAACCAAATGATTTTTTTACGACTGAGACCTAAACCAAGAGCACAGACGTTGGTTTTAAGAATGCTATCTAAGCTGATTTTTATAATATGGCATGAGAGAAGACATGAGTTTCCCTGAGAGCTTTATTCAAATTCCTTTCAACTCCTAGCAAAGGACAGAGTCAGTGATAACATATTGTTGAGACAGGATATGAAAATGCTCTGTAAGACGAAATGGCATTAATGCACTACACACATTATGATATTCTAATTTTACATTCTGTGGTTCCATCACACCTGTAAAGTTGAGTAAGTACTTCACTCTAAAGAATCAAAAGGTGATTTTAAACTTACATGCCACCAAGGACTTGAACTGAAGCTATTCGAGGATTGTATCCCAGGAACTGAAGATTTAAGATTTCTGTACTGAACTCGATTTTCTTTCCTTGGAAACCCGTCTTTTCAAAAAGAGCTATGCAGGGCTCAGACAGCTCCTGCAAAAGGAAGATAAGTGCTTTTATAGGATGTTGGAATTCCAGATGGTGACTGTGAAAATCAGTACTCCACAAACCCCTTCAGAAGTTTCTTCTTGATTGTTTAATATCAAAAACTCTGAATGTTTCTGCTATACAACTCTCTAATTAAACCTGAAAAGTCATGAAAAACCCTTATACAAAATACATGAGGGATCTGCTCGCATGGAACATAAAGCTGCCTCATCTTCAGGCAAAGACCTCTGTGGCTCGTTCTTGCACAATACCTTAAGTGTGTTTTAAAATACATTTTAATCAATGCCATATCTCTCTTCCATTGCACTAAACCCCACTCGTGGGAATTTTCTTACAAAGAGCTGAACAGACAGTAAGATAATATTGATTTCTACAGCTTCAAATGATGACAGCCTTGTCAGCACTGCTTATCACTTACTGCATTAATTTTTAACTTTTACAGTAGGTTACGGCAACTTCAATCTCTGACTAGACAAAAGATTCAAGATTCATATTAATGAGGTAAAAATTCATTGCAAGTGAAAACTGTAACACTGGAATCCTCCAAATTGCTGTGGGGAGATGATTCTTCTCCTCTGTCAAAATGCTTCTGGTGTCAGAGGGATTCTGCCTACATGAAGCTTTCTGCAACACTGAATCCAATTTTAATGTCTTCTTCAAAAGGGACTTTGGACTCCCTTCTGTGAGGCAAAGTATCTGTAGTGGACTGAAAATAACCTGTCATAATGAAGGCCTTCCTGTGGAAGCTGGGAGGTAGGGTTTGAAATTCCCCAGGGTAAAGTCAATTAAGCCTGAGTGTCCTGGTGTTACAGTGTACACTCATAGACAGAAATGACAGTGCCACTCCCTTTCTCAGAAATCTTCCAGCCAACGACTGCATAACAGCAACGCCACAGCCAGAAGAGCTCCTTCCTTCTGGCATGTGTTCAGCGCACTCACACATCAACTGGATTGGGAACGCCTGACATGACGCAAAGTCTCGACAGACTCCCATCCGGCCTCAGGCATGGAAACAGGCCCTCCAAGGCAGAGCTGGCTCCATGCATGCATGGCAGCTCATATATGCATGCTTCCATGTGAATTTATTAGGCAAGACCTCCCATCTACCCATTTCCAGACAGTGCTTAAATTCCTCTCTAATCTTCCTTTAGATGTTTAAGGGCTCAGATGACGGCGTTGCATGAGCGTCACCATTACCTGCGCAGCAGTCCAACTTATCACAGAGCGAGCAGCTGAGCTGTGTTTCCTGATGGCACACGTGCTGCTAGGCTGTGGAAGATGCCAGGAGAGGCCTTTTCACTTTACTCCAAAATCAGAGTATGCTCAGCCCCACCACGAAAGGCAACACCAGTTAGATTGTCATGCACCACCACGGGTAAAGAGCCCAACAGCACCAGTCACACCGTGATGACGTCCCAGTGCCTCTGAACTCTTAAGTCCTTTTACAGACTGGCACCTGCCCTTTGAACATGCAACTTCTCAGACAACAGCCTTTCAGCCTCATGTAATGCTTTAGAAATAATCTTCTTGCAAAGAAAACAGAAACAGAAAAGCAAATCCTCCAATTTTCTGTCACACCTTACACTGGGCATTTTTTTGATTCAGCAGCGACACTGTTATATAAAACAGTGACAAGTGTAAGGTCAGCTCATGAATTTGCTGTCAGTTCTTCCCATGTACTGCACTGTATCAAGCTGGTGTTCCTGCAGATCTACATTTAGTTATTCCACAGGGTTTCTCATTGCAGATGACTGTTCAAGTATAAACCACTTTCACAGCTGTTTTTTATAGTATGCTCAGGAAGAAGAACTTGAGTCAAATTCTGTTTTCTACAGCGCAACCATGTGGAGCATGCAAAGCAAGCACAACCAAGATATAGTGGAATCTAACCCCCCAATACCTTTGAGCTTATAAACAGCCCTTAATATAGTTTCATAAGTTCCTTTATTTAAAAAAGCCTTTTTAGATTTCACTTACAGATGTATAAAATAACCCTTTAATTTCCTTTTTTTATGGTCCCTTAAAAACACTTCAGAGGGGTGTTTAACTAGATGAATATAGTAATATGACATTAAAATAGCAAAGGTGCTTCTCGTATAGAAATGTCATGAAAAATCCTGAGGAAAGTTATAGAAATGGCAGATGGTAGGGAGGAATTAAGATTGGCACTGCCAAAATACATTCCCAAAATATGCCTGACAGGTGAAACCAGGAACTAAAATAATAAGGCTCAAGCTTTTGGAAAATCATGAAAAACAAACAATGTAAGTAGTTAGATAGGAATGATCATTCTTTCTATTTTGGTTTGCTAATAAACCAATGAGCAGAGTAACCCATTCTCTTCTCTGCAGCTAGGGAGCCTCTGAAGAAGGAAGCAGCAGCACATGATTTGCAGACAGATGCAGCTCTGTGCTACTGTTTGAAGTGTGATAGAATATAGGGCTAGAACAAGTTTCACGAGTGTAAACAACTTAAAGAAGCACAGAACTGGCATTTTTGTTTTAACACAGTCTCTGTCACAAGTAGCAAATCTTTTAGAAGAAAGCTGATCCTTCCAGCTTGAAACAAGCATTTTAAACCCAGGAACTACTGAAATGAAACAAGCATTTTAAAGCCAGCAACTATTGAAATGTATTTAATTCATGGCAATCACCCACCAAGCTTGGCTAGAAACAATTCTATTGTTTTTAACAGGATCTGTCTACTAGACAGCCAAAGAGCTCAGGAGGCAGACATACTTGCTGCAGTTGTTTGTTTACAGAGTACATCAAACTTCTCCAGAGCCATGAAAGAGGATGACACATTTTTGTTCTCCTTCATCAACTTCTACACCACTGACAGGTTACCAAAATTACAGTGGAGTGCAATAAAGTTGCCAAATTCAAAGAAGAGATTCAATAGTGAACTCCTCCTTTTTTAGAAGGAGTACCATCTCATGTTGCTGTAAATCCCTGGAATCTTGACCACATTTTGCTAGTAATGACTTTGATCTTAAAAGATACTTGCAGATTCCGTAAGTGATCCATCATAATGATTGATTATAAGCTTGAGCAAACTCATTCCTGGCCACTGATGAGTTACAAAATATGTAAATGTAGTTTAGTTTGTATCCACCACACATAACAACACTGCTCAATTTTGTCAAATATTATGGGGTGTTGCTTTACCTTATCTAGAAGGGTGCATTATTTTGTGATTAACTCAAATTCCATTGTCCTGACGATAACAACAGTGTCTTATAATTACATGTATTTCATGCAAAGTTGCTTAATTAGGCCTGCTTTTTAAATATGCGCCATAAACAAGGTCCATGGTACAGATATTTCTTCACACCATCCTACCACCTTCTCAATCCATTCTAAGTGGTCTCTCCTACCAGAAAATAGACTTGACTCTTTACAGAAGTTCTTTTATATGCTGTTATTAAGAACAGGCATTCTAAGCAGTTGCTTCTGTAATGTCTTCTCCTTTGCAAAAACAGCACAGAGGTCAAGAAAACCTGACTAACTGCAGCTAGGACATTTAACTGCTACTGCACAGAAGAAACCCAAACCAAAAGAAACAAACCAACCACCCCCCGCCGCTGCCCCCAAACCCTCCTCTGTTGTATGTGTGCCATAGAATTTTTACTGTTGCAAAAAATGGGGACTCATCACTGTCCTTATCTTTACAATATTTTGAATAGGTTTTACTTACAATATTTATGATCCGTAAAGATTTTAGAACTGCTTGGGGTGAACAACCCATTGCTGTTAGATCAGGATAGATCCCTTCTTCCAACACATACTGGTTACCAGTGAATTCCTCCTGGTCATACACTATGCAGCTGTAGAAAGATGGAGAAGAAGTTCCCTCTTAAGACATCTGTGCCAGTAAAATGCAGCTGCATTATTTACAATGTTTTATCCTGAAAGATTGATGTGCAAACCGCAAAGCATTGTTCTCTCTGTCCCCATATATGAAACCACCTAATGTGTTAGAAAGCTAGTTGCTTTTCTAAAACTTCTACCATTTTAGTGATTTTGCAGTATTCATTCAGTATAACTTACCTGCCATCTAAAATTTTTGAAGACTTCACAGCAAATGAGTCAATACATCTTGTGTTTTTTTCAAATATTTGGCAGTTACCCTTGAATTCAGGCTCTGAAAATAACTGGACCTTTAAAAAGTTATAAACATATTTAAGGAAATTCATTCTTCTACCTTTTGTTACATCTCTACCATTAATTCTATAACTACATAAAAACACCCAGACTTCCTTGTTCACCTATGTCTGTCACCTCTTCAGTGTTACAATCCTTGCTCAAGAGAGCAAGGTAACAACTCCAAAAATAATTCTGGCTTTAAATCACTTACTGACATACAAAATAACAACACTAACAAGTATAGCTTCTTGGTCTATCTGCTGGTTAAGATGTTTAAATTCCCACAGAGTGGCCAGAATAGGCACACATTTATTAAAAGGCCATAAAAAAGTTTTCTTTTATATTATCAATCTGCTTAATCTCCAAAATGCATACTCTTCCCAGTAAATGAAAACTCTCTGTCTCTCAGAACACTACTGGTTTATAATCCTTGCACAGGACTCAGACAATATGCCAAGAAGCATGGTATATATTTGCAGGGTATATGGGCTTTATGAGCCTGTTACAGCTACAGACACAGTCTCATGTTGGTTCTTTCCCTGCTCCAAGGATAAGAGAGGATACATCCCCTAGAGTGTTTTGCCCGTATTAAAAAAAAAAAAAATCTAAGCAGCAAACTTGCTAATTTGGCTAGAGGATAATTAGCCGTGATCACATGAAGTGATTCACATTACAACATGCCTACCAGCTTTATTCACTCTTAATAGAGATAGGAGTGTGGGCAGGTACAGCATTCTCCAAGGAGGAACACACCGATGATGGATGCAGTCTGTTGGCTGCAAGCCACTACTTTGTTTCCTTAGGATAGGGTCTTAGTAGGCACATAATGTGAAGATGCAAATAATTTTTCATGCACACAGCTGAAAATAAGCAGCCTTGAGATTTTTATTCCCCATAGTTTATGCATTATCCCTATGCAGGAGATTCCAGTGAAGCGTGCTACTAATCAGGAGTACCAAACCAGGACAGCTAAAAATTGTCTCCTTAGTCTCCTCACTACTTTGACTGAAATGAAAATAAAAATAACAGTAAATTTGTACAGGGACAAACCTGAAAACCTGAAAAGGTTCAGAAAATAAGAAGGATGAAAAAAGCTGCCCATTAGCTTCACTGTCAAAACTACATATTAGTACTTGCACAAAGGAGACAATCCAATGTAGAAATATCCTAACTCACTGAACAGACAAGCTCTCCCTTCCATTTCCTTCCCTTACGATATTGACAAAGATGGCATTAACTTTTAAGCACAACTCAGCAGTATTTGTGAGTGAACAACTCCCTTCAAGTGCAACCACCACTAGCAAAACTCTTAACCAAAGAAATAGGTTCAAAAGGAATTAAGTCAGCGGTACCAAGAACAACAACATCTATCCTGTAGTGTTCTCACCAAAACATCATCTCTGTGGTAGAGCCCTCACCTCAGCAACAGACTCCAGGTCCTGCACCTCTGCACAGGGCTGTGGGCTCCAGCTCTATAAAACAATCACTGATAACCCCAAATTACCTCACTTGCTGAACCAAGACATCGCCGTTGCCCTAAGAAAGTTCCGATGGCAGTTGTGTATCAAATTCCACCTTCCTTGGGTCTTAATGTGCCTTACTCAAGAGGTTTGGAAAGTAGCCTTCCTCCACCTGCAGTCTTCACTTTTTGATTAGTCTGACATCTATGCAAATACCTGAGTGTTCCCCTGGACAAACAGCCACTTCTTTATTTACATGTTACAAACACCACACAGTATTGTTTCATGTGCTTAGAAAAGTATCTTACCTTGACTTTACCCCTTTCGCTTTCAACAATATCCTGCAAAAGTTTTGAGGGAAAGAAGGGAAAAAATATTTTCAACAGTGATAAAATAACACAGAAAATTTACTATTAATTATCATTTAAATAATATAAATAAACTGAATTTGATAGAAAAAATGGAGTTCCAAATACTTCAGAGAAACTTGCAAAACAAATAGAAAATTAGGTCCTTACCATAACAATGGGTTGAACTGAAGATATTTTGCAATTCTTTCCTCCCCATGCCTCAATGCTGGGATACAGCCCTTTAGCCAGTATATACTGCTCCCCTGTAAACTCAGGATTCTCATAAGCCACCCATCTAAAAGAGGAAGAAGAGGAGGGTGGTTGGTAGAAGTCACACTACTCTATTAAAATACAGGTTCATTACTGTCTTAATGTAAGAACAAATAAAAAGTTTCTGAAGTGCCAAATTATGATGCTGTTAAAACTCTAAACAAACCAGTGTATCTGATAGTGCAAACCCTATGCAAATTTTACCACCTTCTTGCATTATGTTGATACAAATCAGAGTGAATTAGCTAAGGCAAAGCACAAGTTCAGACACATCACATATCCTAAAAGTTATCTCCAGTAAGAATATTTCAAGATGTTTTAGAATTCTATTATTTTACCAAGGTCAAGTTCTTTTCTTAAAAAAAAAAAAAAAAAAAACCAAACCTAAAAAACCCAAACAAAACAAACAAAACAAAAACAAACAAACAAACAAACAAAAACAAAAAAAAAAAAAAAACCAAAAAAACAAAAAAAACCCCCAAAAAACCCACCAGACAGATATCAGAATACAGCTTTTTCAACAAAACTAATGTTCAGAGTAGTCTGGGCAGTAGCAATACTGACTTTTTATGTTGCCTGTAGCTACGGCTCAGTTGTGTTTAAGCAAGTACACACCCCAACAGGATGCTGAGCTGCAACAACCGGCATATATGCTAAGCAGAGGAGAATGTTCCCTGCTAAGAATCAGAGAGAGCAAGAATATCCTTGAAAGCTAAGCATTAAAACCACCACAAATTTGACCAGATCAATGTATTTAAATGCAAAGCTGTTATTGTAACTACTCAGTTGGATCTCATGGGTGATGTAGGCCACAAACTCAGAGATCTGCATCAAGTCTTCTGTCTCAGTCAGAATATGCCTTTTTGAAAGACTTTCAACTTTTGACATGATACACACCTGAAGTATTGGAAAAGCAACCAAATCACTACATATATCTCTCTGATGCCAAATTACTCCTGCAGTCTTTAGGTCCAATCTTAAATATCTGCTATCGGTCTTGCTAATAATACATTCAATAAATCTTCTATTACAGTGTTCTTCTAACCCTGGTTCCATACTGAAAGCCCAAACAGAGCACTTCCTGCATCTATATTTTTGTGATATATGTTTTGTGATAACCTGCAGAACTTGACTTGTTTTTTGCTGATATACTTCCCAAACTTTCCCATACTTACAATTCTTTTTTTTCTGTTTGGTTGTTTTTTGAGTGCCCATATGAGATCAGACCACAGCAGCAGCTGTGTTTCATTCATTATATTTATGCAGGAATCAGGACAACTTGCTGGTTCCTGATTTTACAAGAAAAACTTCTACTCAGAGTCAACCTGCTTTTAATTTTAGCCACTGTAGTTCATAATGAGTGTATGCTAGGCTATGCCAAAATCCACTTTCAGTGGGCTCAGAAACTTACTGAGTTTCTACACTAACAAAAATTTCATATCATAAAGCAGTAAAATGATACAGATCTTAAAATCTGCAGGGAAAGATAACTCTCAACATCAAAATTCCCAATTAATTTATGTATGTCGATCAATTGGATTCTACTAAGCTGCAGTTTTATTCCAAGTACAAATGCCAGAGTCTCTGCAGATACAAGAAGTGGGATAACCTCAAACTGAAATAAAGGTGCATCAGCATGTGCCAAGAGTATGAACTTTGTTTTACTTGTCCATGGCAAACATTCAAACAGTGATTCACATACATCACTATTCACATCTCTCGGTTCGCCTCAGATATAATCAATTATTCCAACTTGTTACACACTAATTACTTACAGCATATTTCAAGGTCCATTTCAAAATCACCTCAGAGTAATTAATCAAAGAGACTTTGGTATGTACAATAAATTGAGCAGAGTTCAAATGTCTCAGGTGTGTCTATACCTGTATACCACATATACCAAAAGCAGTGAAAATGAGGTTTCCTTAAACAATATCTTCAGCAGGCATTCATTAGACTTTTCAGTGCACAAGTGCCAGGATACAGCTATGGTGCATGGTAGTTTTACTTGATTGAGATCTATGTAAAGAAGTGTTTCTGATATAAAGTGAACTGTAAGACATATCAGCAGCCTCATAAGACCCCCTTGATAACAGTTATTTAGTTCCCCCCATCTAAAAACAAGCCTGAATGCAGAAGTAACCAATGAATCTCACTTGCACATGTTTACATCTAAATAAATGGGATTTAAATCATTAAGTGCCACTCTTCTATGCAAGTCGGCCCATGCAGTTCAACAGTTCCTAGAGTCAGGGCTTAATGGTGAAATACTTGTACTTCTCCACTTCATTCAGAAGCCCATATAAAGCTGCTGAAAGTAGTAATAACATCATCAAGGACAGGCAGCTGCATTCAGTACCAGCTAAACCTGCCAGACCTCATGATTATCCCTAGGAAGGAGCACTGCCTTAATCTAACTTCTGACTTCACAGAAAGGCCTGGAGAGCAAGATATTGCCTCCACAGTGGAGCAAAAGAGCCACATTCCAGCTGCCAGGCACAACAAAAACTGAAGTGCTGCTCTGCAGCATGGCAGCAACCATCCTGCCCCAGAGGGAGCGAGCTCTCCTAGCACAACAGATTTTGTAATCCCCAGATGCACAAACTGCCTTAGTGAGGCTGAGCAACAGCTCCATCCCAGGCTGCTGGCAGGAGAGTGCTGGAGACCTTTCCTCCTGGGCACCATCCACGCCCCTGAAACCAGAAGTAGCATAGAGCTTTGATTATACATTGTTAGTACTATTACACACAGAGAATCTTTCTCCAAAAACCTCTACGTATGACGTCTAGGAAGTGCAGCTACAAACAGGGTCTGAAAGTACAGCCAAGAAAATAATCCAGACATGGGTAACTCACCAAAAATCAGATTTGCTCTCAGTTAGCCCAGGACTCACCTTGTCTAACTTTAGGAGGGAGTAACTAGCACTTGCAGATTTGTACCATAATTAATAGATAGGATGAGGTAATAAAATTCTATTTATAGGGGAGAGAAAACGGGTTCATCATGCTCCTTTGTGACTGTGATTGTTAGTATCCCAGGGACTCGCGAGCTTTAGTTTTATGACTCCTTGAAAGGTTTTTTTCTGCACATCAGGTCAGATATACAGAGAAGTTAAAGCTTTGTTTGAAGTGTTCTCCAATAGGGTAACTGCACTTTTCAGCTCACAGTGGAGGTTTGTTCTTGTACCTTGTGTCTCCAGTTTCACTCATGTTACCTTCCTGAGCGCATCTAGATTAAATTTACTACCTCCTGGTTTCTGTATATGAACCACTCATTACCTAATTATTTCCTTATTATCACTTATATATCACTTATATAGTATCACTTATATATCACTCACTATCCATACATACTCGAGAAGCAACCCTAATCTACATTGTGGATTAATTACTTGAAAACTAGGGGAAAACCAGGCTGATAACATGACCACAGTAAACAGATGACTACATAAAATAAACAAATCTAGGAAAATTCTTCCAGCAAGTTCAAAGGGAATCAACTAAAAGACAAAAGCTTCTTCAGGAGTCCTGGCAAAAGTTTGGTGTATTTATGGATAAAGAAAAGGCACATTTCAAACATGCAGTTCCTGTGATTTTGATCACTATTAAATAAAAGCTTGAAGAAGTTTTTAAGCAGAGGGGAAATCAAAATAGTACAACACTTGATTTTAGTACTTGCTTAAACTTGTAAAGGGTGTTACCTGTTGATAGTAAATAGTTCAATTTTCCGCCACTTCAAATTCTGCCAGTTTGGAAATAAAGTTCAAACCCTACTTAAAAGAAGAAAGGCCCCTCCTATTTTCAGTCAGCCTGGATTGCTTTCTCCCACCCTAATGGCAGAAAAATAATTTTTGAATTTTATGTTTGGCTAGTCTCCAAAAAATGCTCAAGCACAAAACATTTTCATTTTTCAAGAAGTGCATTTTCATTCTTCAAGAAGTCAATCCTCATCTCCTTAGGATATATTTTTCAGGATGTCTTTACAGTGGATTTAGCTAAGACATGAAAATATTGCTTGGAAACATGTTTAGAAACATTTAGAAATTTAGAAATTTTAATGCAGCTAGTGCTGAATTACCCCAAAATTGAATAGTCACTCCCCAAATGCAGAGCTGGGCTGTCTCCAGCAATACAGTTCAGAGCTGCGGTTGAGCTCAGAACTCGTTCCATAGTAACTGTGCACTGCAGTGTCCGGCTTTCTTTTCTTTGATATACCCTTTAAATTACAGAGCAATCAAATTAATTATGTGGGAAATACTGATCATCTGTTATGTTACTGCTCTAACTGCTTACCCCACATACCTGTAGTTAAAAAATTGCAATGAAAGGTTGAGGGCTTCTTAAATTTTTTACTTATTTTAATTAAGTGTTTTCAATATAATGCCAGGAAGGTTACTTTGAAATATTATGAGAAGCTTTTATTGAATCTGTCACAGTTCTCTATGTCATCATCTGCATTACAGCCTAAACAACTCAGGAAATTGCTCAATGGATTATTCATTGCTCTGTGACCGATTTCTTGGAAGGAAAGATATAAAAAAGTCTTCTACCTGAACAGACGGTTAACACTTAAAATAAAGCACCGTATTGCCAAATATGACTTCACACAGATCATTCAAGCTTTCTGACACATTAACATTTAGTAAGATCACCACAAAACCCCCAAACACTCACAACCTCTCTGGAAACAGAGGGATTGTACAAAACTCTTAAGAGCTGAGCGCTAGCCACCTGTTATGAACAATGCATCTGAATTTTTTAAAAGCTTATTGCTACAAATTACATCTTTTGGGGTCTATAAGAGTGGTAGCAGAGTTTGTGGGATAAGTTTTGTTCATAAAGACCTCTCGCCACCTTTGCCATCAGAGTGTTAAAAGTCACTCTTAATTACTAGAGGACTCAAACTCATGTGTGATTCCTATCTCAGATGCAACAGACACATTTGCTAGAACAACTACATGAAGGGCATGATAGGTAACCCACAATTTGTTTCCCAACCTTCAGAGGCGACTCTTTCCCAGGAATCTCTCTTGCATATTACAGAAGACAAAAGAGCAAGTGGCTTCAAAGGTCACCAGGCAGAAAAAAACCTGCTGTCACACCATATTCATATACAAATTAAAAGCATTCCTCTGGAATGCACCGAACTTGATTCTGCAACCTTTATCCAGACAAAACTTGCAGAGATATAGCACAGATAACACAGGGAAAGATTTTGGGTGTGGCTGGGTAAGGCAGAGCTTCCAGCAAGTCACCTGCATGCATACCAGCCAGGGAGACAGACTGTACATCTCATGCTTTTTTGGTTCTGCTACTTTAGTTAATTTTTTGTGTGTTTGCAGCCATGACTGCTAATACTTATTGGCATTTCCAAAATACTTTTATATGGTCTGTAAGGCTGTGAAACTCAATCTGCAGTTGAGGGACTCAAGTAATCAAACAGCAAAGTCTATCAGCTGATCAACTGCATGGGATAGCACTCATGGCACTAAGAGTTGGTTTGTTAATAGCCATGGCTAATACAGTCTTTTGGGAATCATATTTTGGGAAACAAACAATAAAAACCAACACCGCAGCAATAAACCACTGTTAAGCCTACAGGATTCACTGCAAAAGCAATGTTAATTTTCAGAACAGTTACTCTCCCCAATATCAGAAGGTATCAGTGAGCATAGTAAAAGTTATCTCTATTTACTATACATATTCACCAAAACTTTACTTTTCACATTCTGTGGCCAAGGGCAAAAAATTTTATCTGAAGACTCTACATAGAAGTCAGAGTCCTGAAAAACATCTGCAAACACCATCAATTTCTATAAAGACCAGCATATCTAAAATGAAAGAGTGAATAAAAGTATCACTTACACGCCACTTAGCACATTTATAGACTGTGTCCTCAGCCCATATCCAGTGTCTTTCAAATTGGCAATGATGCCTAACACGTTGATATTGGAACCCTTTGGTCCGAAGTCTTTTTCACTGTACATTATCATATGGGAGCTTGTGAAGTCCTGTCAAAACAAAGAGAAGCACCATAAGGAAAGTGCCACATGCCATCTCAGAGCACTCAGGAGATGCCTACTATGTGTTCTTGGAACTTACACCAACAATTGGTCGCAGGGACTGCACCTCCTCATCGTAGCCACCCCAGTCTGTCCAATCCCGATACGCTCCTTCTTCCAGCAAGTACTGATGGCCTTCAAACCCAGGCTTCTCATAAGCAACCCAACTGAACAACAACAACAACAACAGAGTCTGCATGTGGAAATGGACAAGTGCCACTCCATGTTTCCATGAAGCAGATATACATAGGTAATATTTATTCTTTTGCTGTGAATATTTTCAAATTTAACCCTGGTGTATACCTCAACCCAAAACAAAATAAACAGGGACTGGATTTGTCCACTGCAACTTCCAGCCTATGGAGTTACTATTTCAGCTGAAGGGTAAATACCACTTTTCCACACTTACACTCCTCCCAGTACTTTCATGGATCCCACTGATGTAAGCGGAAGTCTTGTCTTGTCTTCTGATTCCTTGTCATCAAGCATAAAGATCTCCGATTCTATTTCCACATGTCTTCCTTCAAAGAAAGGCTTCTCATATACAATTACCTGGAGCAGAAATGAAGGAAAAGAAAAATTGCAGGGAGGATGATGAATTCTGACAATAGACAGTTTCTTTTGCATGGGCACATAAAGGGAGAATGCAAAATGATGAAACCAACTAGTGGGATCTCTCTCTCCTCTACAAGAGGCCTTTCCACTAGAGATGCAACAGGAAGGCTTGAGCATTCATTACCCATCTGCATTATCAGGATTGCTGTTCATACTGTCATATATGCACCTAATGGATGCAGAAATGTAACAGAAGTTGTATTTTCACAGTGTGGGCACATACAAAAGGACTACCCAGTAAACCATCAGTAGCTGGTATCCAATCAAAGCATACTTATCTAGCCACGTGTAGTTTATGTGCTGTAAAATAGCTTTGGACAATCAACACTGACAATCAATACTGACTTTTACCTTTGGCTCTCCACTGAATTCAACTTTGCGACCACCCTGTTAAAAGGAAAAAAAAAAGAAGTAAAAATTAAGCTGTTCATGACTCAGACAACTTGTAGATGTCTCTAAGAGTCATCAATTCTTTACAGAAGTAAGGTGAAATATTCCTTAAAGAGTGCAAGTGAAAATAAACAGCAGATTAATGGCAGAGATGGATGCAATCAAATGTTTTAAGTTCAAGAATTTTATAGACTAAAAATCTTAGTTTTTTTAAAAGAGATTTTTGTAAGGCTTGAAAAATCTAACCACCTTAATACATTATTTCTAGCACATAAACATAGGTCATTTAACTTCTAAGTAACAGCAGTAGTTTACCATTTTCAAGGGTCTCATGGACCTAATGTAGGCTTCCTTCTTCTCCCAGAATAATAAATTAGGATATTCACCAGGCTCCAACATTAAAGGGACTCCCTGGAAACCAGGTTCTTCATAAAGAAGCCATCTAAAAGTAGAAGGGTGGAAGGACAGAAGTAAAACATAAAACCCCCAGAACATTTCTGAACAGTAAAGAACAAGACAATATGCTTACTTTAGGAACAAAATCAATGTTCCCTTTAAAGAGAGATTCCAAGCTAATATAAACTGGCTCAGATTGGTATAGTTTAATTGCAGACACACGGCTCTAAGAAATAAAAAGGGGCTGTAGTTTTACTGCTGTCTATGGCTGAATGTTTGATACATTGTGTGCACCCTATTCACACCACTCAGTAAGCCCTTGGCCTGTGGCTTGTCACACTTGGTATTTTCAAGGGCTCAGTACTGGGGTAAATTCTGTTTAATACCTTAATATTAATGATTTGGATGAGGGGATTTGAGTGCTCCCTCAGATTTTTTGCAGATGACAAGAAGTTGGGTGGGAGAAGTTAGGTGATCTGCTGAAGAGTAAGAAATCTTTACAGGGGGATCTGGATCAATGGGCCAAAGTCAATGGGACCTTGGGAACATTTCAACATGGGAAAGTGCCAGGTCACACTCCAAAGAGTGCTTCAGGACTGGGGAAGAGTGGCTGAAAAGCTTCTTGGCAGAAAATGACCCAGGGGTGCTGGTCAACAGCAATTATACTTAAGCCAGCGTGTGCCCAGGTGGCCAAGAAGGCCAATGGCACCCCAGCTTGTATCAGCAACAGTGTGGCCAGCAGGACCAGGGCAGTGACTGTCCCCCTGTACTCAACACTGGTGATGCCACACCTCAAATCCTGTGTTTCAGGAACAGTTTTGGTCCCCTCACTACACAAAGAACATTGAAGGGCTGGATCATGTCTAGAAGGGGACAATGGAGCTGGTGAAAGGTCTGGAGCACAAATCTAATAAGAGTGGCTGAGGGAGCTGGAGGCGCTCAGCCTGGAAAGAATGAGATGCCGGGGAGACCTCACTGCTCTTTACAACTGCCTTGAAAGGAGGTAGTAGGCAGGTAGTGACTGGACAAGAGGAAGTAGCCTCAAGCTGCACATGTGGAGGTTTAGACTGGATATTAGAAAAAAATAATTCACTGAAAGAGTTGTCAATCACTGTAACAGGCTCCTCAGGGGAGTGGTGGAGTCACAATCCCTGTAGGTATTTAAAAGATGTGCAGTAGTGGTGCTTAAGGACATGGTTTAGTGGTGGACGTGGCAGTGTTGGGTTAATGGTGGTACTGGATGGTCTTATAAGGCCTTTTCCATCCTAAAGGATTCTATGACTAACTTCACTGCAAGAACTGACACACATGGAAGAACAAGGAAAGAGTACAGTCAGAAGATAAAGGTGCATTGACTCATTTTTGTTGGCAGCTTTTAACAAACAGCAATTAAGCATGAACACTGGGAAACTTTAAGATGATACAACCACACCCACATGGCAAGGTGACTCAGAATTGGAGCCTCCCTCACCTGCCAACACAGTGAACTATGTCATACCTGTAAACTAAAGGCAAAAAATCCCCTAACCCTGCAACATGCAAAAAAGCAGCAGCCATCTGCAGAATTTCTCATGGAAGCAACTTCTTTCTACACTGGACTAATAAACAGATATCTGAGAAAGACAGTTGAAAAATAATATATTTCACTTCCTAGTGAAAATATTAGTCTGCTTTCCTTCAGGGATACAAATACAAGAGAGAGATATTAAGACAGAAAGAGGTCACGTGGATTCAATAAAACAATGCTGTTACACTAATGCAAAATAAAGACAATTCAGATGTGCACAGGCTCTGCCTCCTTCCAAAAAAAATGTGTAATTTTACTGGTCACAAATAGCTTTTAAGTGAGACAGAAATAAAGTGGAGACATAGATGGAGTGAATTAACAATCAACCTCCAAATAACATATCTGATTTCATTACTCTTGCAAGACATGTAATTTTTATTGAGGTTGCAGTTCACCAGAAATAACTTCCTGTCAGAGAACCAACTACTTGGACATCTTCAAATTTGCCTACATACCAAAATGCTTCATTTTTTTCCCACAAATCAAGGTGTAAGTATTTACTCAGATAAAATACCCTTCACCTAACAACAAAAATGTCCATATATCATGTGGTAGATTTGAAACATCTTTGCAGTGATATGTAACACCTGCCTTCAGCTGGGCAGTTTTTGATAGACTATTTGCAGCAAGGCAAGTGCTATCAGTGCCCAAACATAAGAGCTAACAACCAAGGTCTGTACACCCTGTAAGTTCTGCAGGACGACTGGAAGTGGCTCCAGTTTCACTTTTTCTGAAAGAACCCTCTCTCTTCTGTGTACTTCTCCCAGTACTACTTTGAAGCATGTTTTCCATAACGATTTACTAGTTTGTTTATTAAGCCATGAAAACTAATATTGGTACAGCACCTGGATTGCTCCTTAGAGGTCTCCTCTCTCATAAAAGCTTGCTTGGTTCACAATATTACCCTCCTAACTCAGATGGCCAGATATTTTCAGGTGACATAACATCTTTGTTTTACACACCACCATAAAAGCCCAGATCAAAATGCACTGTGAAATACAACAATGTCATGTATGGACCCTCTAAAGCACTAAGTCTTAGTTTATAACAGAAGGACTTAAAAAATTTTCTTCTTTTAGTAGGATGATTTCAAGTTTAGAAGACAGCAAGTGGGAAATGTGGTCTTATTATAACAGTTGATTCCCCACCCTCATTTATGGTAAGCTTGTCTGAATAAGAAAAAGCAAGACAGGCAAACTCTTTTTCCTTGGCTACAAATACACAAAGGTTATTTAGAATTTACTACACGCAAGCAGAAGAAAATCTAGCTCTAACAAAACATTCTAGGTCAGACTCCCCAAGAGTGAAGCATTACAGTGATGTACTAACACTACTGTCAACAAATATACTGCCAAAATATAGGACTAGAATAAATATAGCCTCCTCGCAAGTCTGACAGGTGTAACCAATGGTTTAAACCAAATTCCTGTCACCGCACTACACATTCATACAGAGCTGCATACTTACATGCCCCAATGCACTTTAATAGAACAAGTCTTCTGAGTGGTTCCAAACACCCCTGTTTCTTCAGTGTCATCAAAAAAGGAAGTCACGATTCCTAACCCTTCAGGCTCTGTATACAAATCAATTCGGCAAACCCTGTAATCCTGAAAAATGAAGATCGCCATAATCACTTGATCTGTGCTATGAGTTCTGTAATTACTGTGCATAACTAAGTCAGTTTTGAAACACCTGCTTATTTTACATTGTTTCCCCCCTTGTCAATTACTACTGCTATTAGATGCCTATAATAAAAGTATAGCTAAGCCAGTTTGCCTGTCTCTGTTTGAACCAAGACAGTCAGTCAATCTCTAATCAGCATTTACATTGTTTACTTTCTGCCATCTAGGCAGGAATCCATCTTCTTTCATCAGTTAGCATCTCCTCTAGCAAATTAAATACTAAGATAATACCAAACAAGCCACCCTTGAAGAGAACTGCAACTTAAACAAGAATTGTAGTTACAAGCGATATATATTCTTCCTTTTTCCTTTCCTAATCAAATAACTTTATAGCTTGTGCTTGTTTTGGCAACCTGCAATTGTAACTACTTAATGGTAGGTTAAAAGTGCATGTTGAAAGGATGTTCCATCATGTGTGCAACTCACTGGTAAGTTTGCCCATACCACACAAACCAAAGTTTGGTGTTTCATGTTGAAGTCTGTATTGAGTGCAAATTCAGTTTGTATTGGAAAAAAAAAGAAAAAAAATATTTTGAAAATACTGAATTACTGATGGTTTTCTGGGATGCTTTTCCTGACACTCACCAGTCTACAAAGCATATGCTGCATGTAGCATTTTGGTGGCTATTCTAATAAAGCCCACCAAGTTCTGTTCCTACCCTGTCCTTCCTCTTGATATTACCACAACCCACACTGTGCAACAGCCCCCACATGCATTTTGTGATTAAACATTAAATTCAACGTAGAATATTGTTTCATGCACTTGTAGCTCATGTTACACTTGTGTCCTAATAGACCAATCACACTTTCTATCAGTATAAAACATCACTATACATTAAGATCTATAAAAATTTTTTTGACTTATATTACTTGCCTTAACAACATGTCTTATTGAACCAATCACTGCAGGCTTTTGAGACTTGCAGTCACTTTGCTCTTCAGAAGCACCTGCACCCCAAATATCTGTGAGTTCCAACTCTCCTTCTTCCAGTGGAATAGAGGGGCCTTCAAAATTTGGTTTTTCATAGAGTATCCAGCTTAAAATAAATTGAAAAAAAAATCTAATTTTTCATGGTGCTTTATCAAGTGTGATTTGCAAAAATCATGATCCCACTTAACAAATCATTTCATACACAGTACTGTTTCCAAACCCTTGCCATTTCCCCAATACAGCTTATTCACCCAACACTGCTGATGCCATTTTCAGTCTCTGTGATACGTTTAAAAACAATGATAGAAACAAAAATGTCTACTGCCAAATTGTACTTTCACAAAAAACTCCTCCACCTTCTAAAACTGATAATTTGGGGCAGCAAAGACTACTCTCTTTGAATACCAGACTTCATATGGGATATTAATCAGAATCAATTTGTACATCAGAGAAAACAATGACACTGCAGTCTGCTACATCATGTATAAACAGACAAGTTCCTTGGATCCTGTGAACAACAGCCTGGAGTTCCACAGGAGCTGGGGTAGATGTGCCAGAGGATGATAAGACTGCTCAGAAGACAAGGACAGCTTCATTTTTAATGGCAGAACAGAATATATAACTAAATAAGAACTTTATCCATCTGCAAATACAAACTCTTCACTCAGGCTCTCAATGGAAGGAGGAAAAAAAGCCCAAACCCAGTCCCTGTAGACCACGCTAGAAAAGATGACCTGGTTTACAGAGATCAAAAGGTTTTTGTTCCAGTTTTCTGAAGCTAAACAGCAATCAGTTTGCTTCCCAGTACCTCCTACTGTGGCTAGCCCTTGTGTCTGCACCTTGCTATCAGATAATTACTTTTGAGAACCTGCTATTTGACTGCATTATAGCCTGGCCACAGCATAACTTGCTGTGCTAGCCACACTACTAATGGCCCTTCTGTTGATGCGATGAAGAAAGCAGGAGATGAAATGGCTTTGAATTACTCTTGGGCAATACAGCTTTTAGAGCAAAATCCCTCCTTTTGTCAGAGAAACAGTCAATTATCTCTACAGCACCATCCTATTCCTTTGGTCATTAAATAATTATGTAAGACCTAGCTTTACACTTATTTGCTAGCCTTTTAGCCCAATCCAAATACTATGCAAGAATCCCTAATGACCGGAGGAGTTGACAGGCAAAATAGCTGAACAGAATCTGTCATTTCATCCCACTCCTATGCCTGATGAAATCTCGCACCCCATCAGATGGTAACACTCACTTACTTAGTCAGCAAAATAGGTTTTCCAGCTCAGAACTTCCTGTTGCAGAGGTAAAATGCCCTATTTCTTGCTCATAGCTGTCCATGTTACATTGCCATTTACAAGGCAGACTTACTGTGAATCACATGCCAATTCTGTTTCTAAACAGTTTTGGATAGAGTAAAAATCTTTGTATAAAGAGCAAAAATTGATCTCTTACCATCCTCTGATGACTTTAACTAAAATTGTTGGTGACAGAACCCAAGAACTGCAATCTGGAACATCATGGAAAACTTCAATGCCAGCTTTTTGACAGTCTGAATCACAGTATATCACCAGCTGCATTAAAAAAAACCAAACAAAATAGAAAAACATGCCAGTAACATACAGTTCTATCTTTCTAAGCCTTAATTATAGAAAGGAACACTAAAACTATTAAAATTGATCTTACCTTGCCAGGTCTGGGATTGATTTTACTTTGTCCATTTCTTGGAAGTGTCTAATAGACAACGAGAAGAGAAAAAAAATCACAAAAAGCCCCACAAAAATCAAAAATATTTTCAATAAAGATACTCAGCTATAAAAAAGGCCTAGTAGAACAAAATCAAAAATACTCTGAATGGTAAAAGTTGGTAACCTTTCAACTATACCTATTTACCACTTCAATCTCTACTTCCCCTTGCAGAGCAGCATCTAGTCACAAATGTATAAATTTTTACGCTTTTTTTAAACTCTGAATTATCATCTCACTGAAGTCGACTAACCTCAGGTCTGAAATGCTTTAAAATCATCCTGATAAGCTTCCTGTACATTCCAGGATTTCAATACCAAGAGGCTACTTTAAAAACTGCCACTGATACAGTACATGCTGTACAATGATAAAGATGAGTTGAAATGTGTAAAAATGTTGAGCCCTAAAGCATGATGCATATATGAAAATACTGAGAATGCATGATGGCACATCCATGTATGAGCAAACTAGCATAATCAATTTTGTGATGAACACCTTGTAACAGGTTTCCTCAAAGAGCATGACACTGCACACTAAGTGATAAACTAAAAATATTCAGAACAAATAAAACACATGGAGGTATACAAAATCTAAAACAATGCTGTAGTCAGCAGTAAACTGTATGATATAGAATATATGGGAAAGTTGTGGTTGCATCACGTCACCTTCAAACAAATAAAGCAAGCATTGAAATGTGTTTGGTTTCCTAAGGAAGGACGGGAGTGCTCATTCTGGGACAAGGTCCTGCTCTTCTAGGAATGATTCACACAAACAAAAAGACAAAAACAGATCCTGCCCCTAAATAGGTAACCAGCAACACGTGCAAGGAATTAAAGAGAACGTAGTTAATATGCAGAGCAGGCAGTGGTCGCAAGACAGTTCTTAACCACCACCAGGTTTTTGTAGGCATCATCAAGACATGTTGAAGCACAACTGGTTTTTTTAGCCTGTGCTTCAATTCCAGTTAAAACTTGTTCTGTGTTTTGAGGAATGCCAAAGTCATTGTTTTGGGCTGCCCTTACTCTTTCCTTCACATTACCCACTAGCCATTGCATCATCATTTTCTTAGTCAGTAGAAGATGCACAGCAGGTATACCTCACAAACATTTTTGATTCCTAACTTGAGCAAAACAATTCAGTCAGCAACAATGCCACAGAAATCCAGAAACCCTTTGAAGCCTAAAGGGATTCTCTCAAGTGCAGTCTTAGGTATGTACACACTCTGCTGCTATATCAGGCCTCCACACTTTACTGCAAAATTGAAATCCACTCAAGAACAACAGTTTAAGTAGCAAAAACCAAACTAAGACAGTACTAGACATTTAGCTTTAAATTTAAGTTTTTAAATCCAAGCAGAACCATCAGAGTAAGAAAGCCTCTTTAACTGGTAACAAAAATCTACACTAATGTAAATAACCCCCCTAATTTTCATCTCCACTCTAATTAAGAAAACTTCCCATAAGAGAAGAACCTACATTCTCAAAACTGCAAGGTACCATGGATGATTGTCTCCTGCAAGGTGACAAAGAAAGGAGCTAATTCTATGTCGTCACTCCTTTTAGTAGAACTGCTACAGCAGATGACCATTAGCTTCTGAAAGTATTTCTCAAACTTCTTACATGCTGCTTCAATTCCACAGTCACATTTATGTATTAATCTTTAGAAAATATATTTCTTCACATGGTTCTTAGATGTCCTGAATATAGTTTTCCTCACAGGTTACAATAAGGTCTTCCATTAACAGAAATAGCAAATACTACAGGACATTGGTTCATCATTTTAAAAACAGAAATTACAAATATATTCCATATTAAAGTTGCTTTGAGGGGAAAACATAGGTCTGTCTTCAGTCAGGAAGAACAGATGTTTGCAATCAGACCAAGGGACAGCCCTCCACTGTAGCAGCATTTTCAATAATCACTACTATCCAGTTCTTAAGGCATTCTTCAAGAATATATATTTTTCTGCCAATGCACAGGAATACAACAGAGGACTAAAATAAAAAAATTTGCTCTGTTGTTTATTTAACGGTACAAGGGCTGAATGTCTTGTTGGAAGAGAAGAGAGATTACTTCAACGGAAGTTTTCTGAAGTTCACAGAAAGCTTTCTACTAATTTGCTATAAAAAACTGAAGTTAGCATAAGATTTGTTTCAGTATAATACAAAATCAAGTATGAAGACATATTCAAAAAATGCTTTCCATTCGTATTTGCAAAAAAGTCTCAAAATAAAGACACTTTAATTATGTTGATAGATGTAATCTGATTTTCATTTTCAGATAAAACTGGTACCACACCTAAGTTCACCTCAATGTATTGGTAATCTATATCTATCCCAAAGAGGGGAAACAAAACAATACATGTACCTTGTCTACTGAAAACATAAAAGCTGGATAACTTTGCAGGCAGCTTTTTAAAAACACAATACTTACATCCACATCTAATAAACCAGAGGGGACATTTGATTCGTATCTGCTTGTTCCTATCCAGCTCGAAAAACCTTTCTCAGGATTGCCATAGCTGGGCATTTGTAAACTTAATTCTTTTTTTGCACTATCTGCTTGCAGGTACTTCTCCACAAAACTTGGAAGCTTCATATCTGAAAGAGACTGAATTGCAAAATCAAAATTAACAATCATTCAGCAGGTCAACAAACATTGTTTCATTTCCTGACTGATCTTTATTACCTCAGATTTTTGAGGCATGATGAATGGCCCAGAAGCATCCTGTTGTAAAGGAGGCATCCCCGAGGAGTCAGTTGCAAAACCTGTTGTGTTATTTACTGAAGTGACAGAAGTGCTAAAAAACTTTTCTTTAGAAGACAGCAAACTTGAGAAGAGGGAGCTTTTTTCAAGCCGTGATCTCTTAATTTCACCATCTGTACAATCAATATTCTCTTTTCCATTTATTTCCTGAGTAAAGGCAGGTTCCTCTCTACATGACTGCAGAGCTTTGAATATGATACTTTGCTCCGTTGATGCACGTTTGGGCCTGACTCTGGCTATTGTTTCCAAGCTTTGCATTTTCATTTGTTGTGCTGGTAACAGATCCTGTGTTTTTTCCCTCCTCAGTCCCAAACCAAAAGTAAATACACTAGGATCAAATACTTTCTCTAAGTTGTCTTCATGAATGGGAGGCATTGCAAAGTGGGGTGCTGGAGACTTGGGAAGCTTTGACCTCTTCTTTTTCTGTGGTAAACAAACTGAGCTGTCTAAGTTTTTTATTGTTTCAGCAAACTTCTTCATGTCAGATGGGGAATCAAAAATGCTGTCATCTTCAGCAGATCCATTACAGGTTTTCCCTGGGCTCTTTTGTGTATTGGTGTTGTGCTCTGATTCCAATACACTGTCTTGATTGCTGTCATCATACTGCAGTGCTGCAAAGTTCAAATCTCCTGGCTTTACCTTTTTATCTCCATTTTCCATCTTCTTAAATTCTGATCTGGAAACCTGAGATGGTAGAGGATATTTATCATCATTGCAAGGTGATAAAGCCTCTGTGTTTGGCAGCACTTTTTCTTCATTTCTATGGAATTCTGAGCTTGGGTAATTTCTTTGGTAGAAAGGATCTTGAGCATTTTCAGTTTTTACAGGTGAGTGCAAAGGCAGTTTAAAAGGTGAACTTTCTTTCTTTGCTGTGGTTAATTCTGATTCTGGTTGCTTCAGAGAGACGCTACCAGCATCACTTTTGCTGCTTTGGTTAAAAAGGGATATGGCAGCTTTTACTTTAAGTTCTGTTGTCTTCCCAATATCCTCATAAGAGGTAAAGATTTCTCCATTTTTGCCTTTTAACTCTGCAGTGCCTTCTTTCTCCAATGTGCCATTCTCAAATAACTTCTGGCGACTGCTTTGTTTATTTAATGTTTTATCAGGCTGTTCATTTTCTTTAGGTTGTTTTCCAAATTTCAGCTTTGCTCTGCCGACGAATGTGCTTGGTACAGCATTATTTTTTGAAGCAGGGATGTCAGTAGGTCTCTGGCTCTGGTTGGCACATTTGTTTTCAAACAAGGAAATTTTGTTGGCAATGTTGCTGTTAGTTTTATTAACTGGTTTTTCAAGAGTGTCCTGCTCACTTTCTAAACTGTCTTGATTCATAGGTGTTTTAAAATTCAGCTCTATGTTCTTCGGTTTGGCTGGACTACAAGAGGCAAAGTGACACAGAGTGACATCTTTAATTAATCTTGAACAAGCTTGTAACAATTTTCAAAACAATAAAATGTAGAATTATAAACCACAGACTTAATTCAAATTTTGATATCTCAAAAGGAATCAACTAAAAGAGGAGTAACTATATGAATTTTAAAAATTAGACACTAAATAAGGGGTATGTATTTCAAACATGTACTTAGTTCTTCAAGGTTAGTAAAACAAACGCAGCAACTTACAGCATCTGCAATTGAGGCAGAGAACTCAACTACTTATGACTGACAGACATTAAAATTTAGTAGTGAACAGGCAGAATAAATTATAAACATGCAATTCCCTACAGAGTTTAGAAAACAAATCCCAATTCATTAAGGTGATAATGAGTTGGTTTAACATTTGCATATTCTCTCCAATGAGTTTTGAAGACATCTGCCCAGATTCTTTGCAGCCTTTACACCTACACTGCAGAAGCAACCTCAAATTGAGTGAAAGAACTCTTCTACTCTCATGAGTGCTTGCAGAAAATGTTAGCTGTCCCCAAGCACTGCATCGCCACCTTGGCTAAGCAAACACC